>NW_006399821.1:14476466-14482555 GCF_000299155.1 Elephantulus edwardii
GAGAGGGACATCATGCTTGGGAGGGTGGAGGGATGGCGCAGGAGAGGAAGGCCCTCTATGAGGTGGATTGATTCAGTGACTGGGATAATTGGAATGGGAGTGTCAGAGACAGTGCGATTGGCACGGGACAGAGCAGAGTTTAGGGCTGTTGTACATAGGGTCGCTATGAGTCGCAAGTGACTCGACAGCACATAACAACAGCAACAACATTTTTAATTTCCAGTAGCTCCTTTTGTTGTGTTTTAGAATGCTACTCTCTAAAATTACCCTGTTTTTCTTTCTTCCACAAATATACCCCCCTCTCTACTAGGATATTGGGTAACTTTCCCAATGTCTCTTGATCTCCTGACCACTAATCCGCGAGGGAGAGTAGATTCTCAAGGTTATACAGTATCTGTGGCAATGGGATCAAATATGTTGGGGATGATAAAGAAGGGGAAAAACAGGATAGAACTCACATTTTTTGCTCATAGAGTCACTTTGAATCTTACTGGACTTGATGGCACTTAACAATAGCAACTACTGGGATAGTAACAAGCTAGAGGAGGGCCGAGAGGTAATCTCCCTGCAGTACTCTTATTTCTTTAAGGTTGCTTTTTCTTTTTTGTTAGTTTTGGTCTTCTCTATCTTTCATGTTAAAAGCTGTCCTCTTTGGTTACTGACTGATATTTCAGAACTGGGAATAAGCACCTGGTTGAAACCTATGTGGAATTATTGGAGTTTGTTTCTTGAGGGAATCCTTGAGCTGGATGTTCTTTAACAGGGAACTCTCTGGGTCTTTCTGTTAGGCTAGTTAGAGTGTCATGTGTAAACACACAGGCACACACAGAAACACATGTGCACACAGGATACTCCAGCATCTTAGTAGAAGCCTAATGCCCGCTGTCTCTGTCTGAGAAACTTCTTGCAATAAATTAATGTTGTGGAATAAATCATGCATGAATAATTGACTGGGAAAATATGCTGGGTCCTCATTCACTAAAATCACAGTTAAAAAATATAATTGGAGTTAAATTTTGCATATAATGAGAGGAGACCAACTTCATTATTTTGTATGTAGTTTTGTAAGGACCACTAATTCTCTCACTAAATTGTCTCGACACTCTTTTCACTAATGTACTTATGACTTGAAATTTATTCCATTGATCTGCATGACTATCCTCATATACTACCGCACTGTTGGAATTGTTGAGACTTTGTAGTTAATTTCTGAATCAGGAAATGTGAGTCCACCAATGTGGCTCAAGATTGTTTAGGGTTTTGGTTCCTTGCATTTCCATCTAAACGCTAGAGTCAACTTGTCAATTTCCTCAAAAGGAGAAGTTGCAATTTTAAGAGGGCTTGCTTTAAATCTGGAGATCATTTTGGCATTTATAATATTAATTCTTCTAGTCTGTAAGTACATAATGGCTTTACAGTTATTTGAGGGAGCTCTGGTGGCCCATTAGGTAAGGAAATGCACTGTCAACTCAAGGCAGGCAGTTTGAACCCACCAGCAACTCTCCGAAAGAGAAAGATGGACAATATCCCCTCATGCAGACTGCAGACTTTGAAAACCCACTGGAGGGCCAGCTATTGGTAATTTCTGACTAGATTACAATATGAGTTGTCTTTGGGGGATCTTGAGTTTTATCTTTATTTAGAACTTCGTTTCTTTCTTGCAGTTTCTTTCACAACTTTTATTAAATATTTAATTTTAAGTATTTTATTTTTTTATGTTAATGTAAATGGAATTATTTTCATTGTTATCCTAAAGAAATACAATGGGGCTTTTTGTGCTTTGTCTGGTTTCCTGAAATCTTGGAGAACTAGAGATGTATTATAATGCTGTTCAAACTTTCTAATAGTATTCCACATAGTTTTTTTATTTAACACTGAATTGTAACATGGAAGTGTCCATCTGTAATTTTAAAATTTTTATTTTGGTTTGCTTACAAAGTTTCAACTATAATTGTTGTATTGCTATTTTCTTTCTTTAATACTGTCAGATTTTGTTTCTTGCATTTTGTTGTTAGGTACATATATGCTTAGGATTATTACACATTCTTGATTAATTGACTCTTTCCCCCCCTCTTTTATTGGGAAAAACATATTGGGGGTACAAGGAGGTGAGGGTTGGGGGCAGAAGGGTGAGGATGGGCCAGGATGCAGTTGCAGAGCTGCACAGTTTGGTCGGTGGGGGGAGCAGGTGAAGGAAATGATGAGGGTCCAGTGGGGACCAGATGCTACACAGGAATGACAAGCATTTTCCAATGGTAATTAAACCAACTGTCTTATTGATTTGGGAATTGGATGCCGACTCTCTGGCTTCTTCATGCTGAACAGGGGCGTAGATGTAAAGGGGGGAAGGGAGGACGCTTTATCACCTTACTGGTGGTCTTGGGTTAAAGCTGCTTGTCGCTCTGTTAGAAGATATTTTCCTGTAATTTGCTCCCCTCTGGACTGCAAAGTGTTTTCCCAGGTGGGTCCAGTGGGGATGGCTGGTTGAACCCAGAGGCTCCATCCTCCTTTGCTTCCTTAGCTGTCAGTTGTATTTCTTTTTTGTCACTGGCACTGGTTTCAGGATCAATTCTGGAGTAAAACTTAGAGTTAAGGTTACCTATAGGAAAGGGAGCAAACCTAGAGAGAACAAAGTTGTGAGTTACAAATAGAAGGGTGTTGAGGGTGTTGCTTTCAGGTTTACTGGGAGGGAGGGTGGCAGAAGGTGGCCTCGGTAACATTCTCTGGATACCCTAGGCATTTTCCCCCTTCCCCACCCAGGGGTCAGATGGCACAATCTGGGGACTGAGGTGCTCATCCTGAGGGTCATGACGGCTCACCCTGAGCCAGGGGCTGAGGGCAGCCTGCCCCGGGCAGAGGGCCACGACATCTCGCCCTGAGCCGGGGGCCGGGGGCAGCTCACCCCGGGCAGAGGGTTGCGACGGCTCGCCCCGAGCCGGGGACCGAGGGCAGCCCATCCCGAGCAGGGCAACACCCTCCAGGAGCTGGCTGGTATACTCCCCCTCCAATTGTCCCTACCCCAGTCTGGTCCCCTCGCCTGACTGAGGACTCTGTGGTAAGGGATAGTGTCTCCAATTCCAGCACTGCCACTTTTACCCTCCCTCCCCATAAGTGGTCATACTATATTTTTAAGTAGGTGTCACTGCCCTCCCCCTTTAAATATGGTAAAGGGAACCTGAGAATTGTGAACAGACTCCCCCCAGGTCTAACCATCTTTTGGCAGAAGCATTCAACAGAACAAAATATGTGGTGCATTTAGGTTGTGGGTCCTCTTGTGCATGCTGCCACTGTTAAGGTCGTCAGACTCACAGTGACTTTCAGCAATCCATTGTATAGGCAATCATCTTTGGCCTGTCCAAGGAAACCCAAACCTGCAGATGGCGGGCATGCATCCCATTCCCCACCTCCTATGCAGGCGGCCGGCGGGGGGCGCGCGGCCCCCCCTCAGTGCAGGCCGCTGTTGGGGGTGCGCCCCCTCACCCCACCGCATGGGCGCTCAGCGGCTGCGTGGCCCCTCTTGTGCGGGCAGCTGGTGGGCGCCTGCTTCCCCCACTGCCGCCATCCTGGCTCCAAGAATTCTCTCCAGAACAAGTTCACCTTGCGGCAGTGTGGTGGCTTCACTGTACCAGTCTTGAGGAGGGCTGGTGCCCAGCATCCATCCTGGGTGAGGGGATCCATTGGTTCCGGCTGTGGAAGCCTCATGGAGCTGCAGCGGCTGTGTGTGTCGCATTGTGGGCTCTGCGGGAGGGGGTTGGGAGCCACGAGACTCACCCATTCCTCCTTGGGAATCGTTGAATTCCTGTTGTTGAGCCTCGATCTTCACTGAGGGCCAGTCATCAACTGTTTAAGTGTTCAATTATCAATAAGCTGAAGTCTGTAGAGGGCCATAATGGCCCTGCTTTAAGTGGTTCGCTGCTCCCGCAGCTCACCATGCTGTCTCTGCCTCCGCCAGCCATCTTGAATCTCCCTGATTGCCTAATTGACTCTTTTTAAAAGGTAATTTATTTGTCTCATAGGACCCCCCCCCAAAAAAACACACCTCCTTCCACTTTGTTATTATCATTCAGCTTGTAAACATGCCATCTTCTTCTTTCAATAACATCTCCTCACCTCCTACTGTACCTGGAGTCTCCAGTCTAGAGAAACTCGGCTTCATTCTCCCCACAAAAAGCACTGTCAATTGCCCGGTACTATGGCATGAAGGAGGAGAAAGGGGAAAAAAAATCTATGAATTTAACTGCTTTTAACAGGATTCGTCCTTGTTCTTCCTGGGATGAAATATTGAAGAAAATTTGAGGTTGTCATTTCCTGAATGTTTTAAGAATTCCAGGGCATGAATTAAGTTATCACATTTGTTTTTTTATTAAGATTTATCAGATTGGCTAAGTCAACTATCTCTGATTCATCTGTTTTCTAACTTCTTGTTTTATATTCTCTCATTTCCTTCAAATCTCTGTCAGCTATTTAAAAGTGAGTAAAGATAAATAATATGTCATTATCATCCACTGTGATCCATCACTGCATGAGATATTCTAACAGGATTATTTCTTGTAGTTTAAGAGCTACAAACACCACTCATGATGGCATTGAAATCTCTTGTTTCATTAGGGTATGCTCCTAATATAGAAGAAAATACAAAGCATTATATCCTGATCGATGCCCAATTCTTTTATCTCAATATTTTCTTTAGAATCTTGAGAAGCAGCTCAATCTTGAGGAAGATATCTCTCTTTCCCCCCCTTCAGCCACTCCCTTCACTTCTAACCCCCCCTTTTCCTCTTCCTCTCCCTCTCCATTCTTGCCCCCCCTTTGATGTTTGAAAGACCATACCAGTGCTCATTTATGGCAATGGGAGGGGGGAATCCCAAGAGGGGAGGGCTAGTTGGTAGCCAGAGGCATCAGTAGAATTTTATCACTGACATTCTTTAGACTTGCCCACACATGGTGATAATGAAAAGCAGAGACCACTTTAACTGGGTTATTACTGCTTTTAAAACTTGCACAGACAAGGCTATCCCTAATGGTCTATATCTAAGCTGATCACTTTGACCTGACGGCACTTTCCTTGGTACATCCGTACTTAGTTTTAGGTAAGGATCTTGGAAAGAAGCTTAAATTTTTAAGGGGAGATTTGGGGGGGGGTGTTGTTTTTTTAATTTTTTTGGTTTTTTTGGGGGGGGGTTGTGTTTTGAGTTTTTTTTTTCAGGCAGAACATGGGAAGTTTCTGGAGTCTGAGAAATGTGAAAATGATTTTCAGTACTCTTTATTATTCCACTTCTGTGAAATTCCCCATGTGGAAGTAGTGTGTTTTCTCATCTTCATGCAGTCATGAAAGAACTATTTCTTGAAAACCAGCTATATGCCTGTACTGTGCTAGGAGGTAAGAATTGCCAAGTCATTTAAAACTTCCCTTGGGAAGTTTGTCTTCTGTGTATTGGGAGAGAAAGGCATATTTTTAAGCAATGCAACATATGTACAACATGATACATGGCATAGTAAAGGTTTCCTAGGTTTGCCAAAGAGGCAAAATTAAATTTACCTGGCACTGCCAGGAATGCTTCAATTGAAGAGGAAATCCAGAATCATACATGGGGGAAAAAGGAGGGATATTTGGGGACATGAAATAATTAAGAATGATTGAGGAGAACATATAAACTCTGTATGACCCAGCTATTCCACTGCTAGGAATATACCCCAAAGAAATTAGATCTGAGACATAAATGGAGATGTGTACACCAAATGTTCATAGCAACATTATTTACCATCTCAAGAATATGGAAACAACCCAAATGTCCAACACCACTAAATGGACTGAAAAATTATGGTACATTCACACAATGCAATACTGTGCAGCACTCAGGAGCAATGATTAAAAAAAAAATACTGCATCACTTGGGACAGACTGGAGAGCATTATGCTGAGTGAACTAACTCAGTCTCATAAGGACAAGTACTGCATATGACCATCTTGTAATAATAGAAAGATAACTAATAATACATGTATGGGGACCCAAGGGGAGAAGGGGTCGGAGCAGAGGGGTGAGGATGGGTGGGGCAAAACCACAGGGTTGCACAGTTTGGTGGGTGGAG
>NW_006399821.1:14483858-14487962 GCF_000299155.1 Elephantulus edwardii
TGTATGGGCCCACTGTTGTAAAACAGGACTGACCTCGGGGTTAGGAGGAGACCGAGAAAGATGGGTTCAATAATGCATACTGCATTGAAACAGATGAGGGAGAAGATTGTTTAAGAGGGATATGCTATTAGGTATTTTGTCATGACAGGAGTTCAGAGTGAAGGGTACATAGTGGAGTGGACCTGGTGGGAGGGATTATAAAACAATGAAAGAATTTTTCTTTTACTTTTCCAAGAGGGTGGTGTACTAGGGAGGAGGGTTTGGAGGGGAGAAAAGTGCAACAATGAATGAATGGAAATCCAAAGTCTGTAAATTTTCATTGAAATAAATAATAAATTTAAAAAAAAGAGTGAAGAGTACACTTGTGTTAGGGTCACGTCCTTGCAAATAATTTTTTATTCTTTAGGAAAGTGACTCCCACAAATGAGTCCAAGAACTGAAGCAGGGCTTAACGCCTAAGACCCTCTGGAGACCTTGATCTGGTAGTTCCTAGTGCCTCTCAAAGTCTCTTTGAGTTTGGCTTATTTTTTTAATTTTTTTTTTTTTTTAAAAAAGCTCTCTAAGTGATTAGCCAAGTTTGGAAACCATCCCTATAGACGGTTCACTTCCGTGGAAAGAATTTAATAAGGCAAGAACATGTTCAGATTGGAGTTTCAGAACTATCCCTTTGGCTAGAACGTGGAAACTGGATTTGGAGAGAGATAGGAGACTGAGCCTCTATTTTGGGGGTTCTTACTCAAAATCCCACTGTGTTCAAGCACAGGCATGACTCATAGCTGACCATGCACCCAGTTTTCAGAGTCTGTTCATCTCGTGGGAGGTAACTACCCATCTTTCTCCATGAGTGGCTGGTCGACTCGAACCACCAGAGAAGTGCCGCGTTTGGGTTAGCAGTTAAACTCCCTATGAACTACGCCACCAGAGTTTCCCTCTTTGGAAGCTGGTGAAGGGGAAAATGGGGACATGAAGCAGGGTGGTGGTAGGATTGATGGAAAGGATATACACTTGACAGCACACGCTGACTATTTAGCATCAGCATAAGGAGAGTTGTGTCTAACAGGGCTCTCAAGTTTCTGGCTTGGGATGACAAAATCAGCCAAAATGAGAAATCAGGAAAGGATAAGGTCTGGGAGAGAGAGCGAATTTTGAGGCCTGAAGAGTGTGAACCTTTAGCAGGTGAGTGTGTCAATGGAAGTGAAATAAAGAGTAGAACCAATAGGGGGCAGTGGTGTTTCAGAGGTAGAATTCTCCTGGTGGAGACCAGGGTTCAATTCCAGCCTATGTACCTCACGCGCAGCTGCCACCTTGAAAAGGGAAGCTTGTGTGTTGCCATGATGCTGAGCAGGTTTCAGTGGAGCTTAAAGGCTAAGACAGACTGGGAGAAAGCCTCATCTGTCAACGGAAGCCACAGGCATTGGTGATGAGATGAGTAGAGAAGACCAGAGAAGCTTGATTCCAAGAGGTAGAGCAGCGAGTGGGAGGAGTCAGGTGGGAAGGATAGCTCAGAGAGGCAAGCAGAGAATCCTCCTGCCAGATGTGTCCCCAGAAAGCCACCTCTAGCGCCGAGGCAGAGTTCCCAGAGGGAAAGGCGAGGGGAGTACAGCGTGGATTTTCCTCAATTATGTTTAATCTCCTTGCAGATTTCATCAGTGCTCAGCAGCATTTTCTCCCAGAGACAAAAGCCAGCGGGTGCTTGGGGCATGGGTGGACCTCCAGAAGCCCTAATTGCTCAGCTTTGCTCTCCTGGAGATCGAGTTGGACGAGCTGGGCTGCCCCACCCTCAGGGAGGAGGCAAGCTCAGAAGTGCACCTCGTTTTGTATATTTCTAATTTCTACAGCCTACACCCAGTGCTCAGGAATGTTCTAGGTCCTGAAAAAAAAAATAAATAAAAAAGAGAAATGAAGAAGAAAGAACTTTTTCTTCTTTCCTTTATGTTTTCTGCATTTTAATTGTGCAATGTTTTTAAACTAAGTGAATAGCCAGCATGTTCAAATACACCAGCTTCTTTATGGGGAAAGATAGGCAGTCTCCTGTAAAAATTTACAGCCTTGGAAACCCAATGGAGGGTCCCTATGAGTCAGAATTGACTCTGTGGCAGTGGGATTTTGAGTGTGTATTTTCATTTCAGTTTATGAGAGACATCATACATTAGGGTCTCTGTTACCAGGTAAACTATGTTACAAGCCTCTTTTATTTTTTTCAGTTAGGGGAAGTTAGATTTTTTTCCCCGTCTGAAGATTGCAAGTTTCATTATGGACATAAATGAATGAGTTTATTGAGCACACCTGTGAAGTAGGAAAGAATGATTACCTTTGTTTTGTAGAGACCTTTTTTGGATAGATGGGTTTGGATACTATGAGGACATTCATTCATTTATTCATTCAGCACACATTACTGACTGCCTACTCTGTGCAAAATAATGTGTCTGAAACTCTGCCCTGCCCACGGAACACAGCCAGCTGGAGAGACAAGATAGAACACGTATGCATAGCTGAGAAAAACTGCAAAGAGCAAAGCTATGTGCCATTACTTGTCAGATAAAAGCTTCTTGTTCACCAGGAGTGATTGCTTAGGTCTCTAGTGGATTGAGTGACCCTGGAGAGAGCAGCAATCTAGCTGAGTAGATAAAAACAAGAACTTCAGAACCCTACAGACCTCTGTCACTTCCTAGCTTATGATCTTAATCCTTAATCTTTCTGAACCTCACTCTGTCCCTAGGATGCAAAGAATTTTATCACCTGAATAAAACAGGCAGCTTTTATGGCCTAGTGATAAGGAATTTCACCACCAACCCAAAGGCCTGTCTGTGGTTTGAATCTACCAGATGCTCTGTGGGAGAAAGATGGGTAGTGTCCTCCCACCTGATTCACTGCCTCTGAAAACCCACTAGATATCCAGCTTCCAGTCAGTTCTGACTCGATGGTACATGACAACAGCAACATAAACCAGCTGCTGTTGGCTCCAACTCATGGTGACTTGTGTGTCAGAATAGAACTGTGTTCTGTAGGATTTCCAGTTGCTGATCTTTAGACGTTAAATTGTCAGGCCTTTCTTGCAAGGGAGCTATGAATAAACTCCAACCTGCATCCTTTCAGCTAACAGCTGAGCATGTTAACTATTTCTCACATCCAAAGATTCTTATATCAACCCAACAGAATTGTATGAGGCACTCTGTAAGTGTAGTTGATGTTATTATTCTTGTCTTCCTCACCTTCTTTCCATTGGTCTGTGTGTTTCCACGAAGCCTGTTCTCAAACTCACTCTACTCCACTGCTCACACCATTTTGCCACTAGAATCAAGTTGAGTTTGACTCATAGCAATGGTCCGTCAGGTTTCTGAAGCTGTAAATCTTTGCTGGAGGAAACACGCCATGTTAAAACTGCCCAATTCCTCTGCCTCTCTCAATAGCTGGCACTCTATGAATCCCTGCCTCTAGGCATTTAGTGGGAAATGCATCCATACTAATAATGAAGAAATAAGCCTTATGGACAAAGAGCAGAGAGCATGAGGCGGTGATGCACTTGAGGTGAGTGCTCAGCAGAGGGTGAGCCAGCTTGTTTGGTTGAAGTAGATAAGAGACAGAGGGGAGCTGAGCCCAACTGTGACCTGTCATATATGTTCATGTGGATGTTCATATATGCCTAAAGAATGAGGACTGTAGAAGCTGTGACAGGTAAACATGGGATAGTTTACAGCTGGGATGATGTGGATCTATTGAGTGAAGATAATATCTGGTGTCCTTGTGGAGAGTCGACTGGGCTGGAGCAAGATGAGAGGAGGAGAGAGATTTAAGAACTAGCACAGGAAAGAGACAATACTGGCTGTTTTCAAAGTAGGAATATAAAGAAAAGATAGTGAAAAGATTATATATATCTCTATATATCTGGAGCTCTGGTGACCTATTGGTAAGAAGCTGTGCTGCAATCCCAAAGGCACATGGTTCAAATCTACCAGCTGCTCTGCAGTAGAAGGATAGGCAATCTAATTGCTTCTGAAAGGATCAACTATGGGTCGGCTCCAACTCGATGGTAATCAACAACAAGAGATAGTTAGAGAGATAGATAGATTTGGATAGAAATATAGATGATATAGATATAGATAG
>NW_006399821.1:14496081-14497071 GCF_000299155.1 Elephantulus edwardii
ACAAGAACAAACTGGGAGGAGGGTAGAGAGAATAGTGCAACAATGAATGAGTTGAAGCTCAAAATCTCTGTAAATGTTTATGAAAATTAATAAAATATAATTATAGAAGAAAAAAAAAAGAAAAGAAAAAAAAAAAAGAATGTAACAATGCCATAACACAGAGAGACCCACTGATGTGGAATTACCATGCACATAGAACCATCTCACTTTAAGGCCCTAAACCAAGTTATATGCATCCCTATATAGGTCATGGAAAGATAGGTATCACAAACTGTTGATAGCTGTCAAGCAGGCATATCATCTTTTCTTCAGATGTATTTGAGTGTTTTACTTAATAAAAACAAGAGCAATAAAAACTGAGTTCAAAACATAGAGCATATTTTCAAATGTTAGTAGATAAACTCTGACAGGTTTGGTGTGTTTTTGTTTGTTTTTTTTTAAGATGGTGGTAGGTTATTCAGAATTATGGAAACCAACAGAAGAAACAGCAAACAAGGGAAGTAGGGATGAAGTTGTAGACGTACATGTAGTTTTCCCTATGGAAGTGAAGGTTTTAAAAAAGCCTTTACTACCTCAGGAAATGACAAATAAAAATCAGGCACAGAAATAAGAAATCACCAAGTATATAGAACACAGTTAATTATATACGAGAGTTGGGTTTCTAGATAAACTGAGAGCAGTTTGTGTTTTATATTCGTCACCATAACATTAAGACAACTTTTTTCAGAGAGCAACTGGAGGGGTGAGGACATTCAAATGAAGGTAGAAAAAGTAAAAGGGCCACAGACTTTATTCAAAGTGAATGTAACATATAATATGTACAGACAGCACACAGTGCCAATTTTATTTGCAGATACAGTACTTCCAACTCAAGTTTACAAGCTATACCTTTGCCACAGCCTTGGCTAGATCTTGAACTAGTGCAGAATTCAGCAGTGCTAGAGTACTAATTTTAGCATGTTTAGATGTTGCGTACTTGTTTTTTATTGT
>NW_006399821.1:14497171-14498744 GCF_000299155.1 Elephantulus edwardii
CTTTCAAAATGAAAATTAATTGCCTTGAAGTTGGGCCTTCCATTGAGTTTCCAGGCTATAAAATACACAGGAGACAATTCTCTATCTTTCCCCCTCATAGCCACTGGTGGATTAGAAATGCCAGAGAGGCATTGCTTTTGGGTTAGTAGTATGTAGGTCCTTGCAGACTAGGCCATCGGCACTCTGCATATATTCTATACATGTATAATAATACATTTTGTGTATACTAAATCTTAGATATAGAATGCAATATATCTTGCATACATTATAAAATAGAAAATTGCTTCACATATAAAATACATTGCATATTATAATGCATTGTGACATTATTTACCATTCAAGAAGCTGGATTTTATAAAAAAAAAAAAAAGAAAGATTGTGGTATCAGGATCAGAGAAAGACTAAGAAACAACCTGCATTATACAGATGATACAACCTTGCTTTCCAGAAGCAGGGAGGACTTGAATTTCTTGCTGTAGAAGATCAAAGAGTACAGACTTCAATATGGATTATATCTCAACATCAAGAAGACAAAAATCCTTACCACTGGATTGATAGCAACGTCACATAAGGAGAAAAGATTGAAGTTGTCAATGATTTAATCTTGCTTGGATCCACAATCAATACTCTGCACCATCAAGAGATCAAAAGGCATGTTGTATTAGTTGGACAATAACTAAAGATGACAAAGAAGAACCAATCTGTTTGAACTGTGGTGTTAGAGAAGAGCACAGAATATCTCACGGACTGCTATCAAGAATGAATCTATCTTGGAGAAAGTGTAAGTAAGGTGCTCTGTAGAGGCAAGGGTGGTGAAACTCATCTCACATACTATGGGCGTATTGTTCAGAGGGGCCGTCCTTGGAAAAAGACATCATGCTTGGAAAGGTGGGGTGTCAGTGAAAGAGAGAAAGACCCTCAGTACCAACCCAAAGCAAGGTGTATCAAGACAGTGACTACAGCATGGACTCAAGTCTGTCAGACATGTTTGGATGGCTCAGGATACGGTAAGCTTCAGATCCACTGTTCATAGGGTGCTTATGAGTCATGGTCAACTCAACAGCACTCAACAACAACTACATCTCATATATATTGTTGTTATGTACTATGGAGTCTTAACTGACTCATAGCTGACCCTCCAGTGGGTTTTCAAAGACATTAAATTGCTTGGGTGGAGACTGCCCATCTATCTCCCACAGAGCATCTGGTGGATTCACACTATGTACCTCTGGATTGGCAGCATAACTTCTTACCTCTAAGCCACCAGAGTTCCTCATATATAGGTTATATGAAATCTGTATTGCATATAGGGAGCTCTGGTGGTATAGGCTGTAAGGAGTCGTCCTGCTAAGCCAAACAAAGGTCATGCCTCTTTGATCATCCAAATCCACCAGAAGCTTCACAAGAGACAGATAGGTAATATTCTGTGCAATTTATAGCTTTAGAAATCCAATGAAAACACAGGTGTATGTTTTTCACATTCATTGACAATGAGAATGGAAAGATAATCTTTTGGTTATTTTATGTTTATCTATCTACCTAAAATATGTAAAAAATATATATATTTATGTGT
>NW_006399821.1:14498969-14499889 GCF_000299155.1 Elephantulus edwardii
TTACTGTCAGGGAGTGCTCCAGAGTAGTGAAGAGCAATGATGTCAGTCTAGAGACTAAGGTGCACCTTATCCAGGCCATGGTCTTTGCAATTACTTGCTATGCATCAGAGAGTTGGACAATTATTAAGGATGATAGAAGAAGAATTGATGCCTTTGAGTTGTGGTGCTGGAGAAGAGTATTGAACATACCACGGACTTCTAAGCGAACAGGTCTGTTCTAGAAAGGGTAAAACCAGACTGCTCTTTGGAGGCACAGATTTTGAAGTGCCATCTCATATACTCTGAGCAGGTTCCCAGGAGGGACCAGTACTTGGAGAAGGACATCATGCCCTGGAAACCCAATTGATCCTAACTATGAGTTAGAATCAACTCAAAGGTAGTGAGATGTATACTCTTTAATTATACAAAGAATATTTTTGTACTCTTTTAGCCATGGATATTGCAAAGATATTAGTAACAAAAATATCCAATCAAAATTCATTCAGGGTATAACAGAGTAACCCTGGATTCTGAGCAAGAATTTCAAGGAAATTCTGACATTAACCCCTAAGGATGTCACCCTTCTCTCTTGTTGTTGTTGTTAGATTTCTTTATTGTATGTGTGTTTTCATTCATATACATTGTATTTCACACATTCCTTCATTCACATTTTTATATGATCATTCTCATATGTTGTGTCTTATAAAATTAATCACCATTGATCTTTGCTTACTAATACCTTGTCTTTTCAGGTCCCCACTGTATCTTTCCTAGTTCTTTCATCCCCTCCCTCCACCCACCAAAATGCATAACCATGTAATTTCACTCCCTCCCCACTCTCAGCCTCCCTGCTCCCTTCTCTTCCCTCTTGGACATTTATAAACATCTTACTAGTTATCCTTCTATTTTTATAATAATGTAAGATTTGTCCTTATAAACTG
>NW_006399821.1:14506209-14510863 GCF_000299155.1 Elephantulus edwardii
TTCCTTTTTCAGAGCCATTTTGGGCTGTGGCTGTTCACTGACTTTGTTACCAATGTCTCTAAGCGCGACTCTTGGCCTCAAGCCAGGCTTCAATGTTCCAGCAGGGGCCACAGGTACCCGCTTGGCGCCTGCCATGCTGACCTCTGCTTTTTTTCAGAATTAATTTTCATGTTCCTGGTGACTCGCAGTGCCATGGCTTCTTCTTTACCAGGCAGCAACTCACAGGGAAGACGTGAACTAGGGAAGCCCCAGAGAAGCCGGGAAACCCAAAACAACGAACAGCCGTTCCTGGACCCCAGCACCTATTTTCTTCATTTCTATTGTGGGTCCCTCCACCTTATGTTCATGTTCCTTGTAACTACTTTCATGAAAGTGTGTAAGCCAGCTATTTCCTGTCTCATGCCCTAATATCCCTCTTTAAAACAGCCAATTTCTGATTTGCTCATTTCTATCAAACCAGTACTTTAGGGGAACAAACATGTCCCTTTTGCTAGAGGATCTTCTGTTCAATTTGGAGACTATGATCACTTGCAGCCACAAACAAGTCCAGGCCAGAGCAGCCATCAGGTTGTAGCAATCTACCCTAGCTCACAGCATGGACTGTCTTTAAAAGGCATTTTATTATTTGTTGCATGAATCTGCCCTCATTGCTTTTTTCTGATTTATTTTAATTTTTTGTCTTTTCATTTCCCCTTAGGAGCCAGCATTTAATAATTATGGATTTGCAACTCCCAAACACTAGTTCTAGGTGGGTGATTCTTTGAAACATTTCCTTGATTTAATGGCTCTGTTTTGTCATATCTTCTCTTCTTTTCTGTTATCTCTTGACCTTGAAGTCAAACCCTCTAAGAATCTTGCCAAGCTAGGCACAAGCCCTCATTCCTCCAGATGACAGGAGTTTGGTCTGGAACTTTGGAAGCTCTTTGATTGGCTGTCCCACTTTCCATTCTCAGCATTGTCAATATTAACATCCTCTCCTCTCCCAGTTTCTTCTCTTCACTCTCACTGTTGTATCTACAGATTCTTTGGTGATTTACTGTTATGGAGGTGCTCTGCCAACCTAAAGGCAAGCAGTTCAAACCCACCAGATGCTCCACATCAGAAAGATGAGCAGTCTCCTCCCTGTTGATTTACAGCCTCTGAAATCCACCCTGGAGGGTCAGCCATGGATTGGTTCAGCTATAACAACATCGCTTTTAGAGGTGGAGTTTATACGCCTTTCCCTTTTGAATGTGCATGGGGCTTAATGACTCATATCTAAAGGATAAAGTAAGAAGAAACTTCCTAGGCTAGATCACTTAAAGCATAAGGAACTTTTCCTCCTTGAATCACTTGTCCTGGGGTGAGCCAGCTGTCATGTGTTGTGGACACTCACCCTGCCTCGTGAGCAGGTTACATGATGAGGAACTGAGCCTCCTGGCTGTAGCCCACAGACTGAGCCATCTTAAAATCTCCAGTCCAGGAAATACTTCAGACAGCTGCAGACCCAGCTGACACCCTGAGGGCAAGCTCATGAGAGACCCTGAGCCAGAACTATCCATTCCCAAGTTCCCTACTCACAGAAACAAATGCTTGTTCTTATTTTAAACTGTTGAGTCTAGGATAATTTTATTTAAAGAAGCAATAGAATCTGTATTGGGAGAATCATAATTGAGATAAATTCCAGTCATCTGTACCCTTCTGTCTCTGGTATAATTCAGAATTCTTTGGTGGTTGGTACAAGTGTGTTAGAAGTAGAACAGTACACCACATTTCCAAGCCATGAAGTGTCATCTCATTGATAGCTGCAAGCACAGAGCTTGTCCACACCTTTCCTTCTTCCTCAGTTATTTCCTTTGTGAACTAGAGTATGGTATAGGAGTAAATTTTAATTATAAAATGGTACAGTAAGACTATGGTGACTTCCTGTCTTCGTGCTATATTGACCTTGCTACTGGCCCATTAAAAGGAGATGGAAAGAATAAACAAAGTCACTGTACCAGAGAGACTTGGCTGACACAGAACCATTTTAAGAATAAGCATGTGATCAAGAACCAATAATGAAGGAAGACGTTTAAGCTGCTCTGAAGGTATTGACAAAAAAATAAGGCCCCCAGAATTTATGAAATTCCAATAGACATCCCTGGATATATTCACCAGATTGTGCCAAGAAATCTGAAGGACAGCAAACTGGCCAACTGACTAGAAGAGATTAATATTTACTCCCATTCCCAGGAAAGGTGATCCAACAGAATGTGGAAATTATTGAACAATATCACTAATTTTTTAGTGAAAAAGATCAGGAATATTTAGCAGCAAAATCTTGCTGAAGATTATCCCAAAATGGCTAGAACATCCACAGAGAACTGCCAGGAAGTCAAACTAGATTGAGAAGAGGCAATGGAACCTAGGATCTCACTACTGATGTCAGATGGATCTTGACTGAATGCAGAGAGTACTAGAAGGATATCTATTCGTGTTTTATTGACTCTTCAAAGACATTTGACTATGAGGATCACAACAAAGTATAGCTAACATTAAGAAGGATGAGAATCCCAGAATACTTGATTGTGCTCATGCAAAACCTCTACCTAGACCCAAAAGTTGTTGTGCAAACAGAGCAAGAGAACACTGCATGGTTCAATGTCAAGAAATCTCTGTGCTTAACAGATCATTCGAGAAGCTGGAATTTACAAAGAAGTATATGATATGAGGACCAGAGAGAGACCCATCTATCACCTACATTATGCAAATGGTGCAATCTTACTCCTCAGAAGTGAGGAGGGCTTGAATGACCTGTTGCAGAAGATCAAGAACTACAGCCTTCAAAATGGATTGCATCTCAACAACAAGAAAACAAAAAATCCTAATCACCGGGTCAATAGGCAGCATCATGGTAGATGGAGAAAAGATTGAAGTTGTTAAAGATTTCATCTTACTCAGATCCACAAGCAATACCCAAGGCACCAAAAGTCAGGAAATCAAAAGAAGAGTTGTTTTGGGAAAACCAGCTGTTAAGGACCTCTCCAGAGTGCTAAAGAGCAAGGATGTCAGTCTAAAGACTAAAGTATGCCTGATCCAAGCAATGGTCTTCTCAATTACTTGTCATACAACTGAAAGCTACACAATGATTAAGGATGATAGAAGAAAAATTGATGCCTTTTATTTGTGGTGCTGAAGAACAAATCTATGCCTGCCAAGAGAACAAACAGTTCTGTCCTGAAGAAAGTGAAACCAGTATACTTCTTGGAAGCAATGTTAGTGAAACTCTGCCTCACATTCTTTGGGCATGCTGTCAGGATGGAGGTTAGTCCTTGGAGAATGACACCATACTGAAAGGGTAGAGGGTCAGTGTAAGACCCTGAATGAGATGGATTGACACATTGACTGTGGCAGTGGGTCAGGTGAGTTGGAGAAGGTGAGGCTGGCTCAGGATAAGACAAAGTCAGAGTCATTGTTCATTAGGTTGCTATGAATGGTAGTCGACTTGATGGCACATAACAACAACAACAACATTGACCTATCTCTTCTCAGCCTGTTAAAAACCTATTCTTTGGACTCTTATCCTCCTCAACTCATAGATTACATTTAAAGCAGATCCTTTGACTTTTCCAGTTACTTTCAGGTGACAGAAATTTCCAACATCTAAATTCTTGCAAACCGTCTTGTTCTCATAATCTAAAAGTTCAGTTTTGTGCTTCAGTCAAAACATCAAACCTCCAAAATATAATTTTAAATTAAAGCTGTGTCTGCTCTGTCTTGGCTTTGTCTTGCTTTAGGTTGGCTGCTGGTCTGGCTGTCACTAGTTGGGGAGAGAGCTAGGGAGACATCTTCACCATTTCCTGACTTTAAGATGCAACCGGTTTCCATCATTTTATGAACCTGAATCAAAGGGGGGCTAGGGTGTGGCTCATTTGCTTACTCGTTGCCCTTGTGTTGGAACCAACTCACAGCTACCCCTCTAGTGGGTTTCTGAAGCTGTAAATCACACAGCAAGGAACTTGCCTGTATTTTTCCCTTGACGCTGTTGGTGGTACTGCAAGAGAGGTGTGGCTTTTGGGTTAGCAGTGTCACATCCTACAGATAGCCCACCAAGACTCCCTCAGGGAAGAGTCAGTCAGCTGAAAAGGTAAGCAGGCCACAAGAGGATTTCCTTGAATAGTTTTATCTTGAGTATGTGTGGGAGTACTAAAGAGCAATGGTGTCACCCTGGAAACTAAGGTGCCTCTGATACAGGCCATGGCCTTTGGTATCACTTGTTATGCATCAGAGAGTTGGACAATAACTAGGGAGGATAGAAGGAGAATTGATGCCTTTGAGCTGTGGTGTTGGAGAAGTGTATTGAATATACCATGGACTGCTAAGAAAACAAACAGATTCATCCTGGAGAGGGTTAATCCAGAAGGCTCCTTGTAGGCAAGGATCCTGAGGCTTCATGTGACATACTTTGGACATGTTGTAAGGAGGGACTGGTCCTTGGAGAGAGACATCACGCTTGGGAAGGTGGAGGGACAACGCAGGAGGGAAGGCCCTCTATGAGGTGGATTGATTCGATGACTAGGGTAATCAGGATGGGGTGTGTTGGAGACAGTGAGATTGGCACAGGACAGAGCAGAGTTTAGGGCTGTTGTACATAGGGTCGCTATGAGTCGCAAGCAACTCGACGGCACATAAC
>NW_006399821.1:14510963-14513612 GCF_000299155.1 Elephantulus edwardii
ATTCATCAACAATAAAATGAATGGGTTGAGAAATTGTGGTACATTCACAAGATGTTACTCTTGTCAATAAGGCCTATTCTCTACAATTGAGTGTAAGGAGCTTAGGAGATCTGATGCACGTGGCCAAGGAAGAGTCAGAACTCTTTTTTTGGCTTTAACACTTTGACTTGGTTTACTGTGATTCTCAAAAAAGACTCTGGGCAGAGATTTCTCTAGAAGATGAGAGACAGACAGACAGACAGATAGAAAGACTGACCTTTTCATTACATCTCTCCACCATGTCATCAAGAAATATGCCAAGTGAAAAAAAAAAACCCACAAGCAAACCCACAGCATAAAAGACTATGTCTCAGATGATTCAACTTATATGAGATGTCTAGACTAGGCAAATTCACAGAAACAGAAAGCAAACTAGGGTTGCCAGGGACCCGGAAGAGAATAGAATAAGGTAATAGGTAAGGAAATTTTTAGAGGGGTAATGAAAATGCTTTGGAATAAGATTTTGATGATAATTACACAATCTTGTAGACTTTCAAACTGTGTATGAATTAAATCATTGCTGGTCGGCACTGAGTCCATGTCAACTCGTTGTGACCTTATATGTAAGAGAGTAGAACTGCTCTATAGAGTTTTCTTGACTGTAATTGTTATGGAAGCGGATCTCTAGGCCTTTATTCTGTGTAGTCACTGGGTGTGTTTGAAACACTAGTCAATAGATTGGCAATCAGTTTACAAACTACTTGTCCATCCAGGTTCCTTGTATTAAGATTAAACTCCATTCATTGCTGTTGTGTCAGAACCAACTCATAGCTGACCCTCTCTGGGGTTTCTGAAGCTGTAAATTGCATGAGAGGAGATCGCCCATCTTTCTCTTGTGGAGCTGCTGGTGGATTCAAACCACCAGAAAGTCCCCACCTTTGGGTCAGCAGCTCATCCTTTACCAAAATATGATTAAAAAATAAAAAAACGTACAAGGATATATAAGGGTCTATTAGCCACTCTATCGGCCAGCCACTCAATTGTCCTCTCTGAAATTAAGTAATATTACCAGTTCCTTGGACAATTTGTAACAGATTTGTGACATTCTCCCCATTTGCACTTGTCCTTTGTCACTCTAGAACATAACTGGCTGAAACAGTTTCTATAGCATCACATATGTATATGTGCCATTCTTCTTCCTCGTATCTGCATAGTATTACAGTTGCCATTTGTAAAATTAGTCCACTACTGCTGAATAAGGGACCTCTGGTGACCTAGTGGAAAGAAGCTATGCTGCAATCCCAAAGGAATCTCCCAGTGACTTTGTGGAGGAAGGATGGTAAATCTCCTCCCATGAGATTGACTGCCTCTGAAAACTGCTGGAGAGTCAGCTATGGGGTCAATTCAAACTCAATGGCGCACAACAGCAACTGATGAATATTTTGTTCTTTCTAATATTTTATTAGTAAAAGTATAGCTTCAATGAATAGTGTCTTATATATGTGATTTCGTTTGGAATTGAGAGTATATAGGACAAACTCTTGGCTGTGGAATGTATTTTCATAAGTATTTATAGATACTCATAGGTATGAGTGTCAGTTTAAACTCGCAGCAGCAAAGATGTCACTTTAATGTGTAAGGTAAGCCTGATCCAACCCGTGGGTATATCACCTCATATGAATGTGACAGGTGGACAAGAAAAAGGGAAGACCAAATAAAAACAGACATATTTAAATTCTAGTATTGGCTAAGAATATTGAATATGCTACTGACTGCCAGAAGAATGAAGAATCTGTCTCAGAGGTGCAACCAGAACCTTAGAAATGAGGATGGCTTTACTTCATCTCACTTATTATTAATATATCAAGAAAAGAAATTTATTGTAGGAAATGACGTTATGCTTGGTAAAGGAGAGGAGTCGGGAGAGGGAAAGGGAGACCCTCAATGAAATGGACTGACATGGCGACAGCCTTATTGGGTTCAGCCAGCTTGGACTGGGAGAATGGTGCTGAACCAGGTAACTAACATTTCATTTTGTTATACACTGACTGGGTCACAGTGAACTTGAGCCTACGCTAGGGGAACTAACAATAAAAATAAAACACCTTCTCTCTGTATTTGTTGGTGATATGAGTTGTAAGTGTGTTTCCTATGTTTGTAATTTGTTATCTTTCTATGAGGATATTTTAAAAAATATTACTTTTTTTTTTAAAAAAAAATGAAGTTGAACTGTTGGACCTTCTACTGTTTCTTGGAGTTGTGCTTAGAAACAATTTCAAGTCCATCCTTTTTTCCCCACATTTGTTCTAGTTACCAAATGGTACTTTCATAGTTTTATTCCCCCACTCAGTTAAATTGTTATTATTCAGGGAAACATCAATTCTATAATATTTCACATAATTTCAAACTACTACAATCTTTTAACACATAATTTCTTCCCTTTTTAATTTTATTTTGTTTTGCATGTAAAATTTGTATATATTGTTTCATACTTTCCTTCATTCACCTTGTGTATCATATAATCATTCCCATACATGTGTCATAAAATTAATTACTGACCTATGCCCACAAACACTCCATCTCTTCAGGTCTCCACTAGATCTTTCCCATCTCCTCACCTCCTCCCTCCACCCACTACATTTTGCAACCTTTTAAAAAATATTTTTAAAT
>NW_006399821.1:14522734-14525458 GCF_000299155.1 Elephantulus edwardii
GCACAGGACAGAGCAGAGTTTAGGGCTGTTGTACATAGGGTCGCTATGAGTCGCAAGCAACTCGACGGCACATAACAACAATGACAACAAAGTATGGGACTTATCTGAACTTGGCAGATGTTCATGGTGTCTCATGCAGCACTTCCTGAGATTTTGCGTGATGCCCAATCTCTATACGTGCTGGAGGAGGGATCCCTAAAAATGTCTCATCTGCAATGCCTTTAACACAGTAAATGCACTTCCTCTAGTTGGTCACAGAACCTTCTGTCTGCTGACCTCTCCTTGTCCTTCCAGATGGCCCTTTTATGAAGATTCTCTGACAATCACAGGCTAATTTTCTCTAGACAGACTCACCTTGTCCATTGGAAAACTCATGGAAGTACAGGCAGCTCACAACATCAGCCATGGTGTCATGACTTAAAGTCAGTTTTCTGAAACATGGGTGTTGCATTAGCCATTGTGTCCCATAAATTCCAGCGGATACAGGTCAAATTGTATAAGTGATCCTCTTGAAAGTTCTCAAATAACCTTGAGGCCAGAAAAAGTACCCTCCTCACTTTCCCCACTGAGGAGAGCGACCGAGTGGGAAATCCCAAGCTTCCACATTTTTTTACGTAAAGAAATTCTCTTGGTAATCTCTAATTTCCTTTTGGTGTCATCACTTTTTTACAAAATTGAGGCGGATGGCCCACTAAAGAATGCAGAGATGGCTCTTGAATACTTTCTTATGACCACTTTGCTAGTTTGAAGCAAATAATAACTCTCACTGTCATATATTTCATACATTCTACCTGGAAGGTATTAAGTGCATGAGCACACTTTTCACTAAAGCATTAAGAGAGCTGCGCAATTATCATTGGCATCTCTACTTAGCTTTGAAGTTTAATTAGCGACCAAGTGGCAAAATTCAAATTCAAACCCAGGTCATCTGGCTTCAGATTTCATCAGCACCTAATCTTGACTCTTTCTTAACTCACTTTCCTCCTTCTTGTCTCTTAACAAGTCAGTTAAGGGTTGTGTGACAATAGTCTTTCTTAGATTACACAGTAAAATACTTGTGACCATGGTGGAATCCATAGCATATGCCAAGAACTAGAGTTGACACTTTCCATTCCATACCTGATTTTATTTTATAGTATCCTTGAAAAAGTGGAGGGTCCGTGAGAGAGAGGAAGACCTTCAATGAGATAGACTGACACAGTGACTGTAGCAATGGGATCAAGTGTGTCGGAGGTGTTGACAATGGTGATAGGGCAAGGTTCAGAGCCATTGTTCATAGGGCTGCTATGAGTCATAGGCGAGTTGAGAGCACATTACAAAAAAACAAAACAAAACAATTCTGGGACTATTTTCTATGCTGGAGGAGCTCTGATGCCATAGATCTTAAGGAGTTGCCCTGCTAACCCAAAGGTCAGGCTTCTGGCAATTGGAATCCACCATGGGCTCCTCTGGAAAAAAAAGGGCAGCCTCCTCTCATGTGATTCATAGTCTCGGAAATCTGACGGGGGATCAGCTATGAGTAGTACTGACTGGACAGCAATGAGGTTGAGACCCTGGGAAGCAAGACCCTTGGTGACTCAGTAGTTAAAGTACTTGGCTATAACAATAAAAAAAATGTTATTTGGAACAAAAGTTGTTGGTTGGAAGATGTAGTAATCTGTTTCCATTAAGATCAAGACTTAAAACCACACCTACTGCCATCTAGTTGATTCCAACCAAAGTGACCTTCCACTGAGTTTTGGATGTTAGTTTTCACAGGAGGAGGCTGCTCATCTCTCAGAATAAAACTTGTAAAGTAATCTAAAGAGTGTCATCTTGGCAACTCTATGGGACAGTTCTACTCTGTCCAATAATGTCACTGTGAGGCAAAATCTACTTGGTGGCAGTGGGTTCTCTTTGGAAGTAGCTATTGTTGTGATATTTATAGATTGAGGAATCTTAGAGAAATGCAGTAATTTGCCAAACATTACATGACAAGTAAGTTTGAAGTCTGAATTAAAATCTGACTTCAGGTCTATCTGACTTCAGAGATCTCGTCATCATTTTTACTGATATTTGTTCAGGTACACTTAGGGGCAATCTGGAACTCAGATGTCATAATGCCATAGTGACACTGTGAGAAACAGCTCTGAATCTTGCCCTATTGTGAGATGGAGTTTCAAAATCCTTGCTGCCAAGGAGCAAACTGCTTTCATCCTCTCCAGGACAGACCTGTTTGTTCTCTTGGCAGTATGTTCAATACTCTTCTCCAATACTACAACTCAAAGGCATTGATTCTTCTTCTGTTTTCCTTAGTCATTGTCCTGCTCTCTGTTGCACAGCAGCAATTAAGAAGCCCATGACCTGGATCAGGCTCACATTAGTCTCTAGACCGACATTGTTGCTCGTTAGTACTCTGGAGAAGTCCTTGACAGAAGACTTTCCCAAAGCAACTTATCTTTTGGTTTCCTGACTGCTGGTGCTAAGAATGTTGATTGTGGATTTGAGCAAGATGAAATTATTAACACCTCAGTCTTTTCTCTATCATGACACTGCCAATTGGTGCAGTGATGAGGATTTTTGTTTTCTTCATGTTGAGATGAGATCCATATTGAAGGCTTCAGGTTTTAACCTTGAGCAGTGAATGCTTCAAGTCCTCTTCAGTTTTAGTGACCGAGATTGTGTCATTTGCATAGCACAGGTTGTTGGTGAGTCTTTCTCCAATTCTTTTTTTTTATAATTATA
>NW_006399821.1:14526543-14554318 GCF_000299155.1 Elephantulus edwardii
AGGGTTCCAGTTTCTCCACAACCTCGCCAGCATTTGTTGCTTGCTCTTTCTCCAATTCTGATGTCACATTTTTCTTCATGAAGTCAAGCCTCCTGAAGGATCTGTTTTACATATAGGTTGAAAAGGCATGGAGATAGGATGCATCCCTGACACACTCCTTTCTTGATTTCGAGTTATGCAGTGGAGCTAAGGTCATCATTGCTGATGTCAGATGGAACATGAGTGAAAGTAGTGTATACCAGAAAGTTGTTTACTTGTGTTTAATTGACTATGCAAAGGCATTTGACTGTGTGGATAATAACATTATGATGATATATCATCATAACACTGTGAAGAATGGTATCCCAAAAACCTTAATTGTGTTTATGTCAAACTTATATACATAGACCAAGAAGCAGTATACAGAACAAGGCAATGTTATATAACTTAAAATCAAGAAATATATGTGTCAGAGTTGCATCCTTTATATCTTTATCTATTCAATCTGGATGCTAAGCAATTAGTCTGAGAAGCTGGACTACATAAAGAAGACTGTTGGATCAAGATTAGATGAAGATTTATTAACAACCTACATTTAAAAAATTACACAATCTTTATTGCACAAAATATTTGAAGCACTTGAAGCAAAATCAGATTATATTTCAATATGGATTATTTTTCAATATCAAGAAAACAAAATCCTCATCACTTGACCAATAGGCAACATAAAAAATAAATGGATCTGAGATCAACACCAATAGTGGTAGCAGTCAAGAAATCAAAAGCTATGTTGCATTGAAAAAATTTGTGGTCAATGACCTCTCCAAAGTTCTCAAGAGTAAGGACGCCAGGTTAAAAAGTAAAGAACGTCTGATCCAAGCCGTGGTATTTTCAGTTGTTTCCTATGTGTCTGAAAGTTGCCCTTTCAGTAAGGATGACAGAAGAATTGATGCCTTTAAATTATGATGTTAGAGAAGAATACCAAATATCCTAAGGACTGCCAAAAGAACAAACAAGTCTGTCTTGGAGGAAATACATCAGGGTGCTCCTTAGAACCAAGGATGGTGAAATTCTGTCTCACATACGTTGCTCATGTTATCAGGAGAGACCAGTTTTGGGGGAAGAACATCAAGCTGGGGAAGGTGGAAAGTTAGAGAAAGAGAAGAAGACTCTCAACAAGATGAATTTACCCAGTGACTGGAACAATGGATTTGAGCATTTCAGAGATTGTTAGAATGAGGTAGGAAAGGGCAAAGGGTTTTAAAGGATTGTTGTTTAAAGGGTTGATATGAGTCATAGCTGATTTGATAGTATATAATAACAACAATGACAACTATTTATGGAGAAAAAGAGAACAGTAAAATAGGAATTAAGATACAATTTTAATGTCTTTGATTCTGAAACTCTGCCTGATATGCTTTGGGCATGTTGCAAGGAGGGACCAGTCCTTGGAGAGCAACATTATGTTTGGGAGGGTGGAGGGATGGCGCAAGAGGGGAAGACCCTAGATGAGATGAATTGACTTAGTGACTGCGGTTATGGGGGTAGGTGTGTAAGAGACAATAAGCTTGGCTCAGGCTAGAGCAGGGTTCAGAGCTGTTTTACATAAGGTCCCTATGAGTCACAGGCGACTTGAAAACACATAACAACAAAAACAGTACCAACAGAGGGAACTCTGGTGGCCTAGTGGCAAGAGTCTGTGCTGCAATCCCAAAGACCCATGGTTCATGGTTCATAGTTTGAGGTCACCAGTTGCTCCGTGGGAGGAGGGGCAATATCATCCTGGGCAATTACTGTCTCTGAAAACTCATCAGAGGGTTCTGACTCTGAGGTACAAAACAACAACAACAACAAGTACCAACTGTGTTGAGAGCACTGGTAGGAAAAGACCTATATTTAATAAACGAATGTCCATGTAAAGAAAAACTCACAACTCTGCACATATTTTAAAATAACCCTTTATTGTTTTGACTGAAAGCAAAGGTTAAAGGAAAAGAAGATTTCTATGACCTCCTATGCCAGATTCTATTGTAATAATATTTGGAACCCAGCTAAAATCTTCCTAAGTGACCATGGATTCAAACCATGAGCCTTTGGGTCGGCAGTGCTACTCCTTACCACTATGCCACCATGCACCCTCCTTAGAAAGGTAGAGATTATAAAAGGGGATGTTGTTGTTGTTGTTGTTATGTGCCGTCGAGCCCTTTCCGACTCATAGCAACCCTATGCACAACAGCCCTAAACCCTGCTCTATCCTGTGCCAACCGCACCGCCTCTGACACACCCATCCCGATTACCCCAGTCACCGAATCAATCCATCTCATAGAGGGTCTTCCCCTCCTGCGCTGTCCCTCCACCCTCCCAAGCATGATGTCCCTCTCCAAGGACCCGTCCCTCCTGGCAACATGTCCAAAGTATGTCAGATGAAGCCCCAGAATCCTTGCCTCCAAGGAGTAGCTTGGTTTAATCCTCTCCAAGAGGAATCTGTTGTTTTCCTGGCAGTCCATGGTACATTCAGTACCCTTCTCCAGCACAACAGCTCAAAAGCATCCACTATCCTTCTGTCCTCCCTAGTCATTGTCCAACTCTCTGATGCATAACAAGCGATTGCAAAGACCATGGCCTGTATCAGGCGCACCTTAGTCTCCAGAGAGACACTGTTGCTCCTGAGTACCTTTGAGAGGTCCCTAACAGCAGACTTTCCCATCGCGATACGCTTTTTGATTTCCTGACTGCTGGTACCAAGAGTGTTGACTGTGGAGCCGAGCAAACTGAAGCTGTGAACACTCTCAATCTCTTCGTCATCCATCCTCAACATGATGGATTTGATATGGTGTCTGTTGCAATGAGCTCGAGGGTGTCTTGGATTGTGGGGATGGTGTAGGATAGGGCAAGGGTTAGATCTGTTGTTCATAAGAGTGCTGTGAACCATAGAAAGAGCTCTCTTTGCCTAGTGGATAGAAAGTTATGTTACTCAAGCCAAAGTGGGTGATTTTAATCTGCAGCCCTCAGACCTGGTTTTAGTCAAACATTCTTCTAAGTGGTATAACACTGGTCTTTCAGTTGGCTGTACAGAAGTGACTCATGGTGGCTGTGATGCTGAACACTGTGACACTGATGTGTCAAATGCAATAATGGTTATCCATGGAGAATATTTGGTGGAGCTCTCAGACTAAAACAGGTGTGGAAGCAGGAGTAGCATCCATTTCTGAAATAGCTTGCCTCCGGAAACTCTATGAACCTGGACAAACAATGAAAGTTACACAAGTATTCAGGTCTTTTGTTCATAGGATCTCTATGAGACGTCTTCGGCTCAATGACACTTAACAACAACAACAACGTGACTAAAAGGGATAATAAGCATGACTTAGGAATCTGTATGGTCTAGTATGGCCAGAGATCCATGTGGGGCTGGGCAACACCAACCTTAGTGACACCATGGGGCCCCATCATATTGGTGTCCACCATGGCAGATGCCACGCCAGTTCATCTCAGTGAGGGTCTCGCTTCACCCAACATGAAGTCTTCCTCCAGTGACTGATCCCTCCTGACAGCACACTCAAGGGAAGCACATCAGACAATGTTCTGCTGTGGTTCATGGGTTTTATTAGTTAATATCTTCATATTTGCAATATGTAGATAGATCTGATCTTCTCTGCATATTTGAAATCTTTTCAAATAATAAAAAAGCAGTGATGTTTTATGTTGCAAAGTCAGAAGGAATGTGTGAAGATATGAATAGCTCATGGCAAAACAAAGAGCAATCTCTTCCATCTTATTATCTGCACTGACCCAAGGAGGACTGGTGGGTCAGGAGATGTTCACAGATGCGAATTTTATCCCTGTCCTGGTGGTCCTGTAACTGACACTGTGGCCTGGAAACACCTTTGAAGCTATTCACATGCTGACAATTTTCTGTTGTGATCAGCCTCTGGGTCAGGTCGTCAGTCTAGGGAAGATCCTAACTTGCAGAGTCCTTTCTAATTGAGATATTGTGTCTTAGGGTCTCATCTCTCTCATACTTCTTAGGCTAACAGGCTGGAAGGCTTTCAAAGGTTGTGGCTATGAGAGTCCTGACATTCCAGAGAGCTGAGAAGCCTCAACTGGTTATCAGTGTTCCCATGACAACATGTGACCAGAATAACATGGTGGAGGTGAAAGGTCACAGGAGACATTGTGTATAGGAAAGCCTTTTATGTGTCTGGACTGTGTATCTGAGATATATTAGATGACTGGTTTGAAGGGTAATTTTTCTTTTCACCCCCAGATGACCTCCTATTAAAAGTTTTTTTCCACAGTCTGTTGCATTGGAATGCTGTTTAGCAGACAATTACACCTTGTACTACTCTTTAAAAGAACCTGTCTACTAGCTCTGTGAAGTATATGCAAAGATAAAACAGGCTTTCGAGTTTGTGTAAGCTTTTAAACAACCACAACTTTCTTACCTCACTGTAGTGCTGTGATGTCTTAACCTTAGCATAGTTGACAATTTAGACTCCAAATAGGGGGAATATTAGCTTAGAATAATTAAAGACTGATCCAAGAGACTTTTGCTTGATAAAAGACTTCATCTTTATATTACTTTAAATTCTTGCTTTTAGGTACCATCGAGCTGAGTACTATTCATAACAACCCTATGAACAGATCTGAACCCTGTCCTATCCTGTGTTTTCCTCATCTTCTCCGACACACTTGAACCCATTGCTATAGTCACTGTATCAATCCATCTTGTAGAGGGTCTTCTTCTCTTTTGATGACTCTCCACCTTTCCAAGCATGATGTCTCTTTTCAAGGACTAGCCTCTCCTAGCAACATGCCCAAAGTATGTGAGATGAAGCTTCATCATCTTTGCTTCCAAGGATCATTCTGGCTGTACTTCTTCTAAGACATTGCTTTTGCAGGCATATCTTTTGGCAGTCTATGGGATATTCAGTACTCTTCTCGAAAACCAATCTATACTTGGATTGTAGTTAACTAAAATAAGTAAGGGAATGCAGTAAGACTTTTATCATTTCCTGCTGCTCTTAGCTGCTGTATGACCAATCCATTCTCATGGCAACCCTGTGCACAGCAGAACAAAATGCTGCCCAGTTCTGCCCTGTCCTCGTAAATGCCAGGGGGTGGGACTGTTGTGAGCCAAAAGGTTTCACTGGCTGATTTTCAGAGGTAAATTGTCAGACTATTCTTCCCAATTTGTCTTAGGAAGTGCCTGTTCATCAGAGCAGCACACAGACCTCCAAGGATAGACAGTGATTTACATGAGGTGTGTTGACCAGAAATTGAACTTGGATCTCCTGGAGAGAGGGCAAGGAGCTTACCAGTGAGCCCCCAATACCCTGGACAATAAAATGGGATGAAGATTAAGGGGCATAAAATGGTTATTTTCTTCATGGTCAGTCTCATCTTTAGTCTTGTGTGTTGCTGTTTGGTGCCATCAGGATGACTGTGACTCATAATGACCCTATAAACATATCTAAACTCAATTAGTTGGATTAATGTGACGATTACCACAGTTAACTTGAACATGGTGAGATCGTGACGGTGGTGCAGGATAGGAAAACGTTCAGATCTGTTATCCCTCTGCCTTTTTTGGCATGATAACCTTCTCTAGGGTTTGGTTCCTCCTGAAAATACGCCCGATATTTGCCATGCTGCCTCTGTGGAGCGCTCTGGTTGAATTTCCTTCAAGACAGACTTATTTGTTCTTTAGACAGTCCATGTGATAGTCTTACAAAGTCCTATTTTTATTCATTTGCTCCCTTTGTTCCTGATCACGTGGTTCATTCTCTTCCAAGCCAAGGCACTCATGGTAATATTTGACTGAGATATTAACATAAGCTTGTCATCAGAGGTGACAATTAGCCTCAAAACAGTTTGAGAATAGCTCTTTGTTCATGTCTAGACTATGATCTCACTGTTCATCTGTGGCCTGTTCACTAAACTCCTCTGCAGTGGGGACTCCAGGACTGAAATACCATGTACGTGCTCTTGAGTGTTCACAGTACTGCATGGTGGATGCCTAAACATAGAAGAAGACTATGATGGAGCCTGCATCTTAGCACCTAACACATAACAACATAGAAACCAACTGATTCTTGTTCATAAAATGATTCAAAAATGGGTTAACTATGGTTAGAACAATATCTTGACAGAGAATTATCAGAAATAAAAGACAGATTTAGAAGAGGCCATGGCATCAGAGATACTATTGCTGGTGTAAGTTAGATCTTAGTTGAAAGCAGAGAATACCAGAGCAATGTCTATTTGTATTTTATCAACCACACAAAGGCATTTGACTGTACATCACCATACATTATGGTTAACGTTGAGAAGAATGGGGATCTCAGAACACTAGATTGTGCTCACGCAAAACCTATTTGTAGACCAAGAAGCAGCTGTTTGAACAGAGCAAGGGAATACCACTTGGTTGAACATCAAGAAAAAACTGTGTTATGGATGTATCCTTTCTCCATGCCTTTTCAATCTATTTGCTAAACATATTCTTCAAGAAGCTGGACTTACGCAGAAGAATAAAATATCAGGATCAGAGGAAGACACAACCTTTCTCGCCAAAGTGAGGAGGACTTGGAAGCACTTGCTGCAGAAGATCAAGGACCACAGCCTTCAATGTGGATTGTATTCTCATCAAGGAAACAAAAATCACCACTGGGTCAAAAGGCAAGATCATTATAGATGGAGAAAGGATTGAGGTTGTTAAAGATTTTATCTTACTTAAATCCACAATCAACACCCTTGGCACTTGTTGTTGTTCTTACATGCCATCGAGTTACCTGTGACTCATAGCGACCCTACATACAACAGCTCTAAACCCTGTTCTACTCTGAGCCACTCTTATTGTCTCTAATACACCTACCCCCATAACCCCAGTCATTGACTCAATCTATCTCATCGAGAGTTTTACTCTTTTGCACTGTCCCTCCACCTTTCCAAGCATGCCGTCCCTCTCTAAGGACTGGTTCTTTCTTGCAACATGTCCAAAGTATATCAGATGAAGCTTCAGAATCCTTGCCTCCAAGGAGTAGCCTGATCTCACCCTCTCTAGGATGAACCTGTTTGTTCTCCTTGCTGTCCATGATAGAGTCAATACTCTTCTCCAGCACCACAGATCAAAGGCATCAATTCTCCTATCATTCCTAGTCATTGTCCATCTTTCTTATGCATAGCAAGTAATTGCAAAGACTATGATCTGCATCAGGCACACCTTAGTCTCCAGACTGACATAATTGATCTTCAGTACTTTGGAGAGGTCTCTGACAGCAGATGTTCCCAATGTATTAATTTCCTGGCTGCTGGTACCAAGAGTGTTGATTGTAAAGCCAACCAAACTAAAGCTGTTAATAATCTCAATCTATTCACCATCTATCATACTGCTGCCAATCAGTCCTGTGGTGAGAATCTTTGTTTCCTTGATGTTGAGCTTCAATCCACATTGAAGGCTGCAGTCTTTGACCTTCTGCAGCAAGCACTAGGAGTCAGAAAATCAAAAGATGAGTTGTATTGGGAAAATCTGCTGTCAAGAACATTCCCAGAGTGATAAAAAGAAATGATGTCAGTCTACTGGCTAAAGTGTGCCTGAGCCAAGCCATGATCTTCTCAATTGCTTGCTGTGCATAAAAAAAAACTAGATAATGACTGAGGATAACAGAAGAATTGATGCCTTGAGTTGTGGTGCTGGAAGAGTATTAAACATACCCTGAACTACCAAGACAACAAAAAATCCTGTCCTGGAGAAAATGAGACCAGAGTTCTCCTTGAAGGCAAGGATACTTTTGGCATGTTATCAGCAGAGCCCAGTACTTGGAGAAGGACATCATGCTTGGATAGCTGGAAGGTTGGTACAGGAAAAGGAAGACCCTTGATGAGATGGATTTACAAAGTGGCTGTGACAGTGGGTTCAGATGTGTTGGAGATGGTGAAGTTGGCCCAAGTTAGGACAAGATTGAGAACCATTGTTCATAGGGCCTCTACAACTTGTAGTTGAATCAGTAGAATATAACAACAACATTTTCTGTAGCAATCTTCTTTCCTCTGAATTTGCTCAAATGTTAATGCAGCCACTCCTGACTTTTTATTAATGTTTCTATGTTACATCTTTTTCCATTCTATATTCTCAATCTGCCTATAGCATTGAATTTTCATTTTCTTATAAATAGCATATGAGTTAGGTGTGCTTTGATGCTCTGTTGCCTGATTCTTCTTCCTTTGGTCAGGACTCATCTATTGTAGTCTTGCTTAAAATGTTCAGTAATGGCAGCTGAGCAACAACTATTTCTTCTGGTCTCATAACAAAGAAGGTAATAATTGTACTTGGAGGCAATTAGATCTCTACTCCATTTTTGTCTTCAATTTTTTAGTTTCCTTCTTTCCCTACTGCTCTAGGTAGAATAGAGATCAGCTGTTTCTTTTGGATGACCACTTGTACATTTTTAATATGTCAGGCACTACTCACAGACTAGGAGGTAGAACGTGAAAGAAAATATTAGGACAATTTAAACTACGATTGTAAACCAAGAAAACAAATCTCATGAAAAGCTCAGTTTTACCTAAGTAATAATGCTGCAACTTTATTATTGGCTACTGCTTTTGTTGTAAAATGTTATCTAACACTGTATTTTGCCATTTCACACCTTTTTAATGGTACCGATTACAATAGTAAAGTTATGTAATCTTTAAGCTTGCTGTTGAGTACCATCAAGTGGGAACAGACCCATAGCTGACCCTGCAGCAGGTTTTCAGGACAGTAAATTGTCATCTTTCTTCCACATAGCAGCTGGTGGATTCGAACAGCATCTCTTTGTGTTGGCAGCATAATTTCTTCCCACTAAGCTACCAAAGCTCCCTATCATTACCTTTAGTTAGTGTCAATTTCCCCATCATCAGAGACAAAAATTCTCTTTTCCTGAAGGTTTATTATCTACTTTCCTTCCCTCTCCTGTACCTATAGATTTTTATTTACTTATTTATACCTGTTATTTCATTTAAGATACATATAAAATTAGTCTTTTTGTGATTGATTTATTTCAGTCAGTATATTTTGATGGAATATAAATGGATGTGTTTTAATAGATGCAGCCCTGGAGGGTGCTCACCAGTCTATGCTAAGAAGTTTGGAATATAGCTACTTGGCCAACTGACTAGAAGAGATCCATATTTCCATATTCACATTCCAAAAAAGAGGCTCCGACAGTATGCACTGATCAAATGATATAAATAATATCTACATGCAAGTAAAATATGGCTTCAGTTTATTAAAAAATGGCTAGAACGGTACATCAACAAAGAACTTCTAGAAATTTAAGCTGGACTCAGAAGAGGCTGTGGCATGAGGGATATCATTACTGATGTCAGATGTACCTTGACTTGAATCAGAGAATGTTGTTGTTGTTATGTGCCATCGAGTCACCTGCGACTCATAGCGACCCTATGTACAACAACCCTAAACTCCGCTCTGTCCTGTGCCAATAGCACTGTCTCTGACACTCCCATCCCAATTATCCCAGTCACTGAATCAATCCACCTCACAGAGGGCCTTCCTCTCCTGCGCCATCCCTCCACCCTCCCAAGCATGATGTCCCTCTGATACAGGCCATGGTCTTCGCAATCACCTGTTATGCATCAGAGAGTTGGACAATGACCAAGGAGGATAGAAGGAGAATAGATGCCTTTGAGCTGTGGTGCTGGAGAAGAGTATTGAGAATACCATGGACTGCTAGGAAAACAAACAGATTTGTCCTGGAGAGGGTTAAACCGTGTGGCTCCTTGGAGGCAAGGATTCTGAGGCTCCGTCTAACTTACTTTGGACATGTTGTGAGGAGAGAATCAGAGAATACCAGAAGAAATATTTATTTGTGTTTTGTTGATGACAGAAAGGTATTTAACTGAAAATTCATAAATTATAGTTAACACTGAGAAGAATGGAAATTCCAGAACATTTAATTGTGCTTGTGTAAAACCTGTACTTCGAACAAGAAGCAGAGGTCAGAATAGAACAAGGGAAAACTTTATAGTTTAAAATAGAAAAGTTGTGCATCAGGGCTGTATCTATTCTCCATACCTATTCAATCTGTATGTTGAGCAAATTATTAGAGAAGATGGCTTCTATGAAGAATGTGGCATTGGGATAGAAGTAAGACTCATCAACAACTCATGTTATGCAGATAACACAACTTTACTTGCTGAGAGTGAGAAGGACTTAAAACACTTGCTGCAGAAGATAAAAAACGAAAGCCTTTAAAATGGATTACAACTTTACGTCAAGGAAAGAAAAATTTTCACGACTGGACCAAAAAGGCCCATGATATATGGAGAAAAAAATTGAAATTGTCAACAATATCATTTTACTTGGATCCACAATCAATACTTATTGCACCAGAAGTCAAGAAATCAAAAGAAAGATATGTTGCATTCAAAAAATATGCCATCAAAGACTTTCCCAAAGTCCCAAAGAGCAATGATATCAGCTTGAAGACTAAAATGCACTTGAGTCAAATTACGTTTTTTTCCAATTACTTGCTATGCGTCTGTAAGTTGGACAATAAATGACAGAAGAATTGATGTCTTCGAATTGCTGGGTAAGAGTATTAAATATCCCACAGACCACCAGAAAAATAAGCAAATATGTCTCAGAGAAGGTGCAATCAGGGTGACCCTTAGAAGCAAGGATGGTGGACCTTTTTCTCACATATTTTGGACATGTTGTTGTGATGGATCAGTCCTTGGAAAGAGATATCATGTTTGGAAAGGTAGAGAGTCAGAGAAACACAGAAAGAGCTTCAATAAGATGGATTGAAACATTGACTGCAACAATAGCACGAGTATGACAGAGACCTATTAGTCATGTTTGATTCAATATACCTAACAACAACAGCAATAATGTCATCAAGGTTCATCCAAGAATGCTTTTTTGCATCTCATTTTTCTTTAAGATTGTAGTATTCCATAGAGAGCTCTTTAAGGTTATGTAGTATTCCACAGAGTGGCTTAGTTGTAAGGAGTTACATTGCAAACTCAAAGGTACACAGTTGGAAACTACCATGAGAAAATACCAAACTCAAAGGGAAAAAGATGGATACTCTCCTCCTGCACAATTAACTTCCTCTAAAAGCCCGGTGGAGGGTCAGTTGTCAGTGGATTCCAACTTGATGGTACATAACAACAGCATTCCATGGCATGTATATACTAATTTTTTGTTTATCCATTAATCTACTAATGGGCAGTTGGGTTGTTTCTACTTTTTTACTATTTTGAATAGTGGTGCAGTGAACATTGGCATATATGTATCTTCATGTCTTTGCATAGTTCCTAGATTATGTAGACAGGAATGAAATTGCTGAGTAATATGTTGTTGGTGCTTTTAGGTGTTGTTGAGTCAACAAATCTGAACCTAGCTCTATCCTGTGCCATCCTCATCATTTCTGACAGGCTCAAGTCCATTGATAAAGTCACTGTGTAATCCATCTTGTTGAGGGTTTTCATCTTTTTCGCTGACCCAACACTTTTTCTAGCATGATGTCCTTTTCCAAGGAGTGGTCTCTCTTAACAACATGCCTAAAATATGTGAAGCCAAGTTTCAGCACCATGCTGGTTCCTCCAAAATAAAATTGTTCCTTCTTTTGTCAGTCTCTGGAATACTCAGTACTTTTCTCCAACGCTGCAATTGAAATACATCAATTAGTACTCTATCTTATTCTGTCTTAATGCAGGTTGCTAATAAATCTTCTAATTATAGTTCCACATTCTTCTTCATAAAAAACAGCTTTCCAATTTTATTGATTTTTCCATAGAACCAAATTCTGCTTTCATCAATTTCTTCCCCCAACCTGTTGCTTCTATTTCACTTATTTGTGCTTTAATCTATATTATAGGGAGCTCTTGTGGCATAGTCTATAGGGAGTTGTGCCTCTCTAATAGTTCGAATCCACCAGCAATGCCATGAGAGAGAGATGACCAATTTCCTTCAGTGTAATTTACAGTTTCAGAAATCCAATGGTGGGTGAGATATAAGTTACTTTTGACTCAACGGCAATGAAAACAAAAATATTTATTATATCTTTATTTCTGACAGTGCTTTATTTCTTTTAATCTGTTTTTCCCATGTTACATAGTTAAGTTATTGATTTGGGATCTTCTTTCCTTTTTAATGTAGGCAATCAGTGCTGTAAATTTCCCTCTCAGTACTGCTTTCACTGCTTTTTGTAAGTTTTGGTATATTTTTATTCTCTTTTGATTTCTTCTATTACTCATTAATTGTTTACTAGTGTGTTATTTAGTTGCCAAGTGTTAGCTTTTCCTTTTTCTTCATGCTGTTGATTTTTAGTTTGATTATACTATGGCAAGAAAGATGTTTTGGATGATTTCAGTATTTTAAAATTTATCAAGGTTTGCTCTGTGTCCTAAAACATAGTCTATTCTGCCTACATTGGAAAAGAATGAACACACCTACTTAGGTGTGTTGACGGTGGCCAAATGTTAAGAAACTGCACTGCAATCTCAAAGGCACATGGTACAAATCCACCAGCTACTCCATGAGAGATGGATGGGAAGTCTCTTCACATGTGATTTACTGCCTCTGAAAACTCGCTGGAGGGTCAGCTATGAGTCTGTTCTGTTTCAGCAGCACACAATCACGACTTTCTTACTTACTATTTTGTTAGCCAACATTTCACTTGTAGGCAACAGTATCAAATGTACTGACTAGTTCACGCATTAATGAGGTATTAGGCATGGCTGCAATGACTGTGGAGTATTCCTTATCTTGAGAAGCATCTCCAAGTTGTCTCTGGGAAGCTGGGCTGTGCTGCCTCATGTCCTCTGTTCTTTCCTGCTGACAGAGGGACTACATCCAGTTGCCACTTGGGGCTGGCCTCACCCCCTTTATGAATGTGCAAATAGGTACTTGTTCTGGGTTCCCAGCTCCTGTACATCCCAAGACCCTGCAGGTCAAAAGTACTGTTGGGAGAGAAGGGAAGAAAAAGAGAGGCATCAGAAAGGCTGTTTGGAAGAATGCATGCAAGCTAAAGACATCTCAACTCACTCACTTAATTGCTGTTGAATCAGAACCGATTCAGCTGACCCTCCATGGAGTTTCTAGAGGCTGTAAAGCACATGGAAGAAACCGTTCATTTTTCTCCTGTGAAGCTACTGTTGGATTCGAACTGCCAGAGAGGTTCCACCTTTGAATTAGCAGCATAACTCCCCGTGGACTAAGGCAAAGTAAGCCTAATTGAACTTCTGCCTTGGTGGGGCTAGATAGAATGCCCAAGCCTCAAGTCTCTGTGACTCACCAGCAGTGAGGTAAAGCATCTTCTGAGATCATTAATTCAGGGCTTGCTGAGCTGAGAGTGAAGCCCTGATGGCAACTCAATGAGGAAGCTCTGACTCAGCACAGGAGGAAGGTGAAGCATACAGTCCACTTTTATCTGCCTTTGTCTTTCCTAAGCTTCCTCTTCTGCAGAGGAATGTCTGCACTTACGATAGTGATGAACACATCAGTAAATGTTAGATGTTCTTGTCCAAAGAGAGTTATAATATTTGACTGTTAACCAAAAGGTTGGTAATTCAACACCACCAGTCACTCTGCCAGAAAGCGATAAGTCTCCATCTATGAATATTTATATTGGAGGGTAGTTGTGAGTCAGAATCAACTTGATGGCAGTAGGCTTATACTGTCTAAAGGGGGATGGGAAGAGAGAAAAGAAAACCCTCTATTTTCTAATCACCTCAATTTTCATTTGAAATTAACCTGGCTGGGGTACCTAACTATGTCAATCTGATGGCCTAGAGGTAAGAAGCTGCACTGCAATCCCTAAGGCCTGCAGTTTGAATCCACCAGCTGCTCCATGGGAGAATGATGGGCAGTCTCCTCCCTTGTGCTTTGCTGTTGTTGTTGTTAAGTGTCGTCCAGTCACAGGTGACTCATAGCGACTCTAAGAAGGAGAGTCCTCAACCCTTGGGTGCCTTTCATCCTCTCTCCAGGTTCATAGGGTTTCTGGAGGCAAGCTATTATGGAAGTGGATGCCACTCCTCCTTCCAAGCTTGTTTTAATTGGGGAGCTCCACCCCACTCTCTGTCCTCATTGGGTAACCAGTCATTAACGCATTTGACACATCAGTGTCACAGTGTTCAGCCTCACAGCAACCAAAAGTGACCGTGGTATGGCAACTTGTACACCAGGGCTATATGACCTAGAGGAATGTCTGAACAAAAACAATGAAAGACCCTTGTGATTTACTGCCTCTGAAAACCCACTGGAGGATCAGCTGTGAGTTGGCTCTGAATTGACATCACACAACAAGAAGAACCAAGTCTGTAAGTGAGAGTAGGTACATTACCCCAAACTGGTGGGGATGAGGAAGCAAGAGTTCTACAAATGTTATCTGAGCATTCAGTGGACGTTTGTTGAGCACTTACAACAGACCATGTATATGTTGGAAGCATGGACTAAAATAAAGCATGATGCTTACTCTCTTGTATCTGATATCTTTTGACTCAGCATTCAAAAATCTAGATTAAATTCTAAAAGCAGACAGTTTAAATCCACCAGCTGCTTCACAGGAAAAAAGATGAGCAATCTCTTCCCATGCAGTTTATAGCCTCTGTGAACTCTGGAAGGTCAGCTATGAGTCAGTTCTGAATCAATGCAATGACTTGTTCCCAGAATTTAATCCATCTACCTTTGTGGCTAACTTTGAAAAGAATGGCAATCTCAGAACACTTGATTGTGCTTATGTGAAACCTTATACTTGGACCAGGAGGCACTCATCAGAACAGAGCAAGAAAACACTGCATGGTTCAAAATCAGGAAAAGGATATGCCAGTGTTCCTATCTCTAATCTTTTTAAATCTATATATGGAACAGATCATCTGGGAGGCTGGGCAATGTGAGGACGAATGTGGTATCAGGAGGTATTGGAGGAAGACTCATCAGCAACTTGCATTATGCAGATGACACAACCTTTCTTGCCGAAACTGAGGAGGACATGAGGTAAATGCTGCAGAAGGTCAAGGACTGCAGCCTTTAATATGGATTGAAGCTAATCATCAAGAAAACAAAGATTCTCACCACTGGGCTGACTGGCAGAATCATGATAGATGATGAAGAGACTGAGATTGTTAACAACTTCAACTTGCTTGGCTCCACAATCAACACTCTTGGCACCAGCAGCCAGGAAAAAAAAAACAAGCCAAAAAAACAAAAAAAAACCCCACAAATTGCACTGGGGAAATCTGCTGTCCAGAACCTCTTCAGAGTACTGAACAGCAACAATGTCAGTTTAGAGACTAAGGTGCATGGTCTTCACAATTATTTGCTATGTATCAGAAAGGTGGATAATGACTAAGGATTATAGAAGAAGAATTGATGCCTGTGATTTTTGGCACTGTAGAAGAGTACTGAATATACCATGGACTTATATGAGAACAAACAAGTTAGTTCTGGAGAGGGTGAAACCAGGTTGCTCCTTGGAGGCTAGGATTTTGAAGCTTCATTTGACATATTTTGGGTATGTTGCAAGGAGGGACTAGTCCTTGGAGAGGGACATCATTCTGGGAAGGGTGGAGGGGCAGTACAAGACAGGAAAACTCTGGATGAGATTCATTAACTCCGTGCTCAGGGTAATGGGGAGTATGTGTGTCAGAGACAATAAAGTTGGTTCAAGATAGAGTAGGGTTCGGAGTTGTTATACATAAAGTCGCTATGAATCACAAGAGATTTGACGGCACATAACAACAACAACAACTACAACCACCTATGATCAACTGGTATTCAACAAGGGAATAAAACCTACCAAATGGGGAAAGGACAATCTCTTCAACAACAACAAAAAAACAAACCAACAAAACCATTAGACTGCTACCTGCAGAAAGCTGAAACAGGATCCACATATCACAAAATCAACTCAAGGTGGATCAGAGATGTAGGGGTAAAACTCTAAACTACAAAGATCATAAAAGAAAAATTGGGACCAAACTTAGAAAGCCTAGTCTATAGTATAGGATGGCAATAACAGCCAGAAATTCACAACCAGAAGAGGAGAACATTGATGAATGGGACCTTCTAAAGATTAAGTTCCTGTGTACATAAAAACCTTTTTTTTTGCAGTAGGGTGAAAAGAAAACCTATTGACAGGGAAAAAACATTTGACAATGTCATCTTAAACAAGAGGCTCATAACAAAAATTTACAGAATTCCATAGAGAATTCACAAAAACCCCACATAGTGGGCAAAGACATGGGAAGATTTTTTTTTCACAGACAAAGACATTCAGATGGTCAACAGACACGTGGAGAAATGCTCAAGATCACTAACAATCAGAGAGATGCAAATCAAAAGCACAATGAGATACCATCTCGCCCCAGCAGCAGTGACAAAGTTTAACAGGACAGCAAACAATAAGTGATGGAGAGGATACAGAGAGATAGGAATCCTCATACACTGTTGGTGAGATTGTAAAATGGTACAAGCACTCTGTAAGGCAGTTTGGGGTTTCCTCAAAAGTTGAACATAGACATTCCGTATGACTCTGCTATTCCACTGTTATAAACTAAGCAAATTAGAACTGAGACACAAATGGAGATTTGTACCCCAATGTTCATAGCAGAGTTATTCACTATCGCAAAAATATGGAAACAGTCCACATATCAGGAAACAAACAAATGGATTGAGAATCTGTGGTACATTTATACGAAGGAATACTATGCAGCACTCAGGTGAAAAAAAATTTTGAAAAATACCACATGGCACAAACTAGAGAGCATTATGTTGAATGAACTAACTTGGTCTCATAAGGATAAATACTGCATAAGACCATTATTGTAAACATAGAAGGATAATTAGTAAGATGTGTGTGAAAGTTCAAGGAGGAAAGGGGAAGGAGCTAGAAAGCAGAAAGGGGACCAGGTGAAATAACAGGGTCACAGAGTTTGATGGGCAGAGGGAAAGGGTGAAGAAATGGGAAAGTTCCAGTGGGGAATCTGAAAAGATGGCATAATAGCAGGTATAAATAAATAGTGATTTATTTTATAAAATACAACGTATGGGAATGATCCTATGAAACACAATATGAATGAAAGAATGTGTGAAATACAAAGTATACAAATACTGTATGCAACTAATATAAAGTAAAATTTTAACATATAAAAAAAAAGAAATCCAGAGGTATGTTGTTGTATTGGGAAAGTCCGTTGTCAAGAGCTTCTCCAAATACTAAGAAGCAATAATGTCAGTTTAAAGCCTCTTGTTGTTACTGTTATGTGCCTTTGAGTCAACTATGACTCATACTGTCCCTGTGAACAATAGCTCTGAACCCTGTTCTATCCTGAGCCTACCTCACTGTCTCTGACACATCTGACCCCATTGCCACAGTCACTGTGACAATCCGCCTCATACAGGGTCTTCCTCTCCTGTGCTGACCCTCCACTCTTACAAACATTATGTTCTTCCCCAAGGACTGGACCCTCCTTGCAACATGCCCAAAGAATGTGAATTTTAGAGACTAGGGTGCCCTTAGCCATGGTATTTTCAATTGCTTGCTGTGCATACGAAAGCTGCACAGTGAAGAAGGATGACAGAAGAATTGATGCCTTTCATTTACCTTGTTGGAGAAGAGCTCTGAATATCTCAGACTGCAAAAAGAACTAACAAATTTGTCTTTTAGAAAGACAGCCATTGTGCTTCTTAGAGGCAAGGATGACAAAATTTTACCTCATACACTTTGGGCATGTTAAGAGGGGTTAGTCCTTGGAAAAGGACTTGAAGCTTGGAAAGGTGGAAGGTCAGTGAAGGATGGAAACATTCTCAGCAAGATGGATTGAAAAAGTGACTGCAGCAATGTATATCAGATGTGGATATCAGAAGATTATTGATGTGGATGGCACAAGATAGGACAGGGTTCAGGTCTGCTGTTCATAGTGTAGCTATGAGTCATATTTGACACAACAGCACCCAGAAACAACAGAGTTTGGAGGGAGTTTATTAACGGTTAATAGGGAGCTCTGGTGAGTAGCCTGTAGGGAGTGATGCTAATAATATAATGCCACACTTCACTGATGATTTGAATCTTTCAGGGACTCCTCAGGAAAAAGATGAGAAATTTCTTCTCATTTCATTTACAGTCTTGGAATCTCAATAAAGTCATCTATGGGTCAGTTCAGATTCCACAGCAATGAGAGTTGAGTGTGGAACTGGCAGGAGGAGGGAAAGGGGAACTATTGCTTAAGGGTACTGAGTTTTTCTTTGAGATAACTAAAAGGTTTCAGAAATAATGATGACAGTGGAACTTGGTGGATATAATTAATGTGTCTGAATTGTACACTGAAAAGTTATTAAAATGACTTTTTTATTATTGCTCTATTGTTGCTATATGTTCTTATTCCCTGTGACCATCCCAACTTACTACTCACCAAGTGATTGGCAATATTCTGCCCCACCCACCCCAACCCCCAAGACCTAACTCTACCTTATCCATGCCCTCACTGTCTTTTATCTGGAGCTGGAAGCTCTCATAGCATTCCTTTTGGAGCTTTCAGTCTGTGCTACACTTGGCCTGCGACCAGCCCCTGAGTTAGTGGGGCTAAAGCTCTTCCCTCTTCTTGGCACCCTTATCAACATACTCCATATCAACACATGGCCAAACATAGACATGTCAGGTCTGCAGGGATTGTCCCTTTAGACTTGCCATCTTTGACCTTGCTTGAACCCATCCCCAGGACTGGCAAAAATGCCATCTCTAACCAGACTGACTAGCCTACCCTGTTCTGAGGCCAGCAGAACTACCCCCGGCTGGGTGCCCCATCTATTGATATACTCTTGACACATCCTAGACCAGAAAAGATGCTATTCATGACTTGACTCACGTCTTGGAGTTTCAGTTGTCATTTTGATACACAGACCCTCTGATTTGGGCACCACAACTCCAGTCTTAAGCTGGGCTGGCAGATACACTGTCCCAGGCCAGACAGTTAACTTTCTATTTTCCATAGTATACATGTTTGTTTTATGATGCTCATATGCTGGTTTATTTTATAAATTGCTTTTATGGGGATAGCACTTGTATATCCCTTTGTTGTATGGGGGCTGGGAGAGGGTAACTTGTTTGTTACTGGTTTTTTTTTATTGTTTGTGTATGCTTATTGTTTAATGTTTTCTTTTATGGGTACAGCACTTGCCTGTCCATTTATTGTATTTGGGTGACTTGCAAGTTGCTGTGATGCTTGAAGTTACACCACCAGTGTTTCAGCAGGGTCACCCATGGTGAACAGATTTCATCAGAGCACTCAGACTAAGACAGATTTAAGAAACAGATCAACTTCTAAAATAATGGGCCTTCAAAAACCTTATAAATAACAAAGAAACATTGTGACCAGATGTAGATCTCTTCAGATTGGAATACACTAAAAAACAAGGAGAGATAGCTGCCAATATCCATTGATGATTGAAACATGGATAAACATTGAAACAATGTCTGAAGAACAAATCTATGAAACCTGGAAATTGTAAATAAAAGTTAAATGCAATGCATAAATATTGACATCCTGAGCATTATTGAGCTTAGATGGACTGATATTGATCACTTTGCACTGGATATTAATTTAATCTCTTATGTTAGGACTGACAAATTGAAGAAGAATGCCATTACTTTCATAATCAAAAGAGAATATTTAAAGATCTATCTTGAAGTATAAAGCTGTGAGTGACACTATCCATCCATACACAAAGAAAACCTATTAATACAACCGTTATTCAAATACATGCACCAATCACTAAAGATGTGTCAAGAGAGTGACAAAGGATGGGTTATCCAGCCTGAGGTAGTTTCTGGTGACCTCAGAGCAGCATAGGCTAGTCAGCCTTGTTAGAGACGGCATTTTTGCCAGTCCTGGGGGTGGGTGCAAACAAGGTCAGAGGCAGCTCGTCTAAAGGGGCAATCCCTGCAGACCTGACATGTCTATGTTTGGCCATGCTGATAAGAGTGTCAATCACTAAAGGCAACATGAAGAAATTGAGGACTTATACCAACTTTTGCAGTCTGAAATTTACCAAACATGCAGCCAAGATGCATTAATAATAATTGATGACTAGAATGCAGAAGTTGGGAACAAAATGGAGACAGAAGAGCGGCTGGGGAGCAAAGTACAGAATTTTGCACATTCAGTGATTTATTCAGGACAAAAATCTTTTCTAAAATAAACAGTGACAATACATGGACTATACAGGAATCAGATTGACTACATCTGTAGAATCATTATAGAAGCTCAATATTAGCAGTCAAAACAAGGCCAAATGCTGACTAGCGAAAAGACCAGCAATTACTCATGTTCAAATTTACACTGAGGCTGAAAAATTAAAATAAGTTCACAAGAACCAGAATAAGACCTGAATTTATCTCACATGTATTTAAAAACCACAAAGAATAGACTTGAGGCATTAAACACTAATTATCAAAGATCAGATGAGTTGCAAGATAACATGAAGGATATTGTCCATGAAGAGAGTGAAAGGTCATTTAAAAGATGGAGGATAAAGGAAGAACAAAATCGATGTCAGAAGAGTCTCTGAAACTTGTGCTAAACCATGTTGTTGTTAGGTGCTGAGACAAATACAAATCATAGTCACTCTGTGAACAATGGATCTGAATCTTGCCCTATCTTGTGCCATCACCATCGTCTCTGATCCATTCTAGCTTGTTGTTGCAGTCACTGTGTTGATCTACCTTGTTGAGGCTCTTTCTCTATTCCACTGACCCTCCATATTTCCATGCTTGGTGTATTTTTCCAAGGACTGATCCATCCTAACAATAAATGTGAGAAAAAGTGTCAATATCCCTGCCTCCAAGGACCATGTTGGTTCTACTGCCTACAAGACATATTATTATTTTTTTTAATTTCTTTCGGCAGTTCATGGAACATTCAATACTTTTTAAAAATACTGCAACTGAAAGATATCAGTTCTTCTTTCATCTTACATAAAAATAAGAAATCGTTTTCTGACTTTCAGATTCATAGGAAACATGTGAAAATACCATAATTCTTATACTGGGATAAGTGAGGGATCAGAGTGAGAAGAAGACCCTTAGCAAAATGGATTAATGCAGTATTGCATTACTGCATTACAGTAATGCAGTAATGTAACAATAGGCTCAAACATACCAGAGGTTGTGAGGGTGACAGAAGACAGGGCCAAGTTCACATGTGTTGTTCATAGGATCTTTATGAGTGTTAGAGATCTCAGTGGCATCTAACAAAAGCATATTTACACACAAAAAATTAAGTGGTAGAAGACAGGGACCAGAAAATAATCAGAAACATCTTTGGAGAGCTGGAATTATGTGCCATTAAAAATCTATTAATTATTAAATGCAAAAATATTGTTGCTGCTATCTACCATTAAGTCAACTATGACTCAGAGCAACCCTAAAAACAATAGATCTGAACCCGGGCCTATCTTGTGCCATCTTTGTCATCTCTGGAACACTGGAATCCATTGTTAAAACCTCTGTGTCAATTCACCTTGCTGAGAATTTTCCTCTCTTTCACTGACCCTCCATCTTCCCTAGTGTCCTTTTCCAAGAGCCAGCTCCTCCTAACAACAAGCCCCAAATTTGTGAGAGAAAGTTTCACTATTCTTGACTCCAAGGAAAATCCTGGTTGCACTTTCTCCAAAGCATGTATTTTTCTTTTTTTCTTCTTTTTGGCAGTCCATAGGATATCCAGTATTGTCTTTCAACACTCAAAGGCATAAATTCTTGTGTTGTGTGACTACCACTATACACATGTTCTCTAAAAGAGGCTTGCTCAACTATAATTTACTTTCCCCCTACTATCTGACACAGAATTTTGTGAAGTTGAATTCTCAGAGAAAAAGTGGACTATAAGATAAATAAAGACTACAAATTATAATCCTTATTTTATGGCCTCATTGTCTCACATACTTTGGGCACATTGCTAGTAGAGGCTATTCCTTGGAAAGAGATAATCAGTGTTAAGAAGGTGGAGGTTTGGCCAAAAAAACGAAAACATTCAATGAGAAGGATTGACACAGTGACTGTAGCAATGGGCTCAAGTACATCAGAGATTGTGAGGATGGAATGGGATAGGACAGGGTTCAGATCAGTTGTTCATAGTATCACTATGAGTTGTACTCAATGATGGCACCTAACAAGAAGTTATGTCAAGAGAGAAAGATGTATTAGTCTGTTCTCATAAAGTCTGACAAGCTTGAAAACCCTCTGAGGCAGCATTACTCTGTTCATTATGAATCACTATTGAACCAGTGACAGTGCTGTGTTTTATTTTAAGTAGGAATTTGAACCCCAAAATAAAGGAAACATTACTACCAAATGAAATAGAGTTAATAAATTTTTTTATGTTTGTAAATTTGGTAGGAAAGAAATCAATCTCTTAAAAGAGATGCTTGACTATGAAAAAAAGTATTTAAGGGCAAAGAGATAAATGGAAACTGTGTTAAGGCATCTATAGAATTGTTTTGGGTTTTAAATAAGATCTTCTCTGAGAAAGGAGGGCTTCTTTGTAACAAACCTCTAAACAAATGTTCGTCCTGAAAGTTTCTGCCTGAGCCGACAGGTGAATGGATATGCTGTCACTGGAAGGGAAGAGAAGTCAGCCTGCTTTCCCACCCGTTTATGAATTGTGAGAAAGCAAGCCTACCAGAATCTGGAAGAAGTCCAAAGATATGAACCGAGTCACAGCTTTTCCCTGGAAAGAGAGGTGGACCTGTTTCTTTCCTACAGAGGGTTGGAGGAGATTAATGGAGAGATTGTTTGCCTTGGCAGCATTTCCCTTAAGCAGGCTGGGTCCAGACGAGGAACGTTCCAGGCTGTCAGGACACACACCTAGGTATCTGAATGTGAGATCCCAAAAGCACACAGATGCTGATCTAGGATTTTGTAGACACTTGCATCCCCTTGGGATCAAATACACACCATGGTAGGTATAAAGACCTAGGAAGGTCTTACTTTCATTGTAGTATCTTCAAAATAAAATAAAAGGTGAATTATTACAGATGTATTTGATAGTTTATTTGTGTAACTTTCAAATAAATTATCTGAAAAGAAAATATCCTAAAAGAGAAAGTCTAAGTTCAGTACACAGTACCCTTTGAAGTCAACTTGAAAATCCCACTGCATAGCTCTCTAATTTAGGATTATGCAGGGTAATGTGAAGAGGCTCTTTTCCTCTCGAACGATTCAGAGCTTGACAGACCTTCTCATAAACAGAAAAAAACAAAACAAAACAGTAAAGGCATCCAAAGTCATAGTCAAAGACATTCAAGGTGTTTGCTTAAGGTCCAGGGACCAGGTGGTGCAGTTCTTAAAACATTCAGCTGCTGACAAGGCTGACCATTCAACCACCAACCACTCCTCGGGAGAAAGAGGAGCCAGTCTGCTTCCTAAAAGAGCTGCATCTTTGGAAACACCAAAGGGCAGTTCTACTCTGTCTTATAGGATCTTCAGAGTTGCACTTGATGGCAATGGGCAGCAGAGTGCATGGTGCATGGTGCCAGTGAGCAGTTTCTATGAGCCTATGTGGCCGGTCCTCAAGCACAATAGGAATGTATTAAAGAGCAGCACGTTTGACTAATATTTTTGAGATGATATTATGATAAAGTTATCTAAAAGATGGATGCCATATATTTTGACAGGAATGTAATTTCAGTGATTGCTGGAGGTGCTATTTCCTGTAGATATTTGGCTGAGCGATTGAAGTTGATTCAAACTGCTCAGTGGTGCTGGAAAGGAGTAAAACTTCTCATATCTGTTATATCACAGATATACTTCTGGCAACAGGTTGCTGCTTCCAGATGCTATTGAGTAGAATACAACTGATAGTCTCTCAATGAAAAACAGACCTGAACTCTGTCTTATCTATGCCATCTTCATTATCTCAGACACACGAGTCCTTTGCTGCAGTCACTCTGTCAGTCCATCACATTGCCGGTCTTCCTCTCTTTCGTTGAACCTCCACATTTTCAAGCATGATGTCCCTTTCCAAGGAATAGCTTCTTTTAGCAACATTCTTAATGTGTATGTGAAACAAACTTTGTCACCTTTACCTTCAAGGAGCACTCTGACTGCACTTTCCCCCAAACATATCTGTTTGGTGTTTTTTTTCCTTTCCTCCCTGTGGAGGGACCATTTAACTTTATTTCTTTATTATTATTATTATTGTTGTTGTTGTTATTCTTATTTTATACTGGTTTGCTTACAAAGTTTGTATACATTGTTTTTCACACTGGATCTTTCCCCTTTCCTTTACCCATCCCTCCCTCCACTCATCAAATTGTGCAACCCTATGATTAAGTCATCCCCCATGCCACACCCATCTTCACCCCTCTGTTCCCACTTACCCTCCATAGATCCTCGTACTCATGCTACAATAATGGTCTTATACGGTATTTGTCTTTATGAGACTGAGATCACTTAGCATAATGCTCTCCACTCCCTCCCAAGTTAGGTAGTAATTACAAAACTATTGCTCCCGTGTGCTGCATGGTATTGCATTGTGTAAATGTATCATAATTTCTCAATCCATTCCATTGTGGCTGGACATTTGAGTTGGTTCCATGTTCTTGCTATGCTGAATAATGCTGCTATGAACATTGGTGTACAAATCACTGTTTGTATCTTAGGTCTCATATTCTCAGGGTATATTCCAAGCAATGGAATAGCTGGGTCATATGTTCAGCTTTTTGAGAAAACACCAAACTGCCTTCCAGAGTGGTTGTATCATTTTATCATCCCACCAACAATGTATGAAAGTTTCTATCTTACAACATCCTCTCCAACATTTGTGACTTGCTGCCCTGCTATGCTTTGCTGCTGCTACTGGGGTAAGATATTATCTCATTGTGGTTTTGATTTGCATCTCTCTTATTGCCAGTGGTTTAGAGCATTTCTTCATGTGTCTGTTGGCCATCCAAATGCCCTCCTCTCTGAAAAGTCTTTTGCCCACTTTGTAATTGGATTATGAGTTTTTTTTCTTGTGGAGGCCCAGGAATATTCTGTAAACTTTCATTATGAGACTCTTGCCTGAGATGGCATTACCAAATGTTACTTCCCAGTCCGTATGTTCCCTTTTTACCTTGTTGGGAAAAGTTTCTGATGAGCACAGAGATTTAATTTTTAGAAGGTCCCATTCATCAATTTTTTCCTGTTTTTAAAATTATTATTAATTTTAAAGAAAATTAACAGAGAGTTTGGATTTCCATTCATTCATTGTTGCACTTTTCTCCCTGCCCACTCCTCCATCCCCCAGTTCGCTCTTCTTTTTGAAAAGTAAAAGAAAAATTCTTTCATTGTTTTACAATCCCTCCCCCCAAGTCCACTCCACTATGCAGCCTTCATTCTGTACTCCTGTCATGACAATAATACCTAATCACATATCCCTTTTAAACAGTTCTCGCCCTCATCTGTTTCAATACAGTATGCATAATTTATTCCATCTTTCTCAGTCTCCCCCAAACCCCAATGTTAGTCCCATTTTACAACAGTGGCACTATACAGTATTTGTTCTTTCATGACTGAGATATTTCACTCACCATAATGTCCTCCAGGGTTACCCATTTTGAATAATATTTTATGAGTTCCTTGGTTTTCAGTGCAGTGTAGTATTCCATTGTGTGAATCTACCAGAGCTTCTCTATCCATTCATTTGTTGATGAACACTTAGGTTGTTTCCATCTCTTTGCTATTGTGAACAAAACCACAGTGAACATGGGTGCGCATATATCTGCTTCGGTGGCTTCTTTGGAGTATATTCTCAGTAGTGGAATTACTGGGTCAAATGGCATTTCTATTTGCAACTTTTTGAGAAAGTGTCAGATTGCCTTCCATAGTGGTTGCACCATTCATCGAATTTATCCTCTTCAGATTGTGCATTTCTGGTTGTATTTGGCAGTCTCTTTATACCATAGATTAGGCCTTCTAAGCTTGATCCCAGTTTTTCTCTTAGGATCTTTATGGTTTTGGGCTTTATTCTCAGGTCTCTGATCCACCTTGAGTTGATTTTGATGTATGATGTGAGATGTAGCTCCTGTTTCAGCTTTCTGGAGGTAGCAGTCCAGTTTTGCCAGCACCTTTTGTTGAAGAGATTGTCATTTCTGCATTTGGTGGATTTAATTTCCTTGTCAAATATGAGTTGACTGTAGAAAGATGGGTCCTTTTGGGTTTCTCAATTCTGTCCCATTGGTCTACGTAACTGTCATTGTACCAGTACCATGATGTTTTGGTCACTACCACGGTGTAGTAGGTTTTGAGGTCAGGGAGTGATATGCCTTCCACTTCATATTTGTTTCTCAGAAGTGCTTTGCTTATTTGGGCTTTCTTTCCTCTCCAAATAAACTTAACTATTTTCCTTTCAACCTCCTTGAAAAAATTAATCTGGTATCTGTTTTGGAATTGTGTTGAACATGTAGATTGCTTTTGGTAGGATTGTCATTTTCACAATATTGAGTCTTCCTATCCATGAACAGGGAACATTTTTCCATTTGTGTAGGTCTTTTACTGTGTCTTGCAAAAATGTTCTGTAGTTTTCTTTGTAAGGTCCTTTGTGTCTCTAGGCTCACTCCCAAATATCTCAATTCATGTTTGGCTATTGTAAATGATATTGCTTTCTTGTTTCTTTCTCGAATTCTCTTTGTTACTGTAGAGCAATCTCACTGATTTTTGGATATTGATCTTGTATCCTGCCACTCTACTAAAATTGGTCTAGTAGCTCTAACAGTTTTTTGCTGAGTCCTTGGGGTTTTCTGTGTACACTATCATCTGCATACAGTGACAGTTTAATAACCATCTTTTTGCTGACCAGAATACCTTTTATTTCCTTCTCTTGTCATATTGACTTAACAAGTACTTCCAATACAATATTGAATAGAAGTGGCAACAGTGGACATCCTTGTCTGGTCTCTGTTGGCAAAGAAAGTACTTTTAGTCTTTCTCCATTGAGAATGATATTGGCTCTTGGTTTTGCATATATATTTTTCACTATGTTGAGGAAATTCCCTTCTATTCCAATTTTACTGAGTCAATTAGGAACAGGTGTTGGATTTTGTCAAATGCCTTTTCTACATCAATTGCTAGGATTGTATGGTTCTTTTCATTTGCTTTATTAATGTGGTGAATTAGGTTGATTGCTTTTCTTATGTTGAACTATCCTTGCATTCCTCTTATGAATCCCACTTGGTCATGATGAATTTTTTTTTAAATGTGCTTTTGGATTCTATTGGATAGAAATTTTGTTAAGGATTTTTGCCTCTATGATCATGAGTGAAATTGGCCTGTAGTTTTCTCTTTTGGCAATATCTTTGCCCAGGTTTGGTATTAAGGTTGTGCTTGTTTTATAGATTGTCCCTGGGAGTATTCCTTTTTCTATTTTTTAAAATAGTATAAGTAGAATTGGTGATAAATCTTCTCTGTATGTTTGGTAGAATACAGACATGAAGCCATCTAGTCCAGAACTTTTTTTTATGGAGGAGTCTTTTTATGACTTGATCAATTTCTTCTTCTGTGATGGGTCTGTGTAGGGTTCTATATCTGATCATGTCAGTCTGGATAGGGTATGAGTTTCAAGGAATATGTCATTTTTCTCTAAGTTTTGGAGTATACTCAGGGTGAGGGTGGGAGGGTGTGTGTGTGGTTTTTCTTCTGCTTTTAAAGAAGAGCGAACTGGGTGGGGGAGAAGAGTGCAATAATGAATGAACAGAAATCCACAATTTCTGTAAATGTTCATTGAAATGAATAATAATAATTAAAAAAAGAAAAAA
>NW_006399821.1:14560098-14600188 GCF_000299155.1 Elephantulus edwardii
GACAAAGGAGATTAATCAGAACTGACTTTGACAAGCACTGTGGCAATTGGACAATTAAAACAGACATTCGGATGGCGGGGAAGAAGAACAAACTGGGGAGGAGGGTAGAGAGAATGGTGCAGCAACGAAGGAATGAAAACCCAAAATCCCTGTAAATGTTAATTAAAACTAATAAAATTTAATAATTTAAAAAAAAGTCTCCTACCACAATTGTGGTGCTGTCTATTTCTTTCACAGTTGTTTTATGTATTTAGCAGGTTTATCACTTGGTGAATATCAGATATTGACCAATGTTATGTCTTCTTCATCTGCTGTGCCTTTAATCATTATATAGTTTCCTTCCTTCCCTTTTATGGTGATTTTCATTCTGAAGTCTATTTTCTGAGAGATTAGTAGTACCACTCCTCCGTTTTTGTGGATGCCATTTGCTTGGTATATTTTTTCCCAGCCTTTGATTTTAAGTTTATCTTTCTCTTTATTTCTTATATATGTCTCTGTGGACAGCATATTGATGGGCTTTGTTTTTTTAATCTATTCTTCCACTATTTTTCTCTTGATTGGTACATTTAGTCCATCCACATTAAGTGTGATTATTGACAAGGCACGTGTTATTATTGCCATTTTGCTGTGTTTTTCTTGTTGTTGTTTCGTTTTACTATGATCCATGCACTTTCCTTTGGTGTCTTTATGTAAAGGACTTCCCTTAAAAGTTCTTGTAGATTTGGTCTTGTTTTCACAAAGTCCTTAAATTTTTTCTTTTCTGCAAAGGATATGATTTCCCCTTCACATTTGATGGAGAACTTTGCTGGGTACAGGATCCTGAGTTGGCAATTGTTTTCTTTCAACTTTCTGTATATGCCATGTCTTCTTGCTCGCATGGTTATTGCTGAAAAATCTGAATTGAATCTAATTGCTTTTCCTTTGTAGGTGACTCTTTGTTTTTCTCATGCTGCTTTCTGTATTCTATCCTTATCTTTTATTTTCAAGTACTTGACTATGATATGTCTTTTCTCTTCTTGAAGTTCTATATACTAAAGTCTTTTGTTTTGCCCCTGAGCTGGCCCCACAGCCACAGAGGCAAAGACCCCCAGATGGAGTCACCTACAACCCCAGGGACACCTTAGGCCCATCTACCCACAAGCAATGGAGAGTACTCATTCTTGACACAGAGTCTCCCCTTCCCTCCCCTTTTCTCTGGCAGCTTAGTGTCTCTGTTCTTTGGCAGTACATGGAATATTCCGTATTCTTCTCCAACACCACAACTCAAAGGCACCAATTATTCTTCTATCATCCTTATTTCAGAGGCATACTAAGTAACTGAAAAGGCTATGGATTTGATCAAGTGCCTCCATCTTTAAACTGATATCATTGATCCTTAGAACTTTGGAAAGGTCCTTGACAGTGATTTTCCCAATGTGATATGTCTTTTGATTTCTTGACACTGGTACCAATGGTATCGGTTGTGGATCTAAGTAAGACAAAACTGTTGACAATTTCAACTGTGTTGAATCCTGTTGCTATGAGTCATGCTCAACTTGAGAGCACTTACGAAAAACTAACAATACATAGTTGTTATGACTTCCTTTCTAGTGTGAATACCTATTACTCAATTTTTTTAGCCTTACTCTGGCAAAAACTTTCAGTACAAAGTGAAGAAAGCAAGTGGTGAAAGGGCTACTGTAGTTTTCTTTTGGGGCTTTGTCTGACTTCCATGTCAGGGTAAAACTGGCCTCACAGAATAAGTTAGGATGTGTTCTCTCCTTTATATATTTTTTGGAAAGGTTTGTGATTATTTGATGTTAAATTTTATTTAGTCATTTGACAGAATTCACTAGTGAAACCATGTAATTTGAGACGTTCTGTCATTGGTTTTGTTGTTCTTATGTATTGTTGAGTCAGTCAAAAAACAAAAACCTGACTCAGTTAGGTTTTTGGTTGTTGTTATGTGCCATCTAGTCAAGTACAACTCATAATGACCTTACTTATATTACCTCTGAAACCTGCCCTATCCTGAGCCAATATCATCATCTCCAACAGACCTCATACCATTTCTCCAGTAACTGAACCAATCCATCTTATCTGGGGTCTTTCTCTCTGTGCTGTCCCTCCACCCTTTCAAGAATGATGTCCTTCTCCAAGGACCAGTCCCTCCTGGCCATGTGCCCAAAGGATGTGAGACTGAGCTTCAAAATCCTTGCCTCCAACGAGCAGCCTGTTTTCACCCTGTCCAGGACAGGCCTGTGTGTTTTCCTGAAGTATGCAGTATATTCAACACTCTTCTCCAGCACCACAACTCAAAGGCTATCTATCATCCTTAATTATTGCCCAGCTTTCTGATGCACAGCAAGTAACTGTGAAGACCATAGCCTGGATCAGTAGTACCTTAATTTTCAGACTAACATTGTTACTCTTCAGTACTCTGGAGGGTCCCTGACAAGACTTTCCCAATGCAATTCATCTTTTGATTTCCTGACTGCTGGTGCTAAGAGTGTTGATTGTGGAACCAAGTAAGCTAAAGATATTAACGATCTCAATGTCTTCTCATCTATCTTCAAGCTGCCAATTGGCTCAGTGCTGAGAATCTTTGTTTTCTTGATGTTGAGCTTCAATCCATATTAAAGACTGCAGTCTTTGACCTTCTGCAGGAAATGTCTCAGGTCCTCCTCAGTTTCAGTAAGCATGGTTGTGCATAATACAAGTTGTTGATGAGTCTTACTCCAATCCTGATGCCACATTCCTTCTCATAACGTTCTTGTTTTTTCTGCTCTTCATATAGATTGAAAAGGTATAGAGATAGGATACATCCTTGACACACACCTTTCCTGTTCCTGAACCATGTAGTGTTTCCCTGCTCTGTTCTGACTACTGCTTCCTAGTCCAAGTACAGGTTTAGCATGAGTACAGTTAAGTGTTCTGGGATCTCCATTCTTTTTAAGGTAGGCCACATCTCCACTTGTTATTGACCTATTTAGACCTTCTGTTTCTTTTTAAATTAGTTTTGACAGTGGATTGTGTTTAGAAATTGTCCATTTCTCTAGGCCATGCAATTTGTTGACTAATGGTTGATAACAGTGTTTACTTTAAATCTTTCTGTACAGAAATCGTTTTCTAACTGCCTTTTTCAGATTAATGATTGTTTCTATTTTTGAGGAATCCTTTTGCAGTTGGGTTTATTGAATGTTGTTGTTGTTATTTTGTTATGTGCTGTCAAGTCGTCTATGACTCATAGCAACCCCATGCACAGCAGTCCTAAATCCTGCTCTATTCTGTGCCAATCTTATTGTTTCTGATAAACCTATATCCATTAACCCAGTCACTGAACCAATCCACCTTATTGAGGGTCTTCCTCTCCTATGCTATCCCTCCACCCTCCCAATCATGATGTCCCTCTCCAGGGACTGATCCCGCCTTGCAACATGTCCAAAGTATGTCAGATGAAGCTCCAGAATCCTTGCCTCCAAGGAGCAGCCTGCTTCACCATCTCCAGGATGAACTTGTTTGTACTCCTATCAGTCCATGGTATAGTCAATACTCTTCTCCAGCACCACAGTTCAAAGGCATCAATTAACTTTCTATCATCCCTAGTCATTGTCCAGCTCTCTGATGCATAGCAAATAATTGAAAAGACTATGGCCTGTATCAGGTGCACCCGCCTTAGTCTCCAGACTGACATGATTGCTCTTCAGTACTTCAGAGATGTCTCTGACAAGAGACTTCCCAATGCAATTAATCTTTTAATTTCCTGGCTGCTGGTACCATGAGTGTTGATTATAGAGCCAAGCAAACGGAAGCTGTTGACAGTCTCAATCTCTTTACCATCTATCATGATGCTGCCAATTGGCCCAGTGGTGAGAATCTTTGTTTTCTTGATGTTGAGCTTCAATCCATATTGAAGGCTGTAGTTCTCGACCTGCAGCAAGCACTTTAGGTTCTCCTCAATCAGATGAAAATACGACCTTTTACCTTTTCTTTGTGTTGTACTCTGAGGTCCTCCTCATTTTCTATTACAGCTTGCTACATACATCAATAAATCTCTGCATCTTACTTGAGGGGGGGAGAATGTTACTCCTAAGGAACTTTTGAAAGCTGCTGATAAATGGGCTGCATCCCTGGAACCAGAACCTCTTGGTGAAAGAACTAGACATTTCTAGAACTACCCAGCTGAGTCCCACTTAATTTACTGATCCACAGAATCATGAGCAAATAAAAATGGTTTTTGAAGTCTCTGCTGTTAGGGACCTCTCTAAAGTACTCAAGGGCAATGGTGTCTCTCTGGAGACTCTGATACAGGCCATGGTCTTTGCAATCACTTGTTATGCATCAGAGACTTGGACAATGATTAGGGAGGATAGAAGGAGAATTGATGCCTTTGAGCTGTGGTGCTGGAGAAGAGTATTGAATGTACCATGGACTGCCAAGAAAACAAACAGATTTATCCTGGAGAGGGTTAAACCTGGCTTCTCCTTGGAGGCAAGGATTCTGGGGCTTCGTCTGACATACTTTGGACATGTTGTAAGGAGGGACTGGTCCTTGGAGAGGGACATCATGCTTGAGAGGGTGGAGGGACAGCGCAGGAGGGGAAGCCCCTCTATGAGGTAGATTGATTCAGTCTCTAGTATATACTAGAAGGCCAGGTACTTGGAGAGGGACATCATGCTTGGTAGGGTAGAGGGACAGCGCAGGAGGGGAAGACCCTCTATGAGGTGGATTACCCCAGTGACTGGGGTAATCGGGATCGGTGTGTCAGAGGCAATGCGATTGGCACAGATAGAGCAGGGTTTAGGGCTGTTGTACATAGGGCCGCTATGAGTCGCAAACGACTCGACGGCATGTAACAACAAGTTTTTTAGAGTGATTTTTATGCATGATCACAGTTATCTGTGGATACAAATGTGGGGCCCGATTTGAAACCCACCATATATATCTTTTACTAGAGATTTTCATTGCTTTTGCTATTGTTGTTATTACATGCCATTTAATTACTTGTGACTGTGACTTATAGTGACCCTATAGAACAGCCCTGAGCCCTGCTCTATCTTGAGCCAATTTTGTTGTCTCTGACACATCTACTTTCATTATCCCAGTCACTGTGTCAATCTATCTCACACAGGGTTTTCCTTTCTTGTGCTGTCGCTCCAACATTTCATACGTGATGTCCTTCTCCAAGAATTTGTCCCTCTTAGCAATATGCCCAAAGTATGCCAGATGGAGCTTCAAAATTCTTGCCTCCATGGAGCAGACTGGGTTGTACGATTGGATTTTGTCTACGTCATCATGGAGAGGGGATAGGAGAATGAATACAAAATTCTTCAGAATGTTTATATTGTAGAGCTACGCTCTTGGAAAAGCTACATTTCCTCCGAGGAACAGTTTCTTTTTCTCTCTAATTGTTAGAAGTAAATAACTGACCATAGTTTTACTTGGCCTTCTAGTATATACAAAAGTCAATTTAGAAAGTTAATTGCAGTGACTCTTTGTCTTAATATTCTAAGACTGTCTAAGGCTTTATCTTTATGTTTTCTTTACCTCTTCTATTATTTTCAATTTAAACATTTTTATGTTGCCTGTGGTTCAATTGTTTTATTTTTATTTAGCCATACTATTGAATGTATTTTTGTGGCAAATCACTTGGAAGCCTCTGTGGGGGGGATAAAGTAATGGTGTAAGTAAAATTATTCTTTATGCTTATAAGACCTTGATTTTTCTTTCTACAGAAAGTAGCATAGTGAGTCGAACTTCCTATTTCACATCAATATAGATTTTTATTGGTAAAATAAGGAATTGACTAGGAGCAAAATGACAGTAAAAACTAGGTTTTTACCATTGGTATTCTCCATGGAGTCAGAACCCACTCATGGCTGACCCTCCAGCAGGTTTTCAGAGGTTGTAAATCGCATAATGGGAGATTGTTCCTCCTTCTCTTGTGGAACAGCTGGTGGACCATTTTCCTTTGGTTTGGCAGTGAAACTCCTTACTACTAAATCACTAGAGATCCCAAAAAACTGTGCGGAACTTACCTATCTGATCTGTGCCAAGGATCTAGCTGAGTCTATGCATGATTTATTAAGCATTTGCTATGCACTGGTCTATCCATTTGCTTTACAGAGTTAACTCATGGTTGCTGTGATGCTAAACACTGTGACACTGATGTGTCAAATGGGATAATGGTTACCCATGGTGGACAGTGTTTGGTGGAGATCCCCAATTAAAACAATTTGGAAGCAGGATTGGAATTCACATCCAAAATAGTTTGCCTCCAGAAACTCTATGAACTTGGAGAAATGAAGAAAGTTATACAAGTGTTCAGGTCTTTCATTCATAGGGTTACTATGAGTTGTCTACAACTTGACAGCACTTAATAACAACAACAACGTGTTCAGACAAGTATACTCAGAACTGAGCTGAGTAAGAGAAACTTTGCAGGACTTTTCAATGATAATCAAATTTGTAAAATATAATTAATGGTGCCTCCTGCCCAAGAATACTGAAAGAATTAAATGAGCTAACACTGAGAGTACCCACCACCTGGCCACTCAGTATTATCACCACAATTTATTGAATGCACTTGTGAATTTTCCCATGTGTTGATTCTTGTAGGAGGTGGAGAAAGGAAATGGAAAAGGCTTCATCTTTATGTGATAACTACAAGTCTTGACTAGCAGAAACATAGCAAGATTGGAAGACATCAGAGGGAAAAAAACTAGATCAAACGGGAAGCAACCATGTATGAAAAGACTTGCCAGGAGCAGCTGCCTTTCCAGAATGAATAAAAGACTCTTCCCTTTGCAAGGGAGCGATTCTATTGTTTCAAAAACTCCTATCAGTTCTCCCAATTCCTTTTCCTTGTTCAACTATCTTGTCTCTAGGACCCCTTTCTCCATCCCCACACCTTTTCCCTCTGACCTGGACACCAACAGCAGGGTCAGGGCATCACTTACAACATAGCAGGAAACTGCCCTAACGGCACCCACTTCTGACTGTCCTTGGTCTATGTGTCTTTTTTTTTCCCAGGCACACCTTAATCTTTAATATCTTTGCTCTTTAGAACTTTGGAGAGGGTGTTCACAGCAGATTTCCCCAACGCAATTTGTCTTGATTTTTTTAATTTTTCTTGATTTTATTGTGATTTTAATGGACTTTTTTTTTACGGTACTTTTTTTCATTTTATTTTTGTACATCACTGTATCTAACAGAAATCCTCTGTTGATATGTCCACCAGAGAACCTTGTGTTTAAAAGTCAGATGAATCAATAGATGTTTAAAAGTCAGATGAATCAATAGGTGCGTACCAGCAGCAGGAAGAATGTAGACACCATTCTAATCACAAATGGATCACATAAAATTTCAAAGACCCTAACATGACAAGGGAGTTCTGATGGCTTATTTCTAAGGAGTTGTGCTGCCAATCCCAAGGCACATCGTTCAAAACCACCAACTTCTACATGGGAGAAAGAGAGATAATCTCCTCTTGTGAGATTTACCACCTCTGAAAACCCACTGGAGGATCAGCTATGAGTCAGTTCTGACTTGACTGTACAAAATAACAACTACATATGTTGGAAGTATATGACCATTTCAGTTGGCAGAAATCTTTATGTTGTCACAATAGTTAAGTATATAGAGAAATCATATTGGTAACAATAAATTAATATTGCATCAGAAATGACTCATAGCTGACCCTCCAGCAGGTTTCCAGAGGCAGTAACTGCATGGAAGGAGATTTCTCATCCTTCTCCTGCTGGTGGATGCGAGTCATGTTAATATTCAGTTGTTGTTGAGTATCATTAAGTGGGAACCAACTCATAGCTCCAACAGATTTTCAGAGGCAGTAAATTGCAGGGAAGCAGTTATCCTTCTCCCATGAAGCAGCTGGTGGATTTGAACCATGCTAGTAATTATTCTTGTTATTGTTATTGTTGTTGTTGAATCCCATCAGGTCGGATTTTCAGAAGCAGTAAATCTTAGGGGAGAAGACTGCCCATCCTTTATCTGCAGAGCAGCTGGGACTTTGAACTGCATGCTTTCAGAACTGCAGCACAGCTCAATTAATTAATGTAAGTTAGAAATAAAGAATTGGGACCTTTTCAATAAAATTAGGTATAGAATAATATTTTAGAATTACTGGGGGGAGTCATAGAGGTCACTCAGAAAGAAAAAAAAAATCTCGTCTTTATGTAACCTATGCCTGTCTGTCAGATACTAGTCTAAATCTGAGCATTCATTAAGATGGACTAGGAAGAAGGACTGGCCACCCACTTCTGAAATAGCAGGCCTCTGAAAACCCTATGTACAACAGAACACACGTGGGCGAACAGGGAAACTGAGGCAGAGCTATCAAGTGATTGGCACAGGATAGAGTAGGGTTTAGGGCTGTTGTTCACAGGATCGCTGTGAGTCACAGGCGACTCAGAAGCACATAACAGTAACAACAACAACATATGATATATAAAAATTTGAGGGAGGAAAAAAGAGAACATTTTTAGCAATATATTGCAAAGCAAAGAGCATATAATTGCATCGAAATATCCTCCTTTGGCCGCAAAATGTGCAGCATGATGTCTTTCATTGTTGTACGCATTCACGTCACCTCCTCTTTCTAGAATCTCTCGGACTAGTGTCAGCAATCCTTCTCATGTTGCCTCCATCAAAACTGTCTGGCCTGTGGATGAGTTGACAGCATTTGGATTGGCTCCTTTTTCCAAAAATGTCAAGCACATATCTTTAACATCGTGGGCTTGCTTCTTCACAAGCTTTGAGAAATACTGGAATTTCGTCATAGGTAACATTGTTGACATCTGCACCATGTTCAAGTGCAATCAGAGCACAGCGATAGTGGCGCTTAGTGGGCAAAACACAGTAAAACAAATACCTTTTCCTTCATTATCTACTAAAGTCATGTCTGCCTTTGCCTTGGCTAATATTTCCACTGAGAGTTCATGGCCCAGCTCGGCAGCTCTCATTGTGGGAGTACAGCCCATTCTGTCCTGCACATCGGGGTGAGCTCCAAGGTCGAGAAGAAAGCTGACCATATCAATGTCGTTGGACACTGAGGCTAAGTGCAGAGCACTGTGGCCATTGACAGGCTCGGTGAAATTGATCAACGCAGGGTATCCGAGCTTGATCAACTTCTCTATCTGCTTCTTGTCTTTTTTCAGCACACACTGAAGAACTTTGTAGATCTGTAAGTTCTCAAGTCTCTTATCTGCCAAAGCCATACTCGATCACCTTCTTGAAAATGCTTCCTTGACCAAAACAGAAGCTCCTACTCATCAGGGCGCTCAGGAGCCAGGACCTCGGGGCTGGGATGCCTCTGGACCTGCGGGGGCAGCGTGCGAGGCCTGCACCTCGGTTCCCCGGCGCCTCCCCGAGCCTGGGAGCGGGCGCCCCGGCGTGCGTGAAGTCCCCCTGGGTAGGGCAGGCGAACCGACGCGCTGGGCTGCAGATGAGGGCGCGTGCGTGTCCATGGGCCCGTGTCCGCGCGTGGCCTGGCGGCCAGGTGAGCTCAGAAGGTGGGCCTTAATGGATATTTTTACAGAAAGGTTAATTTTCATTCATTTCATGGTTGCACATGTTCTTCTCTGCCCTTGCTTGTAGCATACTGACCATACTGGGTTTTGAGATGATCTTTTGGTTTTGAAGTTACTAGTTTATTGAAGGGGAAAAGTGAAGAGTCAGCGAAGGTTAGGAAGAACTTCAGAGAGAAGAATTGACACAATGAATGGACCAATAGGCTCCTTCCATGGAGATTGTGAGGGTGGTGTAGGACTACGCAAGGTTTGCATTTGTTGTACGTAGGATAAGGTCACTATGAGGTGGATTAGACTCAACAACACCTAATAACAACAAAACAAAAACAACAACATCATTGAAATCTAAGAGTCCTGGCTCAAATCCCCGAAGACTGTTCATACTACCTCAATCATCTTTATATTAACTGTGGTGTAGCTGCCTATATTACTTATTGAGAAGGATAAAATATGACAATACAAGGCCTTCACCTATGTTGCTAGTCTCACACATTCATCCTCCACTCATGGTGATAGAGGTCTAAGAGGAGTTGGCCCAAAGTTGTAACTTTATTTTATTCCCTTGGACCTTTATACAAGCTGATCACTCATCCTGGAATGTCCTCTCAACTTTGGTGTGCCTTGAAAAGTCTTACTTAGTCTTTCAGAATTCACCTTGTTGTTAGATGTTGTCAAGTCCATTATGACTCATAGTAACCCTATGAACAACAAATCTGAATCCTGTGCCATCCTCACTCTCGAGTCCATTGTTTAAAAAAAAAATCACGGTGTCAATCCAACTTTGCCAGCATGATGCCTTTTTCAATGGACTGGCCCCTTCTGACAACATGCCCAAAGTGTGTGGGACAAAGTTTTACCATTCTTGCCTCTCAGGAGCACCCTGGCTGTGCTCCCTTTAAGGCGGACTTGTTAGTTCTTTTGATATTCTGTGGCATATTCAGGGCTCTCCTCTAGCACCACAACTGAAAGGCATCAATTTTTCTGTCTTCCTTGTTCATTTTTCAATTTTCAGATGGGCATGAAGCAACTGAAAATACCATGACTTGGATGGAGCACACCTTAGTCTTTAAACTGACACCATTGCTCTTATATGAAGAAACCATTCCATCGCTACTCTCCAACCACTAATCACCTCTTCCTTTTATGCTATTATCAGTTAATTTTAAGTATTTATTTATATGTCTGTCTTACTTTTTAGACCATAAATTTCTTGACTACAAAATCTCAACTATGTTTGTACTTTCAACACTATGATATACACATAGTGTACACATGGGTATGATAAATGTTACTACAATTTTGTTTTGTTAGAAAAAAGTTCATGGGGGGTTTCTGAACTTGCTATATATCTCAACAGGTTAGCAATCTACTTGTAGAGTTATTCTCACCTTAGTTATTGGTTAGAATGAAAATTATACCCTTTTGGGGACACTCCCAGAAAAGCTAGTAAATGTTCTCAAAGTCTTTGTTTATCTATAGGATGGCATGATGCCATAAAATAAATAATTATACAGGGAAGGTATATAATATGCTGTGTAATTAAAGATGTGATGCTAATTGAATCTACTTCCCTGCAAGATCTGTCTCTTAGCAATTAGTATGTAGGGCCTGTTGCCAATGCGTCACTAGGGTTGGTGACACCCAGTGTGGTAACTCATAGTGCCACCTCCCTTCCACAGACCTCTCTACCAGACCATACAGAATCCTTTAAGGGATGTTTATTACAAACTTTATCCATAGAATAATGTGTGATAAATAGTTACAAATTAATTAGGTATAATATTTCTTGAGTAGTATAAATAATAACACCAAAATGAAGGACCCCTGTTGGCACAGCCCTTAAGTACTAGGTTGTTAACCAAAAAGATAGTGGTCCAAACACATTAGATGCTCTGCAGGAAAAAGATGTTTTGTAAAATCATTCTATATTGAGTCACATTGTTAGCTGCAACATTATCTGTAACTGATAATGTTACAGATTTTTTATTATTTTCTATATCCTTTTATTCAGTATTTTCCCCCTTTCCTCTTAATTACATCATTCTGTAAAAAGCTATTTATATTGGCCAAGAAATGCTCATTATCAAAATATTATAGCTAAAACACAAGAACATATGTCAAAATGAGCATTTTTAAAATAACTAGTATTAACTAAAAAAAAGTTGTGTATAGTTGTAACACACATAAATGAAACCATGTGACTTGAAGCTTCACTGTCATTGGATAATAAGGATAGCTCTGACCAGAAAGCATTCAAATGAATGAAATGAGTCAGTGAGCAAGAAGAAATCAGAACCAAATCCTAGCTGATCCTCCAGTGGCTTTTTAGAGGCTGTAAACTACACAGGAGAACAGTGCCTATCCTCCTCCAACTGAACCGCTGGTGTTACTGGCACCACCAGAGATGCACTGCCTTTGGGTTAACAATAAAACTTTCTATGGACTACACTACTAGAGCAAAGAGAGAATTGTTCCTTTTGTTGTTAAGTTCCATCAAATCAGCCACCCTATAAGCAAAAGATGTGAATCTTACCCTATCTTGTGCCATCCTCACAATCTCTGACACACTTGCGCCCATTGCTGCAGTCACCGTGTTAGTCTACCTCATTGAGAGTCTTTCTTTTGCTGACCCTCCATCTTTACAAGTATGATGTCCCTTTCCAACGAATAGCCTTTTCCTAGCAACACAGCAAAAGTATGTGAGGTAAAGGTTTGCCATTCTTGCCTCCAAGGTGCACTCTGGTTTCTCTTTCTCCAAGACATATCTGTTTGTTCTTTTGGCAGTCCATGGAATATTTAGTACTCTTCCAATACCACAACTCAAATGCATCAATTCTTTTCCTGTCATCCTTATTCATTGCTCAGTTCTCAGCCGCAAAGCAGATGATTGGAAAGACTGTGGTTTGAATCAGGTGCACCTTAGTCTTTAGACTAGCATCATTGCTTTTCAGGACTTTGGAGAGGTCCCTGACAGCAGACTCTTCTAATGCTACTGCCCAAAAAAGTTTTATCCTTGTAGACATATTGATAGATACAAACTGGGCTTACAAAAAATGTTTCAGTAGTTAAAACTAACTACATCTTTTTTTTTTTTAGAAATAAAATACTTTGCTGAAACAGTGAACAAACATTTTAGAAATAGTCTTTTTGATGTTGCCATCTGATAGCATGATTGGTGTGTTCCTCATCCTCCATTCTCCTTTGGTGACATCCTGGTCAGCTGTGTGACGTATCTGCATGTTGTGCTGTTGTTTGTTGTGTCACACTGTTGGAACTGACCCATAGCTGACCCTCCAGCAGGTTTTCAGAAGCAGTGAACATCACAGGAGGAGATTGCCCATCCTGCTCCCGTAGAGCTTGTGGTCTTGAACCGTTTACCTATGGGATTGCAGTGCAGCTTCTTACCACTAGGCCACCAGAGCTTCTTATAGTACAAGTAAGACAAAATGAAGCAAACTAGCTCTCTTATCACATTTCATTCAGCTTTACATCCATGGGTTTGGGGGGGTGGGGGGAATGTATTTTAAAGTCTCCATTTAATTTTTAAACAGTATGATGTCTCAGTCACTTTTTCACTTACACTTTGCAGGAGTCTCATTTCCACATGTTGTTATTTGTTGCCATCAAGTTGGTTCCAGCTCATGAAACCTTATTATGTCTAAGAGAGCAAAATACTGTCCGGTCCTGTGTCATCTTCAGGATCTTTTCAACAAGGAGCTTATCTGCCAGCACTGTAGTGCATGCTATTCTGTGTGATCCATAAGGTTTTTATTGGCTGATTTTCAAAAGTACATCACCAGGTCTTTCTAAACCACTTTCCTTTGGATGAGATACTGAAACCTGTCCACCATGGTGACCCTGCTGCTATTTTAGACTCTGCTGCCATATCATCCAGCAGCACTGCACACAAGCAACCACAGTATGACCAACTGACAGATACACGGTGTAGTTCTTTGAGTTGCTGGTGTATTTTTATTTAGACGGTTTAAATATTTGAGGGCATGTTCAATTTGCAGGCAACTCACTTAATGTAAGATTACATCTGAAACTCTGGTCTTGATTCGCTGAAGGTTAACATCATCAGATGAAACTGTAGAAGTATTCAAAGGAATCTGTCATGTCATACACAAAGAGATAGGCAATGGCACCTGTTTGACAGTGAAGCTCAAAACTTCAGTAGTTCCTTTTTTGCCACATTCTTGCCAACATCTATTACTTTCTGCCCTGTTAAACTTTGCCACTCTTACTGGAGTGAGATGGTACCTCTTTGTGGTTTTGATTTGCATCTCTCTTATTGCCAGTGATTTGGAGCATTTCTTCATGTGTCTGTTTTCCATTCGAATATCATCCTCTGTGAAAATTCTTTCCATGTCTTTTGCCCATTTTGTAATTGGGTTAACAGTATTTTTCTTGTGGAGGTCCAGGAGTATTCTGTAAACATTGTTGGTGGGATTGTAAAATGATTCAATCATTCTGGAAGGCAGTTTGGCGCTTCCTCAAAAAGCTGAACATAGAAATTCCATAGGACCCAGCTAGTCCACTACTTGGAATTTACCCTGAGAATATGAGAACTGAGACACAAACTGAGATTTGTACACTAATGTTCATAGCAGAATTATTCATCTTTGCAAGAACAAATGTCTAATCACAAATGAATGGATTGAGAAATTATCGTATATCCACACAATGGAATACTATGCAGGAGGATTTTGTAGATGATTACCTAACTTGGGAAGGACTGAAAAGCATTATGCTGAGTGAACTAACTCAGACCCGCAAGGGTAAATATTGTATAAAATCGTTATTGTAGAATGAGTATAAGGATCCAGGAGGGGAGGGAGAGGCTGGAAGCAGAGGGATGTGGATGTGCAGGGGGAAGAGGGGATTAATCATTGGATTGTACAATTTGATGGGTGAGGGGGTGAGGGAAATTGAAAGAATTTGTTCAAATTCGTATTCTAATTTTGTAAATAAATTATAGAACAATATCGTTGATTTCACATGCAAGCATGAGTCTACTGAAGATTATCCAAAAATGCCTGGAACAGCACACCAGCAGAAAACTGCCAGAAGTCCAGTAAATAAATTAGTAGAGAAAAAAAAATAGTATGTACTAAAAACCAAAATAAACAAAAACTTCAGTACTAATTCCGTGCATCTCCTTTTTTCTTCCTCAATAACTTCCTCATGCTAAGGAATTTGGGATTTTCTATTTTTAAACCAAAATGCTCTAAACTGTGTGCCAGGCACCAGGAGGTACATTATTATGTCAGCGTTCACGCCGTTCTAAGGATGCTCTCGGCAGTACTGTGCTCTGGAGCTGGGCCCCAGCGATGCGGAGGAGTAAATTGATATGGCCATGCACGCTAGGAGGCCTTTTGGTTCTGAAGAGGCTTGGAGGCTAGGCATTTTCTAGCTAAGGAAACATTCAGGCTTCTGTTCATTGAGATTATTGTGCACATAACCTTTCCATATTTTGTAAGTGAATGAGGCTTTGATATAGTGGAGGGAGTAAACGTTACCAGAAAGAGAAAATGTAGGCACAAAAAGTAAAGTGGCCATGGAGAACATTATCTCTACATCCTGGAGGTTACCCTCCCGACTCCAAGGAGGAATCTTGACCTTCCTTTATTCCCTGGAGAAAATATTTCCCACCGGTGATGTGTGTATTTAGGCACATATCGGAGTGTAATGTAAAATATCTCTGAAGTCAAAGTCTATCACTACCTACATTCCCAATACTTACCCATTTTTGAGCTTGCTCTATTCCTATCATACCTTCCTTCTCTGCAGAAATCTTCTTTTTGCTTTCCCTAAAAGGAACATTCCAATAGTTGTCATCCACCTCAGTGACTCCCTGGCGCCAGGTCCCCTGAGGCTCTGCGCCTGATCATTATCACAGGTTCCTCCTGCCTCAGAGACTGCGAATCAGCTCCTTGGGCGCAGTCTGCCACCAAGTTCAGTCCCTCGACTTGGTTATCTGCCTTATACACTTGAAGCTATGTCAACTTTCAGTTCCCACCTAAGAAGCTCCTTTGGAGGTCTATGGAGCCTTGTTTGATGTGGAAATGTAATTCCATTGAGGCATATAAGAGAGTTAGGATTTGTATACCAATGCTCATTGTAGCACAATTCACAATAGGAAAATGGTAGAAACCACCCAAGTGTCCATCAACAGATGGATGGATGGATGGATGGATGGACGGATGGATGGTATACAATACAATAGAATATCACTCAGCCAATAAAGAGTAATGAAGTTCTGATATGTAGTACAAGGTGGATGAGCCTCAAAAATATGCTGAATCAAACAAGCTAAGTATAACGAAGTATAAAAGAATATAAAGAATTTTTTTAAAACTTGTCACTGTGAATTAGATGAAGGTTTACAGAACAGATCAATTTGCCATTAAAACTAGCTGTACATGTTTTTACTTCATCTCATTCACTGCAAACTCCACACTATAGCATCACCCATCCTATTCCCTCTGATTTCTATCCCTCTTTCTTTCTGAACCTTATTTGCCTTCTAAACTTTTGTCCTTGGGCAACTGTTATCTTTTTTATTTGGAATGGTTGATTGTTACAAGTGTTTACCTCCCTAACATTGTTGTTGTTCACCTTATAGACCAGCCTACTGTTTGGTTTCTCCCACTCTTTTCAGGGCCTTCTAATGTAATTACTGTCAGAACAGTCACCAGTAGCAGCCAGCCAGCATCTGAAGCTAGCATCGGAGGCTAAGGTCCTGTGGTCCATTAATCATGTGGACTAATTATTCCCATACATCTTTAATTTTCTTCATTCTTCTTTGCTCCAGATGGGTGGAGACAAACAGTTGTATATTAGATGGCTGCTCATAGTCTTTTAATACCCCAGTGGCTTCTCACCAAAGTAGGATGGGAGAACATTTTCTTTGTGGACTATGTCATACCAATTGGCCTTGATGTCCTTAGGCTTAGCAAATGAGTTATTCCCTCAAGGTATTTGATCATAGTTAGAAAGTTTTTATAAATTTTATCTTTCTGTACTCTATTATATTCATGGATATAATACCAGCATATGTAAATATTTAAGTAGAAATGTAGATATGTTTGTGACTGTATCAAAAGGAAATTTTTTAAATTTCACTTACCTGAAATATCTAAAATAGGCATGTATAGAGATCAAGATTATTAGAAATTACCAGAAATTTGGGAGGAAGGGAAATTTATAAGGAGGGGGATTATGAATTATTGTTTAATTATGGTTTAATGAGTTTTTGTCTGAGGTGATGAAAAACATCCAGAAAAGAGTGATATTTCTTCCCAGCACAGTCAATGAATTATTATTTCTGAATTGTTTAAATGGTTAAAATAGAAAATTTTAAGTTCTATATTTCTACCAAAATAGACTTTTAAAAGCTTTTTATTATTATTTAAATGAAAGTTTACAGAGCAAATTTCTATTCCATTCAACCATTCATACAATTTTGTTTCATGCCATTAATTAATTACTCATGGTGGGATATGTATGACAAATGAATGTTCCAAAGATCTGAAACATGGACATGACACATTACTCAGTATTGCCTTGCATGTTGTTGTACAGACAGTATGAGTACTCGAGGTTCCGTTTGCAGCAACAACCACATAAGCTGCAGTAAACACGTGAGGCTCTATGGGGAAGGGACCCTGAAAGCTGGATAGGATTTCCTGAGGTAGGGGAAAGCAGAGAGGACATTCTAGAAGATGCAAATGCTGTGACAAAGGAGATGGCACAAAATTTAAGACATGGTAGCTCTGAGTTCAATGCCTCTGAATCAGTACAAATGCTCAGAATCAGCTCTAGTGGCCTAGTGCCAAGAAGCTGTGCTGCAATCCTGAAGGCATGTGGTTCGAGACCACCAACTGCTCTGTGGGAGAAGGATTGGCAATCTCTTCCTATGCAATTAACTGCCTCTGAAAATCTGCCAGAGGGTCCGCTATGGGTCGGTTCCAACTTGGTGATACTTAACAACAACTGTAAACTTTCACTCAAAGCACAATAAAAGGTTTTTAAAAAATAAATACAACCTCTCCGAGTCTCAGTTCCAGTGTTGCTTGTGAGCCAAGATCTAGCTGGTCTCTGATGAATGACAACCACTTACACAACAGAACAAAATGATGCCTGTCCCGATGATGAGTCCACAATGATGCTGATCAGACTGTGGCAATCTCTAAGCTTTGTCTGATGTTTCACCAGAAGATTCAGACCATTTGGGCTAATCCTTCTTAGTTTGGAAGCTCTGCTGAAACCTGTTCACTATCAAAGAAACACTCAAGACTTCACTGACATCAGGTGGTGCTATGTAAGAGATGATCTGACTGGGAATATTCTACAGAGACCAGGAGGATTCTAACACTGAGCTACCACTGCCTTCACAGTTCTAACCCCTTCACACTGATGAGGAGAGAGGGAGGATAATCTGAAGAGGTTTGACTGAGAAGCCTTTGCACTTGATGAGCTGTCTAGAATCACTGGCATCCTAACTCAATCAGCTCAGCTCATAAGCAGCTTTGGTAACCACAGCCTTTCTGGTTTCTGGTGGATTGTTTATTCTCATGGTGAAGATGGAACAACGTGGCCCTCACCATCATACCAGCAAGATTCATATATACTCACCTGTTTTAGATTTTCCTTTGTGGCCACCACCCTGGTCAAGCCCTCATCACCCATGCCTGGAAATTCTAAAATAGCCTCTCATTTGGCTTCCTTACCTCAGGCTCACCTTTGTTTCAAAGCACAAGGAAAACTAAGGTCAAACCAATGGGCATGCAGCAAAGCAAATTTCTTGTTGCTCCTTCCTATAAGATCATCTGACTGTCTGAAGTTCAACTTCTCTACGCAATGATCAAGGCTGTCTGTGATCTTTTAAGTGTTCCACAAAACTTCTGCATCCCTAAAATAGAGCAAGCTCATATGCTTGCTTTCTTCTTTTAATTTTCCAACCCTTTGCTAACTATTTAATACATCTCAGGCAAAGGTCCCTTGGAAAAGCCTGTCTCCATGGTGTCCCCCACTCTCCTCACATCCTGAACTCATTCCTTTTCTCTTCCTCTGTATGTCTGCTCACCACCCTGCTCTCATCAAAGCCTTGTCCATTCTTCAAGCCTACCTCAACCTATTTCCTCCCTCTTCTCTGATGACTCCCCTTGTTCTCTTTATTCGGAGTATGATATCTACTTACTCTTATTCTCCAATACTGTTTTGTACATAGTCTCGTTTTTCTATATAATAAACTCTTGCAGGGAGGAGTTTATTTCCCCTGATGGTCTACTGGTAAAGAGCTGCACTGCCAACCTGAAGGCATATGGTTTGAATCCTCCAGCTGCTCTGCAGAAGAAAGTTGGGCTTTCTCCTCCCATGCAATTTACTGCCTCTGGAAACCCACTGGAAGGTCAGCTATAAGTCGGTTCCAACTCGATAGTATATAACAACAAATCTTTTAAAGATGCAAATATGAGGGGAAATTGAGGGAACACGAATGGCTTGACTCATTTGTATAAGCTTCAGTCAAGTGAATTGTGGTGCATATTATGAACAACACAGTAAATGCATGTGTGCTTGTTATTTTTATAAGAAATGAGACCATTCTATACATATTGTTTGATAAGTGAATTTTTAAACTTCACAACACTTACAGATATGCTTCACACAAATATTTGTAACTCTACTGAATTAGTTTTAACATGTGTATGCCAGGGATGTATCCTATCTCCAGACCTTTTCAATCTTTATACAGAACAGATTATCTGGGAGGCTGGGCCCTATGAGGAGAAATGTGACGTCAGGATTAGAGGTAGACTCATCAACAATCTGCGTTATGCAGATGACAAAACCCTGCTTGCTGAAACTGAGGAGGACCTGAAGCACTTGCTGTGGAAAGTCAGTGACTGCAGTCTTCAGGATGGATTGAGACTCAATATCAAGATTCTCACCACTGGGCCAATTAGAAGCATCAGGATGGATGGTGAAGAAATTGAGATTAGTTCACAGTTTTAGTTTGCTTGGCTCCACAGTGAACACTCTTGGCACCAGCAGCCGATGGGAAAGTCTGTGATTCGAGACTTCTCTAAAGTGTGCTGAAGAGCAATGATGTCAGTCTGGAGACTAAGGTGCACCTGATACATGCCATGGTCTTTGCAATCACTTGCTGTGCATCAGAGAGCTGGACAATGACTAGGGATGATAGAAGAAGAATTGATGCCATTGAGCTGTGGTGTTGGAGAAGTGTATTGAATATATGATGGACTGCTAAGAAAACCAATAGGTTTGTCCTGAAGAGGGTGAAGCCAGGCTGCTCCTTGGAGGCAAGGATTCTGAAGCTTTGTCTGACATAGTTTGGACATGTTACAAGGAGGGAGCAGTCCTTGGAGAGGGACGTCATGCTTGGGAAGGTGGAGGGACAGTGCAGGAGAGGAAGACCCTTGATGAGATAAATTGATTCAGTGACCGGGGTAATGGGAATAGGTGTGTCAGAGACAGTTGAAATTGGCACAGGATAGGGTAGGATTTAGGGTTGTTATACATAGGGTCTCTATGTGTCACAGGCGACTTGATGGCACATAACAACAACAACAACAAGTATTGCTCAGAGGTAGAAGTCTTACTTTCTGTCTTGGTTGTCCAGTGCTGCCATAACATGCAAAGCACATTCACCCCAAAGTAGGTGGATTTAACAAACAGAAAGTTATTGTCTTACAAGTTAGAAGGTAGAAGTCAAAATTTTGGGTGCCACATTTAGAAGAAGGCTTTCTTTCTCTGTGGAAACGTTTTGTTTCTTTAATCATCTGCTTTTGGGAGATCTTCACCATTGTTTATTTAATCCCATTTGCATTTCAAAAAGTTCCAAGTGTTTCAAGTCCTCCTCACTTTCAGCAAGTGAGGTTGTGTAATTTTCATACCAAAAGTGATTGATGCGTCTTCCTCCAATCCTGATGCCACATTCCTCTTCATAGAGTCCAGCTTCTGAAATAATTTGCTCAGCATACAGACTGAATAGATATGAAGAAAGGATAAAATCCTGATGCACATCTTTCTTAATTTTAAACCATGTAACATTTAAAGTGTAGTGTAGTTCTCTTCGCACAATAGCTTTTTGGTCTAGCTTTTCACTGCAGAAGATCAAAGAATATGGATTGCATCTCAACATCAGGAAAACAAAAATTCTCACCACTGGACAATAGGCAACATCATAATAGATAAAGAAAAGACTGAAACTGGCAATGACTTCATCTTACTTGGATCCACAGTCAATATACTTGGTACCAGAAGTCAGGAGATTAGGAGACATATTGCACCAGGAAAGCCTGAAGGCAGGGATATCTCCAAATTACTAATGATGCCAGTTTGAGGACTAAGGTGGGCCTGATTCAGACCATGGCCTTTTCAATCACTTGTTGTGTATCTGAGAGTTAGACATTGAATAAGGATGACAGGAGAAAAATTGATGTCTAGAGCAAAATAGTAGTTGGAGAAGAGTATTGATTATCCCATGGACTGCCAAAAGAACAACAAATATGTCTTGGAGAAGATGCAGCCAGAGTGATCCTTAGAAACAAGGATGGTGAAGCTTCATCTCTCATACTTTAGGCACATTGCTAGAAGAGGACATTCCTTGAAGAAGGACATCCATGCTTGGGAACGTAGAGGGTCAGTGAAAGAGAGGAAGATCCTAAACCAGGAGGCCTGACACAGTGACTGTAGCAATGTGTATGTGTGAGTGTGTTAGAGATTGGGAGGTTGGTACAGGGTGGGACAAGGTTCAGATCTGTTTTTCATAAAGTGGCTATATTGTTAAGAAGCGTCTTTTAATTAGCTGGCTCTACTAACTTTCCATCAGGTTTTGAGGCTGTAAATCATAATGCAAGGAGATTGCTCACCTTTCTCCAATGATGAGAACTCAAACCATAGCCTTTGGGTTAGCAATGTAACTTATTACTGACTGGATAGAAAGTTAAGCTGCCAAGTCAAAGTTGGGTGATTTTAATCTGTGGCCCTCCAGCCTGGTTTTAATTGTTTTTGGTCAAACATTGTTCTAAGTGGTATAGCACTGGTATACACATTTGCTGTATGGCGGTGGTTACTATGATGCTAAACACTATGACACTGATGTGCCAAATGCGATAATGGTTACTCATGGTGGACAGTGTTTGGTGGAGCTTCCCGATTCAGACAAGCTTGGAAGCATGAGTGGCATCCACTTCTGAAATAGCTTGCCGCTGGAAACTCTATGAACCTGGAGAAAGGATGAAAGTTATACAAGTGTTCAAGTCTTTCATTCTTATGGTCACTGTGAGTCATCTATGACTCAATGGTACTTAACGGCAACAACAATTATTGAGAGGAAGAAATAACTCCCACAGTTGATTTAGAATGGGTTGGGACTGTAAGTGGAGAGACCAGCTACGGATTTGCAATGGTTCAGGTAAGATGTGATGAGAGCATAGATTAGGTTGAAAGTCAGATATTGAAAATAGGAGGAAGGTTTAGAGACACCAATAAACAGAGACAATAGAGGCTTTGATTAGTTAAATAAATGTAAGGCCAAAGAATGGGGATGTAATCCAAGATTATCTTGGAATTTTAGAGTTTAAGTTAAAATAAATTGAGTTTTGCAAAGACTGAGTTGAGATAACAATTGCTTCTCCAGGCAGGATGGTCAAGAGGAAGGCTGAAAATTTGTCCAGAGTAATAAGGTCGGGGCCAGAGGCGAAAGTTTTAGACTCATCTTCATGGAAGTTGTAGCCAAAGTCTTGCCAATGGATGAAGATGTGTAGGGGAGAGTGAAGATACAGAAAGAAAGGGCCAGGGCACATGAGCTCATGAAAGAATGTTTATGGGGCAGAAGGAGGGCCATGAAAGCCGAGGGAGAAGATGTAGGAGGTGAACTAGGTCTGCGGAGAGGTTGATAAGTAAGAGAGAAGATCCAAAGAGGTGGTGCATATGTAACAAATTACTGTAAAACCCTCAAGTAATTAATATGCTACTGCTTTGGTATTTTGACCAAAGAGTAGATACAATCTTCTTCCTTTCCCTTCATTATTGCCTTTGATATGCCAAAGCTTAAAAAAAAAAAAAAGACATACAATAACAGGAAATAAAATATAGTTGATCTCCAATATTCATGGATTCTGTATTTGTGAATGCTCCAAAAATTTAAGTCCAAAGTCATTGTTGTTGTTAAGTGCAACCCTATGTACAATAGCCCTAAACTCTGTCTTGTGCCAAGTGCACAGTCTCTGATACACCCGTCTGGGTTACCCCAGTCACTGAGTCACCTCATAGAGGGCCTTCCCCTCCTGCATTTTCTGTCCACCCTACCAAGCATGATGTCCCTCTCCAAGGACAGGTCCCTCCTTACAACATGTCCAAAGTATTTTAGACAAAGCCTCAGAATCCTTGCCTCCAAGGAGCCGGCCAGTTTAACCCTCTCCAGGATGAATCTGTTTGTTTTCTTAGCAGTCCATATACATTCAAAACTCTTCTCCGGCACCACAGCTTAAAGGCAAAATCATTACTCATGACAATTCTGTCGTCATTACAGACATGTACACAGCAGTGAAAAATCTGAGCAGTCCAGGAAGTAAGTTCTAGGCTGGGGTTAAACAAAGCAAAACCGTGACTTCTTGTCTGTGCTCTCATTCTGTGAACAATTATCTTTATCATGGATTACTTAGTGCCACATTGTTCATATTTTTGTGCTTTTTAAATTGGTGGTTCTGCTCTTTTACAAAGTCCCCTTCTATAATGATGAAATGCTTTCTGATGTTTTTAAGTCTAAAGAGGTTATGATGTGTCACGGAGAAAAATACAAGCTGGTCATAGATAACCTTCATTCAGGTAACAGTTATGGTGCTGTTGGTTGTGAGCTCCATGCTAGTGAGTCAACAATATATATGAAATAAAATGGCTCCAAATACACATCTAACAAAGTTATCTGTTGTGGGGTTGATCAGTAGTGCCAAGGAATCTAAGTCTGTATTTCCTGGGGAGCAAGCAAAGTTCAATAATTGATAATTCCAGTCGAGTTTTTTTGTTTCTTTCTTTCTTTCTTTCGGCGTTTTCATGGTGTGTTCTTAGAAAGCAACCACCTTAGAAAACAAGAACTGACTATGCAATTAATATAGATTTGAAAGTTAGATTCTAGTTGCTAGAATAGCCAGGTTGTATTCTGGGTTCATAGTTGTTCTCGAAACATGGATTCTTCTAAAAAAGGAACAGGGTTATTAACACATTAATCTCAAAAGACTGGGTTTGATTCCTAGCTTACCTTTCCTGGTTGCTTCGAGGGCTTGGCCGGTTACCACTTAACTAACTTCCTTTTTCACCCTCTAACAGTAACATTTTTCTTAAATGTAGATGTTTATATCTAGACAAGATGCCCTCACTCTTTTCCTTTGCCTAGTTTGAATGACTTCTTCCCCCACTCCCAATTCTTAAAAATATCTTTCAACTATAATTTTTGGAATGCATGATCATTTGATGGCATCTGATACCCTGAGCATTTATATGCTTAACACTATGAGAATGATGTGTCTAATATGATAACAGTCACCCATGGTGGACAGTGTTTGCTGAAGCTCCCCGATTAAAACAAGCTTGGAATCAGGAATGGCATCCACTTCTGAAATAGCTTGATTCTGGAAACCCTATGAACTTGGAGAAACGAAGAAAGTTATACAAGTGTTCAGGTGTTTTGTTCATATGGTCATTATGAGTCGCCTATGACTCAACGGCATTTAACAACAACATAATTTCCCTTTAGTATTGATTTCAAGCATAGGTTGTAAGAGCCACCTTTTACCAAGCACTTGCTTTTATGATTGCTGTAACAAGAGGCGCATGAGCATGACTGAGTTTAACCTCTGTTGACTTCACAAAGGACAACAATGCCCATCAGAAACATCCACAACATAAAACTAATTCCCATAAGGACAGACATAGTCTCCATGCTCCCACACCTCTTCCTCCTCCTCCTCCTTCTTTATTTTAATGAAAGTTTATAGAGACTTTGGATTTCCATTCATTTATTGTTGCACACTTTAACTCCCTGTTGAGCGACTTCTTGATCTCTAGGAATCACACCGCTTTTTAGATGCTGCTAATTGTAGTGAATTGATGCCAACTCATAATCACCCTAAACACAACCAATCAAGCACTTGCCCTATCTTGTGCCATCATCATAATATTCGTGGTGCTCAAGCCCATTAATGTAGTCACTGTGTCAATTCATCTTGCTCAGGGTGTTCCTCTCCTTTGCAGACTCTTTACTTTTCTGAACATGATGAGTGAGACCTTGTTAGGAGCAAGGCCAGACATACAGTAACAGGTTAAAGAATAAATAAACAACAACTATGACCTAGTGCATGAGGAGCTGCATTGCCAAACCAAAAGCAGGTGATTAAAATCCAACAGTTGTTCTAACAGGAGAAAGATAGGCAATCTCCTCCTCCCATGTGATTTACAGCCTCTGAAAACCTGCTGGAGGGTCAATTATAGGTTTGTTCCTACTTTTCAGCAATTAGTTTTGGGTTTGAGCATTACATCCCAATAGAAGGAGGTTTGGTGACATAGTGTATTGTGTATTAGACTGCTAACTGCAAGGTCAACAATTTGAATCCACGGATTCAAACACTGAATCTACCTCAATGTTTCTGAGGCAGAAAGATGGGTTATCTCCTGAAAGATTTATAGCCTCAGAACATGATGAAGGGTCTGAGTTGGAATAAACTTGAAAAGAGAAGGTTTTGGGTTTGTTGCAGCCCTCTAGAAGACATAGGAACAATTAGGGCATGGGTTACGGAAGGGAATAATCTAATAGTGAAGGCTGGGTGGATTAGTAGCCTCTGGAAGAACGAGAGTAGGTGGGAGCCTTTTTGGATAGTGCATTCAGCAGTAAAGCAGGTTTATCCAGAGCAAGGCAGGGTAAGGGCAGAGGGAAAGGAATCCACAGCCTCTCTAGCTATGCTGGACCTCTGTCGCCTATTCCACCTTTAAGTCTTTCTTCTTTCTCCTTTGGCAATGTTCCAGTGCCACAGGACCAAGTGGGACAGGCACTTCCTCACTGCCTTCATGGGCAGGGGCCATGCCTTCTATCCTTCTGATCACCAGCATTTCTGGCCTATGAGGAATAAACACTCCTCAAGATCTCTAGTGCTTCCATATGTCCTTTCCTTGCTTGTTCCTCTGCCTTGTCCCTGGACATTCTTTCTCTACTTTTTTTAATTGAAATTTTAATGAAAGTTTATAGAGACTTTGGATTTCTAGTCATTCATTGTTTCACATTTTCCTCCCTGCCTATCCCTCCCCACAGTTGAATTTTCTTTGAAAAGTAAAAAAAAACCACCAACCAACTTTCATTATTATACAATCCCTCCCACCCCCAACCACTCCCCCAATGAAGCTCTCATTCTGGACTCCTGTCATGAAATTAACATCTAATCATATGTTCCTTTCAAACAGTTCTCTCCCTCATCTGTTTCAATGCGGTACACATTATTTATTCCCCTTTTTTAAAGATTCACCCAACCCTGATGTCAGTCCTCTTTTATAACAGTGACACTATGCAGTATTTGTCCCTTTGTGACTGAGATATGTCATTCAGCATAATGTCCTCCAGGGTCACCCATTTTGTATAATATTGCATGAGTTCCTTGTTTTTCAATGCAGCATATTCCACTGTGTGAATATACCACAGCTTCTCTAACCATTTGTTTGTTGATGGGCACTGGGTTTGGTTCCAACTCTTTGCTACTGTGAACAAAGCCACAACGAAATAAACATGGGTGTGCATTCTTTCTCTACTTTTGTCCTCCTGTAAAAGTGTTAAACCATCAAAAAAAAAAAAAAAAAGAAGTGTTAAGCCAGAGCTTTGGGCTCAGCTTTGCAAACACATAAAAACTACATGATGGGGGTTCAGGGGGACCCTCCATCTGATTTCTGGCTATCACAAATATATCAGTGTGTCCTAGCTGCTCTGCAGGACTACTTAGGTGTAACTAAGAGAATGCCAATATGGGCCTAGTAGTAGTAGTAGTAGTGAGTGATTCATTTCTCCTAAGAACCTATTTTCCATAGGATGGATGAAGAAAAATGCTTAGAAAAGAATGAACTTCCATGAGACTAATTAAATACCTTTGTTCTGATAGGCTATATGCTGGGACATAACTTTGTCCTTATGTTAAATATTTACCATTCTCTAAAAAAAAAAGAAAGAGAGAACCTGTTTACCAGGCAACTGTTAGTATCTCATAGATGACCCTGAGTGGCATGTGCCTGGCTGTGCTAATCAACTAATCTAAAGATTCAATAATGCCTCTAAAGAGCTGAAGCCTTGATGATCTGATTCTGTTATGACTGCAGCCAAGAAATGCCTCACGGATCGGCTCTACTCTGATACCCATGGGTTTACCATGAGGCAGAATCTACTTATCAACATGTTTGGTCTGGTTAATCTGTCTTGCATTTCCTATTTCTTACTCTTGTTGCAATAATATCTTCATGGCTTTATTTTTTCCAACAGGATGCTGGGTCTAGGTGATCAGGCTATGCTTTGGTAGCCATAAATTGGACTAAGATGCAAAAGATTTGGATTCCAAATTCTGTCACTAATTAGTAATACGATTTTAGGTGGTGATTTGCCTTTTGGAAGCCTCAAGCTTCAAGCAATGAAGATTTAGATAAGTTCGGTGTTGATTAGTACACATTTTAGTACGTAATTTTTGGAAAGGACACGTGGGTGAATGGAGAGGGGAGCCTCGATTTGTAAGTCTGTAGTGTAAGTCCTATTTGGGTCCTTGGGTAGTGCAAATGGTACAGTGCTTGGCTCCTAACTGAAAAACTGTATGTTCAAGTACACTCAGAAATACTTTGGGAAAAAAGGCCTGGTGCTCAACTTCTGAGAAGTCAGATATTGAAAACCCTGTGGAATTCAGTTCTACTCTGGCATGCACGAGGTCACTGAGATAGAATCGACAGCAGCAAGTAATCCTACTAAAGATCCATTTCAACCAACTAGCCAGAGGTCAACTGCCTGGCTGACTTCCTAAACACCTCTCACCTCCTGTGAACCAGTAAGAACCAGCTGTGGCACCAGCACTGTAGAAGATCACTATGAAAGATGATTTTTTTTAAAAAAATTTTTTAAATTTATTTATTTTTCATTTCAATGAACATCTATAGAGATTTTGGAATTCCTCATTGTTGCACCCTTCTCCCCCCCCCCCCATTTGTTCCTCTCCTTGAAAAGCAAAAGAAAAACCCCCTCATTGGTATACAACCCCCCCCCCCGCATATCCCCCCAACCCCACCCCTAACCCCAAATATAATCCACTCTGCAACCCTCATTGCGTACTCCTGCGATAAACACAATGCCCTAAAATATAATACTTTTAAACTATTCTCTCCCCCATAGACTTCAATGCCATAAACATATTTCATCCAGTTTTTCTCAGTCTTACCCCCACCCCGATGCCAGCCTCATTCTACAACAGTGGCACCATATAGCATTTGTCCCTTTGTGACTGTGATACCTCACTCAGCATAATGTCCTCCAGGGTCACCCATTTTGAAAATTCTATGTTATTATATATCTAAAATCTCCTTCTGCTCTAAAACACTACAATTCTGTGACTCCAGCACTGGGAACTTTTTTAAATGGTCAAGATACGCCTCAAACCTAATTAACAGTTCACTTGATCCCCAAGTGCCCTGGCCTCTTGATTAAAGCTGCTTTTGCCCAGACTAAGGGCTCTTACTCCCCTTGAGCAAGCACCCCAGTCAGTCCAGAGGCCTTTGAACTGGAAGCTGGTTTCAAACAATAATGGCTTCTTATGATTCAAGGAGCTCAGGTCTTGAAACTCCCAGAGTCTTTGCTGAGCTGTGGCTACCTTCCCTTCCCTTGGTCAGATGGACTCTGAGTCATGGCTCTGCTATTTCAGCCACTGTTTCCCAGGGTGCTGGGAAGCCAAGAAGGCCTGAGAGCAAGAGGGAGACAGGGAGGAAAACAGGGAGGAGGAGAAAGGGACGCGCCTTGGGCGGGCCTGCTGAGCAAAGCGCATGTGAGTCACTCCTGTCTACCTGGCAGCCACACCTTTTGCCCAGGTTCTGAATGCCAGGTGGAGAATTTGCTTACCCAAAGCTGCTGCGGTCAAGTCAGTACAAGTTTCCTGAAAGATAATTCCCATTAAAATTAATGGGATCAAAATAGGGCAATCTCTCCAGATGTGTGATTTATTTTCTAGGTGCTTCCAAAATGTTCACAGGGATCCATGGAAGGGGAGATGAGGGAGAAAAGAAGATGGGTGCTGGACTACTCAAGAAGCTAGGGAGCAGGAGAAAGCGGTGGTTTTGTTACCCACTTCTGCCCTCCCCACCAATTTCCTAGCCTGCTTACTAAGGAAACTGAGTGATGTGGAGGATGGTGAGGGCATGAATTCTCCACTTACCACAGTATGATCAAGATTTTTCCATGAGTGTCTCACAATTATCATTGAATCAAGAAGAAAAGGTCTGGGAAGGAGAGATTTGGCACTTAGGGGACACACTGCCTGGATTTGATTCAATTCACAGCTTACTTGAAATACAGTTGGGACAAGTTACAGAACCAATTTGAATCTCATTTTTCTCATCTGTGGAACAAAATGAAAATGAGAAGAAAGATGACAATGAGATACACTTTTTAGGGCTGTTGTAAAGCTGAGAGAATAAAATCTGGCATGGTGTCTGACACATACAAAATGTTCAAGAAATATTCTCAGCTCATTGCCTTTGACTTAGAACTGACTCACAGCTGACCCTCCACTGTAAATGCTGTAAATTGCACAGGAGAAGATTGCCTTTTTCCTCTCTCTTCAAGACTTTGGTCAATTTATACCACCCGAGAGGCACCACAATTAACAGCACAAGCCCCTATTAATTAGGTCACCAGAACTCCCCTCAATAAAAATTGTTGTTGTTGTTTTTGTGTACTGTCGAGTTAGAACCAACCCCTAGCTGACCCTCCAGTGGGTTTTCAGAGGTAGTTAATCACACGGGAATTAATTTTGGGATTGCAGTGCAACTTCTTCCCAGTAGACCACCAGAACTCCCTCAATAAAGATTAGCTGTTGACTTTAGAATCAACTTGATGACAACTACAACAACAACATTGACCTATGGTCATCAGACATCATGGTTGAAAATCAGCTGGAAGCTCTAGTCTACTGTGCCTTTTCTAACTTGATTTTCTTAAAAAAAGAAACAATAATTTCCCCTAGTTTTTGTGGTTGTCAATTACCCGGTGAGCAACAGCTCTGAACCTTGTCTCTATTGTGAGCCATTCTCATGACCTCTGCCCTGCTCACACTCATTGTGGCTGTCACTGCATTGACCCATCTCATTAAGGGGTTTCCTCTCCTAGCCTGACCTTTCCCCACATGCTGTCTCTCTCCAAGGACTGGTTCATCCTGAAAATATTCCCAAACTATTTAAGATAAAGTTTCACTGTGGAGCTCTGGTAGCCTAGTGGTAAGAAGTTGCCCTGCAATCCCAAAGACACATGGTTTGAATTCTCCAGCTGCTCTGTGGGAGAAGGATGGGCCACCTACTTCTGTGTGATTAATTGCCTCTGAAAACCTGTTGGAGGCTCAATGAGTCGGTTCCAACTCGAAGGCACCCAACAGCAGTTCTTGTCTTTCAGTAGCATTCTGTTTGCACTTTCTTCAGGAAAAATTTGGTTTTTCTTTTGGCATGGGATATTCAATACTCTTACTGCAAAAGGTCAAGGACTGTGGTCTTCAATGTGGATTGAAGCTCTATATCAAGAAGACAAAGATACTCACCACTGGGACAATTGGCAACACCATAACAGATGGAGGAAAGATTGAGGTTGTTAATAATTATAGCTTGCTCAGATCCACAATCAATGCTCTTTGCACCAGCAGTCAGGAAATCAAAAAACGAACTGCATTGGGAAAATCTGCTGTCATGGACCTCTCCAGAGTGCTGGAGAGCAACAATGTCAGTCTAGATACAAATAATCCAGGCCATGTTTATCTCAATTACTTACTATGCTTCAGAGAGTTGGACAAGGACTAAGGATGACAGAAGAAGAGATGCCTTCGAGTTGTGGCGATGGAGAGGAGTCTCGAACGTACCATGGACTAACAAGAAAACAAATCAGTCTGGCTTGAAGAGGGTGAAACCAAGTCTCTCCTTGGAGGCTAGGATTTTGAAGCTCCACTTCACTAAGTTTGGGCACGTGACCAGTAGAGATCAGTCCTTGGAGAAGGACATTATGCTCTGAAGGATGGACGGACAGTGCAGGAGAGGGAGACTCTAGATGAGATGGATTGATACAGTAACTGGGGTGATGGGGTTTAGTGTCGGAATTAGTGAGACTGGCTCAGGACAGGAAAGGGTTCAGAGCTGCTGTACATGGGGTCGCTATACATCTCTGGTGACTCAATGGCACATAACAACAATAACATATTATGACAGGTTTGGAAGCACGAGTGGTATCCACTTCCTAAATAACATGCCTCAGAAACTCTATGAATTTTTATAAATGTTGATAGTTGTAGAGGGGCTTCAGGCCTTTTGTTCATAGGGTCACTATGAGTTGTGCTCAACTTGAAGGCAATCAATAACAACAACTTCTATAATACCACACAGTTCAGTGGCATCAAATCTTCTTCTGTGATTCTTATCCATTGTTCAACTTTCAAATGCATGGGGAAGCAACTAAAAAAAAAATTTCCATTACATACCTCTGGCCAGCGTATTTATTTTACATATTCTAATTTTTCTATTCTGCTAGTATGTCAGCATTTCACATTGTCTACTGATGGCATTTAGGGCAGAGGTGTTTTATGTTTATCAACATTTGTTTTCTATAGGGAACAGCAGCAAGGATGTCTGCAAGGTTATGATGTGATCCAACATATTCAAAAGGAGGCCCAAAGGAACTAGATCTATAGTCAGGAATTAATAATGATGGAATCTCCGTGGGTTCCGATCCTGTAAGAATCACAATCATAGACTCTCTAAGGCCTTCTGATGTAGCAGTCAGAATTTCTCTCTAGATGATGGCTCAGCAAATATGAAGAGGCCTCAAGAAAAGTAGGGCAGGGAGAAAACTGGCAAGCAAAAGCGCCTGGACTTGAGATCTTTAAAGCAAAATTGAGGGAAGAAATATAGTATAACATTATGTCAAAGATTTCAAGTCTACAACTAAAATCCCTAATATTACTTAATGGGATTTCTCTCTTGAGTGGAGGCATGGGTGTCACTAAGGTGCTAACCAGGTTTCAGTGGTGCTTTTATACTGAGAGTGTAGGAAGAAAGTCCTAGTGATGTACTTCTGAAATTCTGCCAAAGAAAATACTGTTGTTGTTATGTGCCATCGAGTCGCTTGCGACTCATAGCAACCCTATGTACAACAGCCTTAAACTCTGCTCTGTCCTGTGCCAATCGCACTGTCTCTGACACTCCCATCCCAATTATCCCAGTCACCGAATCAATCCACCTCATAGAGGGCCTTCCTCTCCTGCACTGTCCCTCCACCCTCCCAAGCATGATGTCCCTCTCCAACGACCGGTCTCTCCTCACAACATGTCCAAAGTATGTTAGATGGAGCCTCAGAATCCTTGCCTCCAAGGAGCCACCAGGTTTAACCCTTTCCAGGACAAATCTGTTTGTTTTCCTGGCAGTCCATGGTATTCTCAATACTCTTCTCCAGCACCACAGCTCAAAGGCATCAATTCCCCAATCCCCTAATGATCATAGAAGTGGTATCTTAGTTATCTAGTGTTGTTATATTAGATATGCCGCCACAAGTGGATGACTTTCATAAACAGGAATTTGTTCTCTAACATTTCAGGAACTAGACGTTCCAATTCAGGATGCCAGCTGTATGGGAGAGCTTCCTCTCTCTGGTGGTTCTGAGGGGGGATGGTCCCTGACTCCTTTCACCATCTGTGGGTCCAGTTTTCCTTAGAGATCTCCCTGTATCTTGGCATCAACCTTCCCTTGAATCTTGGTGGTTCTAAGCAGAGAGATATCAGATCAAAAGGATTTGCTTCGTTCCCAGTTCTTCTTTCTTCCTGTTTCTGAGGGCTTCCTTTCTTTGCTCATTTCTATATCCTTTTATATCTTGTAAAATAAAAGGTGATGCAGACAACATCCCAGGGAAACACCCTTTATGTTTGATTGGGGTTGTAGCCTGAGTAAGTGTAGGGCCTCCCACTCCAATTCCCTTTTAAGTTGTTGGCTGATCATACATCAGTGATCATACCATATCATATGGAATAATTACATCTTTGCACAACTGCTACACCACTGAGAATCATTACCTAGCCAAGTTGACACATGTTTTGGAGGGACACAATTCAATCTGTGACAGGTGACCAGCAGTGTTTCATTCCTTTGTGAAGTCACTATAGTTAAGGAAGGTAGTAGATCATAACAAAAATAGCAGAATATGAATTAATACTATTGCAATTCCAATAATCTGTCTTGAAGGAAGTGTAAACAAGGCACTCCTGAGAAGCAAGGATAGTGAAACTTCATCTCACACACTTTGGGCATTTTGTCAGGAGAGGCCAGGCCTTGGAAAAAGATACTGTGTTGAGAAAGGTAGAGAGTGAGCAAAAGAGAGGAAGACCTTAATGAGATGGACCGGCACAGTGACTCAACAACAGACGTGAGCATGGTGGAGATCATGACAGTGGTACAAGACAGGATAAGGTTCTGATCTGTGGTCACTGTGAGTCACAGTCAACTTGATGACACCTAACAACATGTGCAGGACAGTGAGTTTCAACGGAGAATGATTTTGTCTCTTCATTTCACCTCCTAGGGGACATTTGACAATGTCTGGAGATCTTGTTGTAACATTTGGGTGAGTTGGGGAGGGGAGGGGAATGGAGAAGGATGCTGGCCTCTAGTGGGTAGAGGTTAGGGTTACCACTAGCCTTCACACAACATACCAGACAGCCTTTTCATCCCTCAACAAAGAATCATCCAACCTACAATCTCAGTGTGACTTAGTGGTAAGGGGTTGTACTACCTACCCAAGTAGTTCATGGTTCAAATACAGCAGCTGCTTTGTGAAAGAAAGATGGGCAATTTCTCCCTGTGCAGTTTTACTGCCTCTGGAGAAATAATGAAGGGTCAGCTATGAGTTGGTTTCAACTTGATTATACATAACAACAACATCAACATCTCAGTAGTGCAGAGGATGTTAAATCCTACCCTAGAATAACTAGAAGGGGAGGTCTGGTGGCCTAGTTGTAAAAAACTTTACTGCAATCCGAAAGGCATGTAGTTTGAATCCACTCCATACTCTGCAGAAGAAAGATGTTCAAATCCACGAGCTGCTCCACAGAAAGATCTCTTCCCATATGATTAATCGCCTATGAATGCCTGCAAGAAAGTCAGCTATGAGTAGGTTCTGACTCGATGGCACAAAAGAACAACTAGAAGGGATTACAATAAACCTTTTCCAGTTGAGAAAAGGATGAAGGACAGGAGCTATTAAAATGCAATGGTTGAAGAAGAAGCTTAAAGAAAAAGGATGCCTTTGGTATACTATGTACCATTTTTTTTAGTTTTCTTACCTTTATATAAAATACTCACACACACACACACATAGATACTACCTTTATTGATCTTCTTTTTTGCAATAGAGATACTAATAGTCAAAATAAGATTTACTTAGAAGGGAACATTTTCTTTATAAAATATCAAGGTTTCTTCATTTAGAACACCACTATAGCAGTCACAACTTGTTTCTTATCTTGCTCAACACTCAGAAGAAATTTGTCCAAACATGACTCTCCTTTAAACTTCACAGCATACCTGGGACAGAGCTTTATGAGCTACAGACCACATCACCCTGGGTTCCTGCGTCACTGTTCTCGGCACATGGCAGCCGACTAGCCCCAGCATGGCCTGCATGATCAGGCCGTGTCAGATTACCCAGGCAAAAGAAGCATGGGTTTACTTACTTCCTAGCTTGTAGTGAAAAAGTTTACATTTTGAACTTATGAGTTTATGATTGTAGCTACGACTGGCATTTGTTTCTCTTCTAATCTCACACAATCTTCCTCTAGAATCAAAGCATCTTTTCAAATTTTCTGTCCCTGACAGAGATGGAGTAAGCCCAGATAATCTACAGTTTCACATGATTTTCACTACTTCTTTGGAACCCATCGAACTTGTTCAGTACAGTTTAGAAGTTGTTTTTATGTACTGATGAGTTGGAACCAACTTACAGCTGATCCTCCAGCAGGTTTTTAGAAGCAGTAAATTACACAGGAAAAGATTGTCATCTTTATTCCTCAGAGCAGCTAGTGGATTTGAACCACATTCCTTTGGACTGACAGTGTAGCTCCTTACCCCTAGGCCACCAGAGCTCCCTACAGAATGGAAGCATGCACAAGTAAATCTGTGCTTTCCTTGCTTATTGGGTAACTCACCCCTGTTGCCAGGGTTTAGCTATTGTTTTCAGGAGCCAAACTGTGAGACCTCAGGCAGGTTTCTTAACATTTTAGCATTGTTGCTGTCTCAGTAACTAAACAACAGAGTGTTGTTAGAAAGATTAAATAATAATATTGTTATGTGCCTTCAAGTGGATTCCAATTTTTAGTGACCTTATATGATGGAGTAGAACTGCCCCATAAGGCTTCTTAGACTGAAATGCCTATTTATTACATCTTTCTTCCTGCTGGTCTGCTGAGTGGATCCAAATAGCTGATTAGTTACTTAGCAGCAACTGCTTAATCACTGCACCACCAAGAATACTTGACTGAGTACGATAATATGAGGAAAGCACTTAGCATGTAGTTCCAGGGGTCTTGCAGGCCCTCTTCATAGCTGTCATTACTGTCAGGACTATAAAGGGAAACCACCAGAAAACCAGCCGACGACTCTGATTGGTGGAGTACCACGTGAGTCAGATAGAAACCTACTCCAGATGGCTGATATTTTGAAAGGAGATCTCCAAATCCTTATTTCAAGATGACTCTTGAACCTCCTGGATGGACTCAAAGCTCCAACTTTTTGCTTAGCAATCAAGTATTTGGACCACCCAGAGACTCCATAACATGGAATGCTGGCATATTTATATATTTATAAATGTTATAGAACAATATAAAACACAGAGAGAGAGAGAGAGACATGGAGAGAGTGAGAGAGAGAGGTAGAGTGTGTGTGTGTGTGTGTGTGTGTGTGTGTGTGTGTGTGTGTGTGACACTATGTTTCTCAGAAGTTCCATTACTCAAGGCCATTTCTGTTTTATTGTTAGGTGCCACAGAGTCAATTCCTACTCACAGAAACCCTATGTACAAAAGAGCACAATAGTGCTTGGTCTTGGGCTATCCTCACACTTGAGTCCAGTATTATAGCCATGGTGTCAATTCATCTCCAAGATCTTCCTCTTTTTGCTAACCTGCTTTACAAAGCTTGATGTCCTCCTGAAGACATGCCTGTAGTACATGAAACAAAGTCTGGTCGTCCTTGCGTCTAAGGAGCATTCTGATGGCATTTTTTTCCCAAGACAGATTCATTTGCTCTTCTGGAAGTACATGATTTCATATTCTTTGTCACCTCTATGATTTAAAGGCCATTAGAGGCCATCAATTCTTCTTTGATGTTTCTTAGTCATTGTTAAGTTTTGCATATAATACAAAGTAATTGAAAATAGCTTTGGTTTGTTTTAAAACTGGACTAAACTCAATTCATTGTCTTTTGGTCCACTCTGGAAAAGGCAAAGCATAATCATATTACTTTTTGGAATTAGCATTCCAAATTAGGATGTAAGGTTTGTGAAGAAAGATCCTAAAAAGGATCATTAAGATAATTTTGTGTGGGAAAAAATGTTGAGAACAGGTTTTGCATTTATGTAAATTCTAGATGCTTAACAAATGGAGCAAATTCACGGTTCTCCAGTTGATCTTAACCCTTAGCAGCCCTCAGGGTAGAGGAGATCTATCCCATGGTGCTTCCAAAGCTGTAAATCTTTATGGCTGCAGATTACCTCACCTTTCTCTCTTGGGGCAACTAGTGGGTTCAAAGCGCAGATGTTTTGGTTGGTAGTTATACTCTCAGCTCCTGAGCTTCCTAAAAGGAAAATTACCACCACCAACAATAAAAAATGGTATTTTAATGGAAGAAACAGTATAAACTTAAGGGAAGGAGACGGGTGAAATCATTTAGTAGCTGAGACACTGGGCTTACAAAACATGACGGGCTGTCTGGAGAGCTCAAACTGAGTGCTTCCAGTGTATGGTTCTCATTCCTGGCAGTCCCTCCAGTGACCTATCCAGGCACTTGCATCTGTGGAGCTTCCAAGGTGTTTCCATTCCAAGAAGTGGCCAAGGTTGAGAGCCAGACTGTAGTCTAGATCAGTGCTTCTCAAATTTGAACATCAAAGACAGGGGTTGATTACTCACTAAGCCAAACAAGCACAGACTTACTTGTGCTTATTTACTAATCTGTAGTAGAAAGCTTCATGATTTTAACAGCACCAGAAATGTAAAATTATTCACTACAGTAAAGAAGCGTTAAGTTAGTCTGCTTACTTGTGGTGCCATAGAGCTCCTGTAGTAGACTACACAGAATTCTCAGTTGTGTTTATCGTTGGTTTTAATCATAGAATAAGATGTGATTAGCCTAGTCGTAAATTGTAAATGTAATTTTTATTTATTTTTAGTGGTTTGGTGATAAGGAGTTGAGCTGCATCAAAACAAAGGCACGTGGTTTGAATCTCCTGGCTTCTCTATGGGAGAAAGATGGCCAATCTGTGTTGTTTACTGTCTCTGAAAATCTGCTGGAGGGTTAGCGATGAGTCAGCTCTGATTCCAAGGTACATAACAACAGCAAAGCCAAAATGTAATCTGTAGGGAGTTGGGCTGCTGATCCAATATTCTGCCTCTCTGGTGGTTTAAATCCACCAGTGTCTTCTCTGGATTAAGACGAGCAGTCTCCTCCCATGCAATTTATAGCCATGAAAACCCACTGGAGGGTCAGCTTGAGTTGGTTCTGACTCAGTGACAATGAGTTTCGGTTTTGAGTGAAAATTGTTTTGTGAAGTCTTTATACTTTGAATTATAAAATTACTAGTGAGATAGAAAACTATTAGTAACTTAGAGGAAACCTTTTCAAACTCCTTCCTTTCCCCCTTTTAATTACTACTTCATTCTCAAAAAAGTTTTGATATAGATTCATAAATGATACTTACTACATCATTTGTAAAAAAAGTGAGAGCAGCATGGAAATGGCCGAGTCTGACCTCTTCTAACTATAGGAGGAGTTAAGGGGGAACTGTTCCCACCAACAGCATCCACACAACACAAAATCAAATTCCACGAGGTTAAACATGTCCCCCACACTCCCACACCCCCTTCTACTAATTCCAGCACCAAACGTACTGCTCTACTGGGTCTGAAATTTGTTGCAATAGTTATATGGACCACACAGAACCACACTGAAAATGATGTGATTTATTAGTGAAGTGAACAGGTTACAATTCAGGTTGGCAAAAGGATAAAATTTTTCAGTCAGGACAGCTTCAGAAGTGAGCTTGCAGGTTCTTCAGCCTCTAGCCTTTACAGACAGTGTTACAAAGCTCTCTTAGTCCTGCCAGTTATGGTGTCTCCCTATAGTTTTCCAGCAAGCTTGAGGCAAGGGCCCCAGTTCTGGTTTTAGAAGGTGGCTGTCCCAGGTCAGCTCTCTCTCACATCTGGTGTCTGGTTCTTTACTGTTGCTTTCATGTAGATCTGGCTGAAGCAAGGATCCATGGACCTAAAGAATGCTTACTGAAGTCTCTGCTTATTCTTTGCTGGTGTTAAGATTCTCAATTTCTGCTTCTGAATCCACTCAATTAATGGTGAGACTAGTCAATCCCCTTATGAATAAACTAACACATCCTATTCACATGTCCCCATCCATCCATGTGGCAAAGTCATAATCAATGGATTGGGAAACCATTTTGAGCAAAAAACTTTGACCCCACATGACTGCAGCTAAAACACCAGAAAATCTGACCAAATCAGTGACTATAAAAAGACCAAAACCAAGCAGATGAGTCTGTGTGATTTGAAGCATCATTGTAACTTATGAATTATGAGAGCTCTGACTAGGCTTTGTAGGCATATTATATATACGTATAGGATAGGGCAGGGTTCAGGTCAGCTGTTTATAGGGTTGCTTTGAGTTGTACTCAACTCAGTGGCACCTGACAACAATAACAATTGAGATAGATCGATACATAGATAGATAAACTGGGTTTATGCACTTTTTTGCTATTATAATAAGCTACAGGAATATTTTTAAAAAGTAATTTCTGCTGAAACACTACATAAAAATTTCTTAAGTTGTCCTTTTGGTGATGCTAAACTCTGTGACACTGATGTGTCAAATGTGATAATGGTTACCCATGGTGGACAGTGTTTGGTGGGGCTCCCTGATTAAAACAAGCTTGGAAGCAGGAGTGGCCCCCACTCCCGAAATGGCTTGCCTCCAGAAACTCTGTGAACATGGAGAAATGACCAAAGTTATACAAGTGTTCAGGTCTTTCATTCATAAGATCACTATGAGTCGTCTATGACTCGACGGCACTTTACAACAACAACAACAGTCATTTTGGTGTTACTCCCTCTGACAGTGTCACCTGATGTCGTCTGTGCTGCTGACCCCTCTGATGGCACTGGTGCTTACCTTGTTCAGTGGGTATTCTTCTCTCATGAGGAACTGTGCCTTTGATAAGAGCTTTGATTCTCAAGAAGCTTCTGTGGTGTTGGAAGAAGGACTGATGCCAGTTATACTTTAAATCAGAATCTGTGACCTGATGAAAAGAAAGATAAGTGTGTTCACTAATGATTAGAAAATAAGCACAAACTCCTCTCCTGGTGCTTTCCTTGTTTATTGGGTAGTTCAACACTGAGTATAGAACTTACTGTAACTCAGATTTCCATTCAGCAAATGTGTATGGAGTGTGGTTGTTGTGATGTGGGTGGGGGAGGTGTATTTGGGCAGGTGTGTGTGGACAGTGGTGGGAAGCGTGTGTGAGGGAGAAGTGTTGGTACATGTATGTGTGGGGATGTGGGAGGAAGTGTGTTTAGATAGGTGCATGTGAGGATGTGACAGGGAGGCCCCAGAGGATAAATTGAGGAAAAGGTGTGTGTGAGGGAGGTGTGCTTGGGAAGATGCATGTCAGGGGAAGATAGGAGGTGTGTGCAGGGGTGTGTATGTAGAGGAGGGTGTGTGTCTGTGGAGATGCGGTTGAGGTAGGTTTGAGGGAAAGGTGTGGAGAAGTTTTACGTAGTGAGGTCACTGTGTGCAAGTAATGCCTAATGGGTTTGAACTGTCCACCTTTTTTAGCAACCCAGTATGTTAAACTTACAAAGATGTCATTTCTACAATTCTGGGGATCACTTTTGAAATGGCAAGGTTCATGTTCTTGGAAAATAGCTCTGTGTAAATAAAGACATGGCTTTACAAAGAACTACTGCTTCTTAGAGAATCCACTTTTTTATATTTAAAAATCCATTTTTTATATTTAT
>NW_006399821.1:14600288-14601429 GCF_000299155.1 Elephantulus edwardii
CTACTTTTTATGTGCTCAACAAATATATATGAGGGATAGAAAGAGGAATAAGTAGATTTCTTCTCTCGTATTGTTTACAGCTACATTTAGAATAGATTATAATAGTTAAAAAGAAAATAAAATTTCCTGGCCATGAGGTTTTCTGATGGCAGTGGAATAAGCTAGAATAGATGGTAAGGATGCTTGGTGGTTAGAGGATATCAGGGCAAAGAGGTTTAGCTTTGGGACAATACTTTTAAAAAAAAAGGGTACTCATGTGAGGCAACAAAAGAAGCCAGAACATTCAGGAAAGGAGGTAGAGGAGATAGGAGAAAGAGAGTTTGAGCATCAAGATTTAACCAAGGAGTCCTACAATGACTGTGAAGATTTGGAGGTTCCGGGGTGGGGGGGACAACCCTTTTCATTAGGAAAATAATCTAGATTTGAAAGTTTAATTTTGGAGGTACCACCTGTTTTTATTTACTGGGTTTTTTCAGGTGAGCCAAGCACACACCTGATTTGCTAGCTTTTAATGAAAAGTTTCCTTCAGACATCGTGACTGACTTTGTATTTCTGACTTTCAAGCCGAATCAATTATTCAAAGCTTGCAGTGCCTAGAGGCTTGAATAAGGAATCTTTCTAAATTTTTGGTGTTCACATTTTCTCCGTAACCTCACCTTGTCAACATCTGGTGCTGGTTGTATATACAGAACACGTAAACTCATCCTGATGTCATCAGGGTCAGCAACTTTTAGACCACTGTGCTTGGTTACTGGGACCTCGGTTTTCATCCGTCACCTGCCTGATATCAACTGTGCAGGCCTGGCAGTAATAACAAGGCTTGCACAAGCTCCCAGCTGCTTACAAAAGCACAAAAGGACATGATGCCTGTTCAAGCCAGAAGCAAACCTGCTCCTCCTCCTCACTTAAGTGCCAGCTGCTTTAGAAATGCCTTGGACAATCACATCCCAAGCTTGAACACAATTAAAAATTTTAAAAGGGAGGTGTGCTCTTATTCCTATTAAAAAATAATGCGTGTTCTCAGTATTTAAATTTAAGATATTTGCAAATTATCATGTTGTTGCTGTTGTTATGTGCTGTCGAGTCACTTGCGACTCATAGCGACCCTATGTACAACAGCCCTATAGTTGTTGCTGTTGTT
>NW_006399821.1:14602154-14617470 GCF_000299155.1 Elephantulus edwardii
CAGTCCTTGACCCTCCGCAGTAAGTGCATGAGGTCCTCCTCAGTTTCAGCGAGCAAAGTTGTGTCATCTGCATAACACAGATTGTTGATAGATCGTTCACCAATCCTAATGCCACACTTCTCCTCATAGAGCCCAGCCTCTCGGATAATCTGCTCTGCATACAGGTTGAAAAGGTATGGAGATAGGACACATTCCCTTCCCAATTTTGAACCATGCAGTGTTGCCCTGCTCTGTTCTGATGACTGCCTCTTAGTCCAAGTATAGGTTTCGCATTAGCACAATTAAATGTTCTGGGTTTATAGAGAATTAAAAAAAATATCACTGTAATCCCATCACCCAAAGATAGGAACTGTTTATATTCTGGTAAATCTTTCTGCTCAGATTTACTACTACTGGGATTGTGTGAGGGATACTGCTTGTTGTTGTTGTTATGTGCCATCAAGTTGCTTGTGATTCATAGCGACCCTATGCACAAGAACTCTAAACCCTGCTCTATCTTGTGCCAATCTTATTGTCTCTGACACACCTACCCCTATTACCCTTGTCACTGAATCAATTCATCTCATAAAGGATCTTTCTTTCTTGCGTTGTTCTTCCACCCTCTCAAACATGATGTCCCTCTCCAAGGACCAGTCTCTCCTTGTAACATGTCCAAAGTATATCAGATGAAGCTTCAGAATCCTTGCCTTCAAGGAGCAGCCCAGTTTCACCCTCTCCAGGACACATCTGTTTGCTTTCCAAGCAGTCCATGGTTCAACACTCTTCTCCAACACCATAGCTCAAATGTATCAATTCTCCTTCTAACATCCCTAGTCATTGTCCAGCTTTCTGATGCATAGTAAGCAACAGTGAAGACTATGGCCTGGATCAGGGGCACCTTAGTCTCCAGACTGACGTCATTACTCTTCAGTACTCTGGAGAGGTCCCTGACTTGCGCATGCAATTCGTCTCTTGATTTCCTGGCTGTTGGTACCACTAGTGTTGATTGTGGAGCCAAGTAAATGAAAACTGTTAACAATCTCAATCTCTTCACCATCTATCATGATGCTGCCAATTGGCCCAGTGGTGAGAATCTTTGTTTTCTTGATGTTGAGCTTCAATTATCAAGGTTGCGGTCCTTGACCTTCTGTTGCAAGCACTTCAGGTCCTCCTCAGTTCCAGCAAGCAGGGTTGTGTCATCTGCGTAATGCAGATTGTTGATGAATCTTCCTCCAATCCTGACGCCACATTCCTCCTCATACGGCCCAGCATCCTGGATGATCTATTCTGCATATAGATTGAAAAGGTACTTTTAATTTAACGTGGAGTAGTAGTTTTCCATTTCTAATTTATACAAGTCCAGCAAGGAAATAGCTGTTCTTTGGTATGAGTTCATATAAAAAAACTCATTACTGCCAAGTTGGAATCAACTCATTGCTGCTCTCTGGTGGGTTTTCAGGCAACTATGAATAGCACAGGATATTGGCCACCTTTCCTCCTCAGGGTGGCTGGTGAATGAATATGGCCAGAAGGTTGCAGTATTTGGGTTAGTAGCACAAACCCCTATTAACTACACAATCTGAGTTCCTAATGCATAACTCAGAACATATTAAATTGTTAGGTCACCTCTTTCATTCTTACACTATGTGGGACTCACCTACTGAGCCCTGTTTTTGCTGAGAGCCTTGCTGTACTGCCCCAAGGATGCTGAGGGGGACTATCAGACCTATTCGAGAACAACTCTATTCATGGTAGAATTAGATGAGTAACGTTGGTAGAATTTGCTCATTGCCACTATCACAGTATCCTTTGTTTTTGTTATGTGCCATTGAGTCGAGTTCCACTCATAGCGATCCTATGAGCAAGTGATCTGAACCCTGTCCTAAGCTGTGCCATTCTCACCATCTCTGACACACTTGAGCCCACTGCTGCAGTCACTATACTAATCCATCTTGTTAAGGGTCTTCCTCTTTTTCACTGACCTTCTACCTTTCCAAGCATGATGTCTCTCTTCAAGAAACAGCCTCTCCTAGCAACATGTGCAAAGTATGTCAAATGAAGCTTTGTCATCTTTGCCTCCGAGGAGCATGCTGGCTTCACTTTCTACAATATCCTTGGGGGTAAGGATATCCTAGTTTTAGGATAGTAAACTCCATTATGTCGAAAGGCTGCCTTTCTATTTGCAAAGGAGTCTACACATTGTCATATTGTCTAGTCGACTGTATAATCCACCCTAAGGGAATTTTCATATTAAATGCTCATTATTTCAAAGGGTGTGTCTTCTTTCCTACCTATTTATTAACTTCAAACCTCATTAGGCAATTCTAACAAGAATTTATTGAACACTGATGGCAGAAGGACTGTAAGATTGGCAAGGGTCAGGGCCCTGAAATTCTTTCTCAGGAACTGACTTAGACTAGAGATGAATGATTTCAGCAGCTTCTTCCAGGCTACACATTAGAACCAACTGGCTGCTTTGGCCACCCCAGTGCCCAGGCTGCACCCCAGGCCAGGGGAAGCAGCCTTGGAGTGTGCACTCAGGGATGGACGGAGCTTTAAAAGCTCTGCAGGGTTGAAAGCAGCTCTCGTCAAGCAGGGGTTCCCAGCTAGGCTACACAGCAGTCATTTGGAGAACTTTTAAAAACTAAATAAATTCTTGGACTCCACCCCAGGTGAAATGAGTCAGGGTATCTGGAAGAGGGTACAAGTGCTTTTTTCTCAAAGCTTCAGATGATCTAATATCCAAGGGGTGTTAAGAATCTTTGTCATAGGTATTCTACCTAAGAGAAAAATCTGCATTTGAACAAAAACGTCAATGAAGAAAGAACTGTGTGAAAACACTGGTGTATTAGTAGGAGCACGAGATTGGTGGTAAATGGACTGGATTCTCAACCCAGAAAGGTCGTCCGATGTTACACAGCTAGTTCACAGAAAAGACTTGGAGTTCAGGTTCTGAGCCTTGTACTGTTACCATTATTCCACATAGCCTCTTAGAGTAATTGACCATCCCACAGCCCTATGGAAGTTGCAAAGCCAGTGAGGAATGGAGTCTAACATGGATTTTCTCATTAACTAGATGGTCTATCTATAGCAGAGATTCCAATCACTCAGAGTAGCAGCTTATCGGAAGACGTGATGATGAAGTGCAGTTGCTCAGGACCCTCTTCCAGAGATTCTGTTTAATTTTGTCTGGAGTGGGATTCAAACACATGGACAAGTACATAGAAAAAAATGATCAATTTATATATTAATGTTGTTGTTATACATTATCAAGTTGGAATTGACTGATAGCTGACCATCCAGTGGATTTACAGAGGCTGTAAATCACACAGGAGGAGATTACCCATCGATACCCCAAGGAACAGCTAGTGGCTTGGAACCGCAAGCCTTTGGGTTGGCAGTGCAACTTCTACCACTAGACTACCAGAGCTTCCTAATTATTAATATACAATAAGTAAGTAATAACCAATAAAACCCCATATATTTCTTTCTCACTTATTCCAGTAGCTTTCCTGTTTAACATTTGGCATTAAATTGTTCTTATAAAAGGCTTTGAATTACTAATACTTAAAACATTGAAAATTATTAGGCCTAAAATTACACTAAAGCATGGTTTAATATACATACTACCAAAACCAAACAAACCAGACTCATCGCTGTTGACATGATTTTGATTCTTGCAAACCTTCCTTCAGGTGTCTGAGGTTGTGGTGGGTTACATGTTAGGCTACTAAACAAAAATTCAGCAGTTTTTGCAACAATAAATGAATGAAAACCCAAAATCTCTGGAAATGTTCATTAAAACTAATAAAATTTAATAAAAATAAAAAAATTTAAATAAATTCAGCAGTTCAAACGCTCAAATCATACAGTGGAAGAAAAGATGAAACGTTCTGCTGGACAAATACAGCCAGGAATGCACAATCTGGAGAGGATAAAGTTGATGAATGAAACTTTCTAAAGATTGAATCTCTGTGCTTATCAAAACCTTTTTCCAACAGTGTGAAAAGAAAACCTACTGACTGGGAACAAACATTTGGCAAAACCACCTCAGACAAGGGTCTCATAACAAAAGTTTACAAAATACTCCTGGGCCTCCAGAAGAATAAGAGTGACAACCCAATTACAAAATGGGAAAAAGACATGCAAAGACTTTTCACAAAGGAAGACATTCGGATGTCATACAGACACATGAAGAAATGCTCCAAATCACTGGCAATAAGAGAGATACAAATCAAAACCACAATAAGATACCATGTCACCCCAGTAGCAGCAGCAACGTTTGTCAGTGTAGCAAGCAATAAATGTTGAAGAGAATGTGGAGAGGTAAGAACTCTTATACACTGTTGGTGAGACTGTACAATGACATTACCACTCTGGAAGGCAGTTTGGTGTTTCCTAAAAAAGTTGAATGCAGAAACTCCTTATGAATCAGCTATTGCACTACTAGGAATAATACATCCCAAGAAAATTAGAACTGAGTCACAAATGGAGATTTGTACACCAATATTCATAGCAGCACTATTCACCATCACAAGAACGTGGAAACAGCCCAAATGTTCAACCATAACTGAATGGATTGAGAAATTGTGATATATCACACAATGGACTACTATACAGCACTCAGGAGCAACAACTTTGAAAATACTATATAACTTGGGAGAGACTGTAGTGAACTATGCTGAGTGAACTAACTCTGTCCCATAGGAGAAATGCTGCAAAAAGTCATTACTATAAAAATAGAAGGATACAAGGTGGGTACAGGTGGGAGCAAAGGAGTAAGGATGGGCAGGGATGTAGCCATAGGGTTGCATAATTTGGTGGGCAGAGGGAGGGAGTGAAGGAAATGGGAAGGATCCAGCAGGGGTCTGAAAAGAGAGGTTAATGATGAGCAAGGTCCAATGGTGATTGATTTTCTAAAACACAATGCGTGGGAATTTGGAAGCAGGAATGGCATCCACTTCCTAAATAACATGCCTCTGGAAACCCTATGAACTTTGAGAAACGTCGATAGCTGTAGAGGGGCTTCAGGCCTTTGTTCATAGGGTCGCTATGAGTTGTGCTCAACTTGAAGGCAATCAACAACAACAACAATGCATGGGAATAATTGTATTAAACACAATGTGAATGAAGAATAGTGTGAAACACAATGTATATGAACAGTGTAAGCAAACTAACATAAAATAAATAAAAAAGAGTTATAGCTTCAGAAACTCAATGGTAGCTCATCATGAATTGGAATCCATTCAGCAGCAGTGGGTAAGATACACATTATACGTCCAAAATTTCCTAATCTTTCACCACACAACATCAAAGATACTAATAAAAAAATAGCACTAACTTTATCAAAGATGGCTCATGGGAGCACAATTCTGGAAGAAAATCCAACATCAGAGAATGGCTTGATAAATAATTCTTCAGAAATTAACATGGATATATAGTTAAATGCTATACTATATTTACCACAAGTTAAATGTATGATTATGACTTCTGAATTGTCATTTGATTGTGCTTATTATTATAGGGTATTAAAAACTGTGAAATATTTCCACCCTAGCCTGTGATTTAAAACACCAAGTCCATTGCCATTAAGTCAATTCTTATTTGTGGTGACCCCGTTGGTAATTGACCTGTTAGGTTTCCGAGGCTGTAATCTTTATGGAAGGAGCTCTGGTAGACTGGTATTAAGAAGCTGTGCTGAAATTCCAAAGGCATGCAGTTCGAATCCACCAGCTGCTTGCTCTGTGGGAGAAAGATGCACGATTTAATTTACTGCCTCTGAAAACCCACTAGAGGATCAGCTATGGATTGGTTCCTACTCAACAGTACACAACCACAACAACAATCTTTATGGACGCATACTGTCACATCTTTCTCCTGAAGAGTGCTTTGTGAATTGTATGGTGAAACTTCCCTTAACTGGATAATCCACTAACATCTATTACGTTTATTCTAGCTACGCTGAATAAAAAAAAAAAAAAAAAAAAAAAAGAACAGTCATTTCTTTAAAAACTACCTACATTTGTATCAAAATATGCTTGTTTAGAAAATGGTGGGATATGAGTATTTGCAAACAATTCCTGTTGTTTTTATGTGAACACCTTAGGATAAGCGGAGGTTTATGCACAGTCTTTACTAATAAGAGGTGAGTTTCTAAGAGAAGCCTGTGTCAAACGACTGGCTAGAAAGATCTGGAAAGAAAAAATAAGGTTGACTACCAGCTAAGACCAGGTTTCTTCCTTTTGCAGGACCATTAATTACTTAAAAAATTTTGTTAATTTTTCAACCATGTATCATAAACTTGATTGTGAATTATGTTTCCTGTAGGCTGCAACAAGTTCAGAACAAGATAATGATCATCAACCATTGCCAGCCTCTCCCACTCCAGTTTATCAACCAGGAGTAGCCACCTGTAGGGATAGAGAAGCAGAGATTGGCCCTGAATCAGTAGGCAGGACTATGATCTCCCTACCCTATTCCCTGAAGAATCAGGGAGTAGGGGTGCGCATGGAGGATGTTAAGGGCTACAGTTGTTTGCTACCTGTTTGCTCTCTTCTCTCATAGATGAAGGCTGGAGTTTCCCAGGAAACAGGAAGGAAATTATTACACTTACACCAAAGCGATAGTATTTCCAGCAGGAGCCTAAAGGTTCTCACACCAGGCCAATCAATCACACGAGTCCCCAGGTGAGGCTGTACTAACACCAAGTCCCACGAGATTGTGAGTCAATAGATGCAGTGTCATAGTGAGGTCCCCTCTAGCTCTTTCCCCTCCTTTTCGGACAGTGTGCTGTAAGAATTGGGTTCACCCCTCTCTTTTCCAAGGGTCCTGTAGCCTGTTTCTCTCTTCTTTCTTTTTCACTTTAAATTATTTTGCTTGATCTACCTGTCATTAGCTATTTCTCTATCTCAATACCTTAAGAAAATTTTTCATTTAGTTTGCTTTTTTAAAAAAAAAGTCTTGCTTTTCTAAAAAAGGTCAGGTGAGAGGTGAGATTTCCTTCTCAAAATGTTTCTAGGGCTATTATCTATAGGCTATAAATCTGCATTTAAATAATAGTTAACAGAGAAGTGAGAAAGAGGGAAGCAATAAATAAGTAAATAAAAATTTTTAATAAAATTATTTCTTTGAACTGCACGAGAAGGACAATTCTGAGACTCTCTGTGAGACTTTTTAGGATGTTGATCAAATTTGCTCCTCTTCTCTCGCTTTGTCAGTGACTGTCTTCATCCTCTTTTTTTCTGTAAGTATTTTCTTATTCAGTGTCTTTGACTTATTTCCATTTTGTTCCTCTTTCCTGTTTTGTTAACACAGTTCTTTTTACCTGATGGTTGATCCTTTCCTTCCTCCTTTAAAAATTATTATTGTTGGGTACATTTCAACAGTTATAGGAACAGCTTTGGATGACACCCTGCCCAACTCTCCCTGGGCTCTCCAGACCACGTAGGCAGAGGTTAAAGCTGGTATGGGACTGGGCTAGTGTCTCTAGGTATATCACAGTGATGGCTTCTGCAACACTGGGTTGGCAGTCACTGCCACTCTTGCCACTCCTGAGCTCTTGGGCCTCCTGGTTTCAAACTTTAAAGTACTAGGACTTCTTTGATTAATGAATCTCACATGGGATCTTGATGTGTAGTAGAAATAAAGTTGCAAGTGTTCATATTAAAATAAAATACTGATAAACTTTTAAAGACACAATCATGTCATCATCAAACTATCAATCCTTTACTTTTCAGTATGTTGAGACAAATCCTTTTAAACGGAATAAGGAAAATATCATTTACATTCAAATTCTTAGCTCATTGTCTCATAGTCAACTCTCCATTGCGTTTTCTCCAGAAAACCCTTTTCTCCTTTGCTGTTAATTACAAAGGAAGAGATTGCTCATCTTTTCCTGCAGAGTGACTGGTGAATTTCAACTAACAGAGGGGTGCCATCTTTGGGTTAGCCACACAATTCCCTGTGGACTATATCACTAAAGCTCTTTACTATTTACAATAGCTACTTAAACGATTAAATACTTAGGAATAAGTCTAACCAGCATACCTATAACAAGAAACCAAAAGAGATCTTCAAAAATGGAAGAACATACGATGTTCATGGGTAGGAAGACCTAACATTCTGAAAATGTCAATCAAGGACTGCAGCCTCCAATATGGATTGAGGCTCAATGTCAAGAAGACAAAGATTCTCACCATAGGACCAATTGGCAGCATCAGGATGGATGATGAAGAGATTGAGATTGTACACAGCTTTAGTTTGCTTGGCTCCACAGTCAACACTCTTGGCACCAGTAGCCAGGAAATTAAAAGGCGCATTGCCATGGGAAAGTCTGCTATTAGGGACCTCTCCAAAGTACTGAAGAGCAATGGTGTCTCTCTGGAGACTAAAGTGCATCTGATACAGGCCATGGTCTTCACAATCACTTGTTATGCATCAGAGAGTTGGACAATGACCAAGGAGGATAGAAGGAGAATTGATGCCTTGTGCTGGAGAAGAGTATTGAGAATACCGTGGACTGCTAGGAAAACAAACAGATTCTTCCTGGAAAGGGTTAAACTGGGTGGCTCTTTGGAGGCAAGGATTCTGAGGCTCCGTCTAACATACTTTGGACATGTTGTGAGGAGAGACCGGTCCTTAGAGAGGGACATCATGCTTGGGAGGGTGGAGGGACAGCGCAGGAGAGGAAGTCCCTCTATAAGGTGGATTGATTCAGTGACTGGGATAATTGGGATGGGAGTGTCAGAGACAGTGCAATTGGCACAGGACAGAGCAGAGTTTAGGACTGTTGTACATAGGGTCACTATGAGTCGCAAGCAACTCAACGGCACATAACAACACCACCAAAATATCTACAAATACTAAAAAGTAACCAAATTAAAACTCACTGCTGTTTGAGAAGGAGCCTTTTTGAAAATTTTTGGAGGTTGTAAATTGCATCAGAGAAAACTGTCTGTCTTTCTTCATCAGAGATAATAGTGTATTCAAATGAATAACCTTTGCCATGCAACTCCGTACGTGATAGAGTTCACTATCTAGAGGCAGAGTACATTCCTAGTCCAGATCCCATCATTGTTCTTCAAAGAGAGAAAACTAATCAACAACTTTATATGGAAAGGAAGGAAAACGGAGATACTCGAAGCTACTAAAGATGAAAAACTTGCCACTCTCAAAACCAACTGCACAGTTCTCATACTCAAAGTAGCCCGGTTCTGGTAAAATGTCAGGCACAAGGACCAGTGAAACAGAATTAAGAACCCAAAGTTTTTTTTGGAATGGCTGGTGGGTTTTGAAGTGATAACTTTCTGGTAAAGCAATCCAATATTATACCAGTCTGAGAAGAAAAATATGGGTAGTCTCCTCCCGTTAAGATTTACAGCCTCAGAGACCAGATGGAAGTTGCTGTGAGTTGGAATCAACTTGACAGCAGTGAATATTTAGTGAAATATCCCTTTATCTAACACCCAGTTCCCAAACTCCAAAACCCCAACAACAAAAAAATGACTTAATTGGAAAAAAATGGACAGTGAAAAGACATTTTAACAAAACAAGACATTCAGATGGACAACAAACTAATGAAGAAATGCTTGCAATCATTAATGATTGTTGTTTGGTGCCATTAAGTCAACTCCAGTTCATAGTTCCCCATGTACAATGAAACCCCAACTGATACTGAGTCCTCCTTGCATTCTCCTTTGTTGTAGTGATTGCTTCACTCCATCTCATGTAGATTCATCTTCTCGTTGGTGGACACTCACCTTTCTAGACACTGATGCCTCCTGACAACATGCCCAAAAGACATAAGACAAAGCCTCACCTTCATCACCTCTAACAAGCAGCCCTGCTGCACTTCGTCCAAGACAGAGACATTTGTTCTTTTGGTTGTTCATGGCACATGAAATATTCTTCACCAACACCAAAATTCTTCTTTGATATTAGCTATTAGAGAGATGCAAATCAAAACAACAGCAAGATACTATCTCACTCCAGCGATAATAGCTAAGTTCGATAAGACAGAATACAGCAAACGCAACTGAAGGTGTGGAGAGATCTGAACTCTCACATAACTGCTGGTGGGAGTAAAATGATGCAACCACTGTGGGAAACAGTTGGTGCTCTCTTAAAAAGCTGGAAATGTAAAACAAGACTGGCATGGGGGTTGGAAAAAAAAACCAAGAAAAGAGGGGATAAATAATGAGTACTGTTTTGGAACAGATGAAGGAAAGATCTGTTTAAAAGGAATATGTGAGTAAGCCTTATACAGATGACAATGGCCTAGATTAAGAGGTGCATTGTAAAGAGGACTGGAGCAGGGGGAGGTAATTATGTAACAATGAATGAATATTTTTTTAAAAAGTGAACTGGGGGAGGCAGAAGGGAGGGAGAAGGAGTAAAATGTACAACAATGAATGAATGTAAATCTAACTTTTCTATAAACACTTATTAAAATCACAATTTTTAATATAAAAAAATTCATTTAAAAAAGACTTGGAAGTGCCACTTGATCCGTCACTCGTACTATTAGGTATATATCCTAAAGAAGTAACAGACACACCAACAGATATATGCACATTCATATTCACTGTGTGTTGTTTACTATAGCAAAGAGAAAGAAACTGCTTAAGCATGCATCATTAGATAAGTGAATAAAAAACTGTGGTACATGTATACAATGAAAACTATGCAACACTAAAGAATAATGAAGAATTCGAAAAATACTGCACAACAGATGCAAGTAGAAGACATTATGCTGAGTGCAGTAAGATAGTAACAAAATAGCAAATGTTGTATAAACCTACTATTTTAAAAAAATACATGCAGAAAGAAATATTCCTGAATGGTTATCAAGGATGGAAAAAGTGGGAGAAGAGGGTAAAAAATATATCAGTAAATAGATAATAAGAAGGCAGGAGGGAATAGGCTAGAAGGATTAATGAAAATCATAGGGAGGATATTGTGTGTTTTGTAATTAAGGTAATAAAACAAAATGTGTATGAATGGTTGAATGGAAAAACATTTTACTTGTAAAATTCCACTCAAATCCCACAAATATAAAAAGGGAAAAATTCTTTTTACCTGTTGAGTTTTTGTGTAAGGTGTGTGTAGGTGTGTCTAACAGATCTGCTTGTTCTATCTCCCAATTCTTGAGACTAGAAAGAACAACAGTAAGGAAAAGGATGGATTGTAGGTGGTGAAGACCTGGGGAGGTAGTAACTTTCATAGTCTTGACACTAAAATCAATGGAGGAAGTGATCCCTGCATGCAATATCTTTGGAAAAAGTAAAAAGTAAAAGCTGACACCCTACTAGGTAAACTCAGAAAAATGTTCTGGCAATTTAAGTCTGAAAGTCCTATAGATTGCAATAGTCTTTCCACAGTCATAATGGGGTCAGTGCAGAACCGGTTAGCATTTCCTTCCCGTGTGTTTGGGGTCTTCATGAGCTGGGAGTGGCGGGGGGGAGGGTGACCTCACAGCCTTTCATAGTCACTAGCGAAGCATCTGGGAGCCGCTAGTCCTACACATGTTTGCCTTCTTCATCCACTAACTGTGAGATAGTGAGAAGAGTGTCTCCTTCTGAGTGAGAACATCGCTGTGACTGTTGTAATCTATGACCTGGCTAGCCTTGATGATCAATTGAGTAGGAAGCAAGACCAAAAGAAACTACCCACTGAGCCATCACTATGAGGCGACCCATGACCCTCATTAATGAACACTAATTGGAACTCATTGTTTGCCATCAGGCTAATGAGGCCTCTAATAATGCTGCAGAAGAAAACAATTAGGAAAGTACAGACTAGATGACAGCATGACTTGTAGAGGGCTGAGATTTTATCTGGCCAATTGGGTTTGATGCTATAGCAAGTGTCGGCCAATATTTCTTTTAATTATGTAGGAGATTCCCATCTCTTTGAGAAGCTTAAAACACATGACTCATTAATAAGTATCCTGTAATTCTTAGCATTCTATCAGCTATATTCTTTAAAGAAAAAAGATAGATAATTTTGAAATTGCTTATACTATTATTTAGATCCAATTATTAATAAGAGAAACTTGAAATATCTTCATAATCATTGTAAATAAATTTTTGTTCAAAAGTCTAATACACATACAGGAGTGTATACAGATTTAAAAAGTGTGCTGGTTGGATTTCTACATCCATATGCATACTATGGATCTAATTTCTAGGTCAAGAAACAGCATTTCCATCTCCCTGGGAGCTCCTTCAATGGCTGTTTTCAGTCATTATCTGCCTAAGGTAATCATTATCCTAACCTCTAACACCATATGTCAATATCTGCTTTTAAACTTTTCAATAGAAACATTTTAGCTTTTAATCAGGTTAGATCTAGTCTAATAGGTGGAAGAATGTCTTGATAGTAATTTTATTCTTTTTATGTATCAACAAGTTGCCTTGAACTCATAGCGACCCTATGTATAACTCTGAAGCTTGCCCTATCCCGAGCCAGTTTCCCTACTGCCACCGTTACTGTATCAGTTGATCTCATCCGGGGTCTTCCTCTCCTTCACTTTCCCTCCCTCCTTCCAAGCATGATGTCCTTCTCCAAGGATTGGTCCCTTCTGACCACATGCCCAAAGGTTGTGAGATGGATCTTCCAAATCCTAGCCTCCAAAGAGACACTTGTTTGCACCCTCTTCAGGAAAGAACTATTTGTTTTCCTGGTGGTCCAAGGTTCAAGACTCCTCTCTAACACCACAACTCAAAGAAATCAATTCTTCTGTCATCCTTAGTCACTGTCCAGCTCTCTGATGCATAGCAAGTAATTGAAAAGTCCATGGCCTGGATCAAGCACACTTTAGTCTCTAGACTGGCATTGTTGCTTCTCAGTATTCTGGAGCGGTCCCTGACAGTAGATTTACCTAATGCAATTAGTCTTTTGATTTCCTGACTGCTGGTGCAAAGGGTGTCAATTGTGGAGCCAAGCAAGCAGTAATTGTTAACAACCTCAATCTCTTCTCCACCTGCTATGGTGCTGCCAATTGGCCCAGTGGTGAGAATCTTCGTCTTCTTGATACTGAGCTTCAATCCACATTGAAGACTATAGTCCTTGACTTTGTGGAGGTGCTTCAGGTCTTCCTCAGTTTCAGCAAGCAAGGTTGTGTTATCTGCATAACAGAGATTGTTGATGACTCTTCCTTCAGTCCTGATGCTACATTGCTCCTCATAAAGTCCAGTCTCCTGAATGATCTGTTCAGCATATGGATTGAAAAGGTTATGGAGACAGGATGCATCCCTGTCTGATTTTGAGCCACGTAGGTGTTTCCCTGCTGTTCTAAGGACTGCCTTCTGGTGCAAGTACAGGTTTCACAAGAAGTACAATCAAATGTTCTGAGATTCCTATTCTCCTCAAGGTTAACCACAATTTGTGATCCACACAGTCAAATGCCTTTGCACAGTCAATGCAACACAGAAATTCCTCTGGCACTCTCTGCTTTCTGCCAAGATCCATCTGACATTAATGATAGTGTCTTGAATGCCACAACCGCTTCTAAACCCAGCTTGTATTTCTGATATTTCCCTGTCGATGTACCCTTCTAGTCATTTTTTTAATAATCTTCAGCAGGATTTTGCTTGTGTGTGATTATTAGTGATATTGTATGATAATTTCCACATTCTGTCGAGTACCTTTTTTGGGGGATGGGAGTAAATATGGATCTCTTCCAGTCAGTTGGCCAGGTAGTTGTCCTTCAGATTTCTTGGCACAAACCAGTAAGCACATCCCGGACAGCATCTGTTTGTCGAAATATCCCAATTGGTATTCTAGCAATTCCTGTAGCAACTATAATTCCAAAGAAGCTATTTTTCATTCTCCCCTTAATGCTTTGTGAGTTTTACCAGCCTGATACAAAGCTGTAGTGCTAAAACTCAAATATTTTTTCCTACTTATATAATTAGTCTTGGAAACTGAAGAAACAAGAAGTGCTGTGTGTCTCTTTGTCACTGAGTGCATGTCACTGCTTTTTTTTTTAAAAAAAATTTCCACTGCTTTTTTATAAACTGAATATAAGCTATATATAAATTTTTGTCTTGGAGAGAGTGAAACGAAGTTTCTCCTCAAAGCTAGGATTTTGAAACTCTGTCTTATATACTTTGGGCACGTGACCAGGAGGTCATTGCAGAAGGACATCATGCTCGGAAGGGTAGAAGGACAGTGCAGGAGAAGGAGACTTCAGATGAGATGGATTGACACAGAAACTGGGGTAGTGGGGATAGGTGTGTCGGAGTCAGTGAGATTGACTCAGGATAGCATAGGCTCAGAGCTGTTGTACATAGGGTTGCTATGAGTCACAGGCAACTAGATGGCACATAACAACAACAAACAACAAAAAGTAAAGATCAATTTATTAGAAAGTTACCTCCCAGTGGTATGGACATCCCTCCATGAAAGGAAACATGGAGGAGAGACCCATATATAATTTTTGTGTTTTTATTTTATACACTCAAAGTAATTGCAAGCTCATTCTTAGGACACACACACACACACACACACACACACACAGAGTGACAGTGATTTTTATTGTGGTGTTTGTTTTTTTTTTTTAATTCCTGTCTCTCTTTCTGTTCTTAAGTAGTTAGCCTTCAAGAGTCCCTGATACTACTGCTGTTGTTATTAGGTGTTGCTGAGTCAGGCAATACTCATAGCCACCCTATGTACAACAAATCTGAACCCTGTCCTATCCTGTGCCATCCTCACAATCTCTGACACGCTCAAGTCCGTTTCTGCAGTCTCTGTGTCAATCTACCTCATTGATCTTCCTTTTCTTCACTGACCCTCCATCTTTCCAAGAATAGTGTCCCTTTTCAATGAAGAGCTTTACCTAGCAACATGTCCAAAGTATAAGAGATAAAGATTTATCACTTTTGTCACATAACATCATTGTTATTAATTATTTTAGGGAAGCATAGTGGGAAGTTGGAGGGACAGTGCAGGAGAGGAAGACCCTCAATGAAATGAATTGATTCGGTCACTGGGGCAATGGTGGTTAGGTGTGTCAGAGACAATAAGATTGGCACAGGATAGAGCACGGTTTAGGGCTCTTGTACACACAGTCGCTATGAGTCACAAGTGGCTTGACGGCACATAACAACAACTGATAACCTGTTCAGTTGTTGTTGTTGTTATGTGCCGTCGAGTCGTTTGCGACGCATAGCGACCCTATGCACAACAGCCCTAAACCCTACTCTATCCTGCGCCAATCCCACTGCCTCTGACACACCCATCCCAATTACCCCAGTCACCAAATCAATCCATCTCATAGAGGGTCTTCCCCTCCTGCGCTGTCCCTCCACCCTCCCAAGCATGATGTCCCTCTCCA
>NW_006399821.1:14617725-14619083 GCF_000299155.1 Elephantulus edwardii
AAGCCCACGCTAAGACCTGGTGATGACTTCTGAAAAATTAAACTTTAAAAACCCTATGGAATACAGTTCAACTCTTACAAGCCTGGGGTCACCATGAGGCCAAACTGAGTCAATGCCAACTGGCAGACAACCTTCCTAAACCACTCTACCCAATCCTTGGGTTCTTCATACAGAGGAATCTTATATGAGGTTCCTTGTCTTTTCTAGACAAACCTTAGTTTCCAAACTCAATTTCTGCTGAATGCACTATTTGAATTGGGTCTATTATTTATCTTACAAAAAGAACAATTGACCTTGGCAAATCCTTTTTTATCTCTAGCTTTGATATGTTATGTTGTGTTGTGTGTGTGTTGTATATCATCAAGTGGGAACCAATTCATGGCTGACCTCCCAACAGGTTTTCAGAAGCAATAAATCATATGGGAAGTGATTGCCCATTTCTCCCTCACAACAGCCGGTGGTCTCAAACCATGGGCATTTGGGGTTGCAGTGCAGCTTTTAGCCACTAGACCACCCAGAGCTCCCTTATAGAGCTTTGATATAAGAGGTATAATAAACCTGTCCTGGAAAGGGAATGGTATGTTCTGTTGAATTAGAACCAACCCATTGTTCACTCTCCGGGCAGTTTTCAAAGTCAGGTAAGCACTTGAAGGAGATTGCCCTTCTTTATCCCACAGAGCAGCTGGTGGATTTGAACCATGTGCCTATGAGTTGCCAGTGCAACTCTTTGCCACTAGGCCACCAGGAATTGCTAAACCAACAATTAGATTAATGTAGTTGATTTTTCATTACTAGGCTAAGATTTTTTCCTTGAATAAGAGCATAGTGTTTGTCTTTGTTGCTGAAGCAACAGGCAGTCCATTTGTTAAATAATTCCTTTATTCACACAACAATTTTTCCCTGAACTCTATTATGTGTCATATATGGTCATTGGCTGAACTTCCAAAGGAGAAGTTTACTCTTTAACAGAGGAAGACTTGGACACCCAGAAAGAGTATAGATATTACCTTAGTGTACAAACAAACAAACAAAAAATCAAATCCACTGCCTTTAAGTTGATTCCGACTCATAGCCCTGCAGGAGAGAGAACTTCCTCGTAGTATGCTCAACCATACCTGCAATCTTTATGAAAGCACAATGCCACATCTTTCTCTCTCAGACTGGCTGCTTAACCACTGCTCCACCAGGCTCCTCTTAACATACAAGAGACAGTTAATTTCCTAAATGGAACATTATTGCTTTTAGTTATGGTAGTGCTGGTAATCTTGCTCATATGTTATTTTTTAAATTCCTCTGTATCTGCCAATTCCTTTCTATATAATGACTCAGTATATTCCTTCCATCTTCTTTTAATACTT
>NW_006399821.1:14624163-14627849 GCF_000299155.1 Elephantulus edwardii
ATTGAGCCTCAGTCCATATTGAAGGCTGCAGTCTTTGACCCTCTGCAGTAAGTGCATGAGGTCCTCCTCAGTTTCAGCGAGCAAAGTTGTGTCATCTGCATAACACAGATTGTTGATAGATCGTCCACCAATCCTAACGCCACGCTTCTCATAGAACCCAGCCTCTCGGATAATCTGCTCTGCATACATTAGTTAATGAAAATGCTTAATCAACACCTTTTGTCTATTGTCTTTCCCTCTGCCCAACTTACTTACCTATTAATTTTTATTCTCTCCTTCCTCCCTTCCCATCCCTCCTGTTCCCCCTGAGATTGATTCTATCTAAGTGTAAACCTTTCCTTGTTATTGTTGTTGTTGTTAGGTGCTGTCCAGTTGAGTACAACTCATAGCAACCCTATGAACAGCAGATCTGAACCCCATCCTATCTTGTACCATCCTCACACTTCCTGGCACACTAGAGCTCACTGGAGCAGTCACAAGTTCATAGTGTTTTTGGAAGCCTGATATTTAAGGAGTGGATGGTCAATCCTGCTTCCTAGTCTATTTTAATCTGAGAGCTCTACTAAAACCTCTCCACTATCGGTAACCCTTATGGCATTTGACACACCAGTGGCACAGCTTTCAGTATCACAGCAACCCACAAGTTATCTCCGTATAACAAACTGACAGACAAGCAATGTACCAATTAGAACAATGTTCTCCCCAAACACAACAAACTACCAATTCAATTTGTATTTCTAATAACAACTCAATCTTCACACTAGGCCTGAGGTCTGTAGGCTTGAGCCCCAATCAATTTTTAATCACAATGACTCACCCACGAGTTCCTGATTGGCTTAAACAAGAGGCCTTCAGCCCACAACTGATTGTTAATGAAATAAAAAACAAAAATAACAACAAAAAACCCCCAATCAATCAGCTTACACCTTCCAGAATCCAGTTACTTCAGACAGGAATTCCAACAGGAAACTCTTGGTCCGAATCTAACCAACTTTTAATCACAAAAACTTGCCCACCAGGTCTGATTGGTTTATACAAGAGGCTTCCAGTCCACAACTGTTTGTTAATGAAATAAAAAAAAAAAAGAAACAATCAGCTTACATCTTTTAGCTTTTTATAATAGTGGTCTTATAATTATTTTTTGTGACTGACATATGTCATACAGCCTCTACCTTATGATATTTAAAAATATAGCTGGAAAGAAACAAATGAAAAATTTAAATTACAAGTTAAGAAAATGCAAAGAAAAAGTGCATAATGTGTGATCAACTACCAAATGCCATGAACTCAAGAAAGAAGGAGTGGTGAGGAGTGTGTCACCTGAAGCCTGGACATTAGAGCAGGTTTTCATAGGCTTTTATTCCTGGCTCTGCTAATTACTATCTAAGTGACCATGGACAGGTCACTTAACACTGTTGCACCTCATTATCATCAATAAATCCAGGAATATAATACAAACATCAAAATATTATAGCAAAGGTAATTTATGACAAAGCATTTAAATACTTTTTACTACACCTAGAATATAAATCAAAACCAAGCCCATCGCCATCAAGTCAATTCTGACTCAGAGCAACCGTATAGACTAAAACTCCCTCATATACTTTCCAAAACTTAAGTTTTTTTGCAAGACTACCACGTCTTTCTCCCTTGGAAAAGCTGGTGGATTCAAATTACTTATTTTTGGTGAGCAGATGAGCATTTAACCAGTGCACGACTACAGTTACATTAACCCTTGAATATAGTATGTACAAAAAGATGGTAGCTATCCAGTAAAGAGTTGCACTGCTAATCCAAAGTTTGCCTAATTCCAGTAATTTGAACATACAATGGCTTTGAAGAAAAAAAAAAATGGACAATCTCCTCCGCTTAAGGATTTACAGCCTCAGAAACTCAAATGGTGAGTCAGCTGTGATTCTGAATGGCAGTGAAAGTTATTAGATAATATATTTACTCCAGAATGGTAAATGCGACTTATTTCTTTTTGTTTCCCCAGATACAGCACAATAACTGGTTCATAATAGGTACTGAAAAAAATGTGCAATGAATATATGAAAGATAGACAGATGATGGGATGAGTTTTTAAAAGGGACGATAGGCTTTGGTGATTTAGGTATCTTGGTAAAGTAAGTCTTGAAGTGAATATGAAAGAATACATAGAGAAGGTAGGACAGAATAGCAATGGAGAAAGGACATAAGCCAAAATACAGAGGCATAAAGCACAATGTGTGTGCAGAGTAGACTGAGATGAATGATATGCTAGAATGTGTGGATTTTTATCTGTTATCAATGGGAGTCAGTGAAGGTTTTTAATGAAGAGAAAGATAGAATGAAAGATTCAAGTAAGAAATCATTGATAGTTTCAATCTTCTCCTTCTTTATCTTGATGTTGTCTATTGGCCTACTGGTGAGAATTTTTGTTTTCTTGACATTGAGATGAAATCCACATTGAAGGCCGTATTTTGATCTTCTGCTGCAAACTCCTCAAGTCCTTCTCACCCTCAGCAAGCAAGGTTGGGTCATCTCCTTAATACAAGTGGTTGATGAGTCTTCTTCTGATCCATATGCCACATTCTTCTTCATAGATTCAGGCTTCATGAACTGTTTGCTCTGTATACAGATTGAATACATATGGAGAAAGGATACAACCCTGACACACGCTGTTTCTGATTTTAGGCCATGCGGTGTTCCCTTGTTCCATTTAGTCAACAGCTTTTTGATCTAAGCATAGATTTTGTATAAGTACAAAGTGTTTGGGGATTCCCATTTATCTCTATGTTAGTCATAATTTGTTATGATCTACACAGTCAAATACTTTGCACAACCAATAAAACACAGATAGACATTTTTCTTGTATTCTGTGCTTTTAGTCTGGATCCATTTGACATCAACAATATCCTTGGTGGCTCAGTGGTAAGAAATTGCACTGCCGACCCAAGATTTACTGTCTCTGCATACCTGTTAGAGGGTTAGTAATGGATTGGTTCCAACTTATCAGTATGTAACAAAAATGGCCTTTTGCTTTCTTCATACAAATTGTTCTTGATATCATCCCACAACTCACCTGATTTTTGGTCATTAGTGTTGAATTCATGAAATATTTTCTTAACATGGTAGCTTAATTCGGGTAGGACCGATTCATGGCTTTACTGTGGACTTGCATTAATTTTCTTCAACTAGTCCCTGGCCTCATTTTGTCCAATGATATTATGTTTTTCTGTCATCTCTTTTCACAGATGTAGATGATTCAGTTCTTGTGTAATTCATCTGGTCAGGTCTGTGTATATAACCCGAACTCACAACTTCCATTGATTCTGTTTCAACTCATAGTGCCCCTTCATTGGGCTTTTGAGTCTGTAAATCATAATGAGAGGGAATGTTCATCCTTACCCCTCGAAGCTGGTGGTAGGTTTTAATCATCAAAGACTCGTGGCCTTTGACTTAGTAGTGCAATGCGACTAAGTCACTTGAGCTCCTTCCATGCATACAATCATGGTTTATGGTTTTCTTTTCTTTTATTAAAAGATATTTGTAATGAATACGTGATTGGTCTTGAGAGATTCTATCATGTGTTCTACATCCTCACATCTCTCACCAAGGACATATTTTCTTTTTTTTCTTCTTTTTTTTTTAAATTTTATTAATTTTAATGAACATTTACAGAGATTTTGGGTTTCCATTCATTC
>NW_006399821.1:14628929-14689286 GCF_000299155.1 Elephantulus edwardii
GACACTGTCTACTGAAGTGGCCCAGCTTTGCACAGTGGAAGCAATTCTGACCTCCTTTATTACCTTTGGGTGGCACTGTTTATGAGTAAGACCTAATGGACATATTTTCAACTATCAGTCTCTGTTTCCAATTTTATCAATCCAATCACCAGTGATTATCAATTCATGTTGGTCAATTTTAGACTGCAAAAGTTGGTACAAAGATTTAACTTCTTCATCTTTGGCATTAGTGATTATTGTGGCAATATGAATAATTGATCTTCCATGTAATTCAGCATGTATAAATGTTACCCTTTTACTGACAATATTATTCTTAAGGATAGATTTGGAAATGTCTTTTTTTTGGTCAAATTGTCATTGCAAGCATAGATCATATGTTTTGTTGTTGTGTGCTGTTGACTCGCCTGCAATTAATATTGACTCTATGTACAACAGCCCTAAACTCTGCTCTATCCTGTGCTAACCTCATTGTCTCAGACACACCTATCCCCATTACCCCAGTCACTGAACCAGTCCACCTCATAGAGGGTCACCCTCTCCTACACTGTCCCTCTACCCTCCCAAGCATGATGTCCCTCTCAAAGGATTGGTCCCTCCTTGCAACATGTCCAAACTATGTCAGATGAAGCTTCAGAATCCTTGCCTCCAAGGAACAGCCTGGTTTAACCCTCTCTGGGATGAACCTGTTCATTTTCTTAGCAGTCCATGGTATATTCAATCCTCTTCTCTAAAACCACAGTTCAAAGGCATCAATTCTCGTTTGATCATCCTTAGTCATTGTCCAGCTCTCTGATACATACATAGCAAGTGATTGCAAAGACCATGGCATGTATCAAGTGGATCTTAGTCTCTAGACTAACAACATTGCTCTTCAGTACTTTAGAGAGGTTCCTAACGGCAGACTTTCCCATCACAATATGTCTTTTAATTTCCTGGCTGCTGGTACCAAGAGTGTTGATTGCAGAGCCAAGCAAGCTAAAGCTGTTAACAATCTCAATCTCTTCACCATCCATCCTGTTGCTGCCAATTGGCCCAGTGATGAGAATCTTTGCTTTCTTGACACTGAGCCTCAATCCATATTGAAGGCTGCAGTCCTTGACTTTCTGAGGCAAGCGCTTCATGTCCTCTTCAGTCTCAGCAATCAGGCTTATATTATCTGCATAATACAGAGTGTTGGTGAGTCTGCCTTGAATCCTGATGCCACACTTCTTCTCATAGAGCGCAGACTCCCAGATAATCTGTTCTGCAAATATATTTAAAAGGTATGGAGGTAGGACACATCCCTGGCCTACACCCTTCCCAATTTTGAACCATGCAGTGTTTCCTCCCTCTGTTCTGACAACTGCCAAGTATAGGTTTTCCATTAACATGATCAAGGTCATAGACCATATAAGATTGATTATTTTTAAATGTCCAGTACTCATCAATTTCCTCTCATTAATGCTAAAAATGTCAATGTTAACACATTATATTATTATTTTTCTTTTTTACTATCTCCAGTTTTCTTAGACCTATATTTTGCTCATGCTTGGAAAGGTATAAGGGCAGCAAAAGAGAGGAAGATTCTCAACAAGATGGATTGATTGGCACAGTGACTGCAGCAATGGACTTGAATTTGGTGGTGGAGATTGTGAAAATGGTGAAGAACAGATAAAAAATTCTGGTCTGTTGTTCATAGTGTTATAAAAACTATAGAGTATGGTTGGCTTGACAGCTTTCAAGAATAAACCACATTTTCAATGTTCTGAATATTAACGGACATTTGCAACTATTCCTTTTCATTTTTACATGTATCACAGCAACAGATGAAGGTCCCTAAACTTTATTTCTGCCAGCCCATTAAGGTTGACTGAGCTGCTAGCCAAAAGGCCATACCTTTTTGGCTCTGAGGGAGAAAGATGGACAATCTCCTCTTATATACTTTACCACCTTTGAAAAACCCATTAGGACACATGAGGGGAAGAATGGTCTGAAAGAAATATATGATTAGGCATTATGTGTAACAACAATCTGGAACAAGAAGTACATCGTGAAGTGGACAGGGGGAGTAGAGAGAGGTGGCCAGGGAAAAAATGTTCAGAGATGAATGAATTAAAAAAATTATTTGAAGGGTCAGCTATGATTCAGTTTTGCTTCAACAACAGTGACTTTCGATCACTTTGGGAAGGTAGCTTTTCCCCAGTTTCATAACTAGAATTTATCCACAGACTTTTTATAAAAGCTAATTTTGTATGTAAGAAGCTTCCTCAGGGATTCACTAACATGGGAATATTTGTGTTTTAGGAACACAGTGCTTCAAACTTGAGATCGTTGGATCTTTTTTCTCTTATTCTTGAAAGCAAAGTACAAAGCTGTTTCGATGACGTTTCTTCTGAGTTTCTTAATGGGAAAGGACTCAGGTGCTTCGTTTGACTTCACCTGGAGCAGTTAAAACTTCAGGAAAGCTGTCCATCAGGTTTCACAAGTAGAATGTGTTGCTCTCCACACCCTTCATTGCAAGACTACAACTGCTTCCTGGGCTCATTGAAAGCGCTGCGGAAGGACGCTGTAACTCCTTCCTAATCAGAAAAGTTTCTGTCTTGTGTATGGTTTAAATGCTTTCAGATTGAACTTTCTCAATTTAGCACAAAGAAGACACAAATCAATTTAGTAGTTCTGCAGCTACAAATAATAATTCATGGCCAAAGAAACAATCCTTTAGGCTTTCCTCTGATAGGCCCAATTTACAATTTCTTTTTGAGTCCAGCCATTGCTAGATGAAAGCTTTCTGAGGTTGGGGTGAGCAGTCCTGAGGAGTCATCTACGTCACGAGGAGCTGGGTAGGTAAAGGCAGTAGACATGGCCCAATTCTCTGGGATCTTCCTTGATGTGAATGGCTCATGAGTTCCTGGAGTTTTCTGCAAGACATCCTCAGGCATTGAATTCACACTGAGGGCTCAGGAAGGACAGCTAGCAAGCCTTTGGCCCCTATTCTCACAACAGGATTGTTTCACAGTTTGATGATTATTGTATTTGCCATAAAGGTAGTAGTGTCTCACTGCTTAATCATTGTCCTACCACCTGCATTTTCTCCTTCCATTGCTTTGAAAGGTTCTTGAACAGAAGAGCCTGAACGAGTCTCATGGAAAATTCTAGAACTATACATTGGTGCTTCAAGAGTTACATCTTTTACTAACTGCCACAGAAACCATTGCATACCCTTTAAAATGACCTAACAGGACGTTAAGACATTGGAAAAAAAGTGCATAATATAATGTCATGTAAAAGCTAGGTTCAAATTTGTCTATAATATCTGACATCAGTTAGGTAAAAAAAAAAATCATGAAAAACAAGCAAAATAAAAAGGCAGCCTACCAAAATGTTTATGTGTGATTGCCCTGTCCGGTTGCAACAATTACAGATGACATTTTCTTAGTTTCTCTCTGCCTTTTCTGAGTACTTGCTGATACTCAGAATATGTAAGCATGTATTCATGATCAGTTGGAAAAAAGAATCTCTAAATTTGTGGTGACCTTAAGCAGGTCTGTTTCTTGATTTGCTAAGTGAGCTCTTTGCTCTGATCGGGAGCTTGCCCTTCACCATCTGGACCTCAACAAGTCCTGCAAATTCTAAGAGCCTCGATGGCCTCCACACAATGAGGAGTTTCCTCTGAATCATATTTTCTCTCTGGCATCCGTGATTTTACCAGGTATCTGACAAAACGGCAATCCTAGATTAGGAGAGCAAGTTGAAGCCAGAGAGAATTTCTTCTCCAGCTTCTCTCCTATTTAGATGTTCACCTTTTGTTGCTGTTGCTATTTCTGAATGGCCTCTGTATCTTCGTCAAATTGCTTTTCTCAATGAAACCTTTTAATAGTCAACAACTCTAATTAGGAGGAAGCAATCTCATTTTCATGATGTTAGAGCAGTTTCAATCTTTTTATGGGATTCTAATTCTATCACACAAATGGAAGAATTGTTTAAAAGGTAAACATTATGTACACACACATAGGCATTAATATAATTTACTTACCTGCCATTCTAATTGGCTGTTTCTTTATCCCACATGATAGTTGTAATACCATGTCTCTACAGAATTTTTAAAATACTTTTCTCTGGCAGGCAGAAGAGCTGTTTGAGCTTACAGGTTGTAAATCATCTCTGCAGAAAAGATATCATTTACCAAGAAATAGAGAGAAGATATTTTCATGGGATTTTGAGCAAGCAAAGGATCCTTCATTGAAATCAAGGTGCAGTGTTTAATATGAAGAGTGTGCACAGGACATGATTAATGTCTCCCTCCTAGCTGCAAGGTCATTTCTAAGCTGAGATGGACAGAAAGTGGCCTGCCAGTGACTTGCCTTTATCAGTACAAGGGGAGGTATCTACAAGAGCAGGGAAAAAATAGCTGACCTTAGTGAGAGGACTTTGCTAGACTTTGGGGGTTGAACTTTTAAACCTAGTTGCAAGAAACAGGCTTCTGCTGTGTTTCCACAATTCTACAAACACACCTTTATTCTGACTTATTCAAACTTGTGCTTATTGGTTTTCCTGTTGGACACGTTGCTATCTTTCTGTGTGTAACACAGACGCTAAAATGAGGCGCACTATGCATGGTTAATAATTGTCTCCAAATGGATGAATGTGTAAATGTCTCCAAAAAGTGATGTTATTGATTCATGAGTACAGCAAGACAGAAACACCAACGGCTAACATTGGATGTCCAGAAAAGAGATTTTTGGCTGATCGATGATATCTTAGTTTACAAGAGTCTTGGTGGCACAGTGGTTAAGCCCTCAGCTGCTAACCAAAAGAATTAGTGGTGTAAACCTAACAGTCACTTCTTGGGAGAAGAATGTGACAGTCTGCTTCCATAAAGATTCTGGTTACACTTTTGAAAAACTCTATAGGGAGAATCGATTGGCAGCATCATGATGGATGGTGACGAGATTGAGATTGTTCACAGTTTTGGTTTGCTTGGCTGCACAGTCAACACTCTTGGCACCAACAGCCAGGAAATTAAAAGGTGTATTGCGATGGGAAACTCTGCTGTTAGGGACCTCTCCAAAGTACTAAAGAGCAATGGTGTCTCTCTGGAAACTAAGGTGCATCTGATACAGGCCATGGTCTTTGCAATCACTTGCTATGCATCAGAGAGCTGGACAATGACTAGGGAAGATAGAAGGAAAATTGATGCTTTTGAGCTGTAGTGTGGAGAAGAGTATATACCATGGACTGCTAGGAAAACAAACAGATTCGTCCTGGAGAGGGTGAAGCCAGGCTGCTCCTTAGAGGCAAGGATTCTGAAGCTTCGTCTGAAATACTCTGGACATATTGCAAGGAGGGACCAGTCCTTGGAGAGGGATGTCATGCTTGGGAGGGTGGAGGGACAGTGCAGGAGAGGAAGACCTGTGATGAGATGGATTGATTCAGTGACTGGGGTAATGGGGGTAGGTGTGTCGGAGATGGTGAGATTGGCACAGGACAGAGCAGAGTTTAGAGGGCTGTTGTACACAGGGTCGCTATGAGTCTCAGGTGACTTGACGGCACGTAACAACAACAGCTATAAGGAGATTCTACTGTGTGTTAAGGTGATTATGAGACCAAATCAACTTGCTGGCAACAGGCCTTTTTTGGAACCACTACAGGGCAGGCCTCAGAAATGTACATAGGGTTGCTATGAGTCTCAGACAACTCGACGGCACATAAAAACAACAACAACCACCTTAACTTCCTGGGGTATTGGAGATTCAGTGGTAGAATTCTCACCTTTCATGAAACAGACACAGATTTGATTCCTAGCCTCATGCGTAGCTACCAGTTATCTGTCAGTGGAAACTTTCATGCTGTTATGATACTGAACAGGTTTCACTGGAGCTTCCAGGTAAGATGGACTTGGGAGAAAGACCCGGAAAACGACTTCTGAAAATCAGCCAATGAAAACCTGGTGACTCAGAATGGTTCAGCGCAGAACCACTCAGCAACAGGCCGTGGAGGATCTTTCGTTCTGTTGTGCGTGAGGTCATGCTGCCTTGGGGCCCACTCCATGGCAGCCAGCAACAACTTTAGCTTTAGCTCTGGTGGTCTAGTGGCAAAGAGATTCACTGCCAACCCCAAGGCACATAATTCGAATCCGCCAGTTACTTGGTGGGAGAAAGATGTACAATCTCCTCCCATGCAATTTCTGCCTCTGAAAACCTGCCAGAGGGTCAGCTATGAATCACTTCTGACTTTATGGTATATAATAACAGCAACAGAATGTCTCACAATTTTCCTGAATGTTCACACATTTTAACCCATTGGACCCTTACTATAGATCGGGAAAGTTAGCAGGGAAAGTAGTACTATTTCCATGCTGTCTGTGAGGAAATTGAGCCCTTGCTAAAGTGAACTACAGCATGAAGATGAGACGTATGATCTTCTGACCCCCTAACTTGTTGTAGTATAAATCCCATAAAAACACCTTAGGGAGCTCGGTGGCCCAGTGCTAAGGAGCTGCGCTGTCAACCCAGAAAGGCACATGACTCGAATTCACCAGCTGCTCTACGGGAGAAGGCTGGACACTCTCTTCCTGTGCAGTTTATTCCCTCTGAAAACCTGCTGGAGAGTCAGCCATGAATCGGTTCTGACTCGAAAGAACACAACAACAACAGCAATCCTTAACAAAACACCTTTCTCCACTCCCCTGCCCCTGTAATTAACCCTAGTAGACCAGCTCTTAATCCTAGGAGTCAAACACATTTTTGTGAGATGGAGGTCACTTAGTGGACAAATGTTACCTGCATATCTTGACCCTCTCTCATTATGTTAATCTTTTCATCTCGCCTGCCTATAGCTCTTTGTCGTTTTTTGTTGTTAGTTGAGTCAATTTTTGCTTAAAGTGACGCCATCTGTAAATTTTGGAAGCAGATAGTCAGATCTGCCTGAGGGGCCTCTAGGTGCATTTGAACTGCTGACACTTGCAAGCTGTTGAGAGAGGACTTTATGTGCCACTGAGGGACCTTATCCCACTTGTTGTTGTTGTGTGCTATTGAGCCGGAACCAAATCATAGCTGACCTTCCAGTGGGTTTTCAGAGGCAGTAAATCATATGGGAGATTTACTTCTCATCTTTCTCCTGTTGAAGAGCTGGTAGATTGGAACCGTGTGCCTTTAAATTGGCAGTGCAGATTCTTACCACTAGGCTATCAGAGTTCTTTTTATCTCTTTTAGAGGAAAGGGAGAGGAAAGCCATTCTCTTCCAAGATCTGGAGTGTTTGGTTAGCTGGAGACCTTTGGGGTCTTTGTTGTTTGCTGTTGTCCTGTACCGTGAAGTTGGAATCCACCTATAGTTGACCCTTCAACAGGTTTTCAGAGGTAGTTTAATCACACAGAAGGATATTGCCCATCTTTCTCCTGTGGAGTAGTTGGTGATTTGAACCTTGTACCTCTGCCTTGGCACCACAATTCCTTACCACTAAGTCATCAGACCTCCCTTTGGGGTCCTTAGAATACCTGAAAAAGTGCAGGAAGCAGTAAGACAGATTAAGAAGCAGTGACAGCCAGAGATATGCAACAGGTGGGTTATGCTTTTTGCCTGTTGTGTGCATTTTGTTGGATCACATGTGCAAAGGTGGAGGGTCATCAGAAAAAGGGAAGACCTTTAACAAGATGAACTGACACAGTGGCTGAAACAATGTGCTCAAGCACATCGGAAACAGTGAGGATGACACAGGCTAGAGCAGCTGTTCATAGGGTTGCTATGGGTTGCAGTTGACTTGATGACACACAACCACCACCACCATCTATCTTGTAAACAAAATAATCTGGGCATTTGGGTCTCTGTGTGTGTAGCCTGACTTCCGGATACTGATCATGAGTGCTCACAAGGAACGCTTGACTATGTAGAACTCTCATTTGGTAATGGGATGAGGTTTATATTGATTATAAGGGAAAAAATCCCCTAGTTAATTGCATGCCCTTCTGAGTACACACTATGGGGAGGAAGAATCTCTAGGGGAGTGTGTATTTTAATAGAAGTTTTCTTTAATGCATCAAAAGATGTTGTTGTTGTTGTTGTTGTTGTTGTTATGTGCCATCGAGTCACTTGCGACTCATAGCGACCCTATGTACAACAGCCCTAAACTCCGCTCTGTCCTGTGCCAATCGCACTGTCTCTGACACTCCCATCCCAATTATCCCAGTCACTGAATCAACCCACCTCATAGAGGGCCTTCCTCTCCTGCGCTGTCCCTCCACCCTCCCAAGCATGATGTCCCTCTCCAAAGACCGGTCTCTCCTCACAACATGTCCAAAGTATGTTAGGAGCCTCAGAATCCTTGCCTCCAAGGAGCCACCCGGTTTAACCCTTTCCAGGACAAATCTGTTTGTTTTCTTAGCAGTCCATGGTATTCTCAGTACTCTTCTCCAGCACCACAGCTCAAAGGCATCAATTCTCCTTCTATCCTCCTTGGTCATTGTCCAACTCTCTGATGCATAACAGGTGATTGCGAAGACCATGGCCTGTATCAGACACACCTTAGTCTCCAAAGAGATACCATTGCTCTTCAGCACTTTGGAGAGGTCCCTAACAGCAGACTTTCCCATGGCAATGCGCCTTTTAATTTCCTGGCTGCTGGTGCCAAGACTGTTGACTATGGAGCCAAGCAAACTAAGCAAAATACCTCATTGCTATCAAGTCATAACTGGCCCTCTGAGGCTCCAATTTACAGGGGAGATTACCTATTCTTCATATTTGTTCCCATTCCCAAGAAAAGTGATCCAACTAAATGTGAAAATTATAAACCAGTATCATTGATATCACATGCAAGCAAAATACTGCTGAAGATCATTTAAAAATGGATGGAATAGTACATAGATAAGGAACTTCCAAAAGTTAGAGTAGGATTTAGAAGAGGCCATGGCACCAGGGATGTCATTGCTGATGTCAGATGGACCCTGACTGAAAATAAGGATATCAGAAGAATGTCTAATTGTCCTTTATTGACTATGCAAAGGCATTTGACGGTGTGGATCATGACAAGTTGTGGCTAACATTGAGAAGAATGGGAATCTCAGACCACCTGATTGTGTTCTTGCAGAATCATGAGCCAGGAGGCTGCTGGGCGAACAGAGTAGGGGACCACTGCATGGTTTGGAATTGGGGAGAGAGTGCACCAGGACTGTATTCTCTCGCCATACCTATTCAATTTCTATGCTGAGCAAATTATCTGAGAAGCTTGACTCTATGACGAGGAGTGTGGCATTTAGATAGGAGGGAGATTCATCAACAACTTGCATTATGCAAATGACACGACCTTGCTTTCTGAGAGTGAGGAGGACTTAAAGTGCTTGTTGCAGAAGATCAAGGAGTGCAGCCTTCAGTATGGATTGCATCTCAATGTCAGGAAAAGAAAGATTCTTACCACTGGACCAATAGGCAGTGTCATGATGGATGGAGAGGAGATTGAAACTGTCAACAGCTTCACTTGCTTGGATTCACAATCAACACATTTGATACTAGCAGTCAGGAAATAAGGAGACACATTGCACTGGGAAAATCTGCAGTTAAGAAGTTTTCCAAATTACCGAGGAGTAGTAATGTCAGTTTGAATACTAAGGTGCGTCTGATTCGGGCCACAGTCATTCCTATTACTTGCAATGTATCTGAGAGCTAGACAATGAATAAGAATGACGGGAAAATAATTGATGCCTTTGAGTTGTGGTGTTGGAGAAGAGCACTGAATAGCCCATGAATATCCCATTAATAGGAGAAGAAATAGATAGATATATCTTGGAGATGATGCAGCCGGAGTGCTTATTGGAGGCAAGAATGATGAGGCTTTGCTTCACATACTTTGGACATGTTGTTATTCCATGGAGAAGGACATGATGCTGAGAAGGATGGAGGGTCGGTAAAGGAGAGGAAGACCCTCAACCATATTGACATAGTAACAGGCTCTTGTATGTTAGGAAGTGTGAAGATGGTGCAGGATAGAACAGGGTTCAGATCTTTTGTTCATAGGGGCTATGAGTCGAACTCAACTCGACAGCACCTAACAACAACTCCCAAAAGAATGCTGGTGGATTAGAATCACCAGAGGGGTAGGTGCAGCCTTTGGGTTAGCTGCACAACTCTCTATTGGCTATGCTACCAAACAAAAGGACAGTAACTACGCCTTGTTCATCTCTGTGCTTCCCAGAGTCTGGCATTGATGTACTATCAATTCGAGTATGACTCATAGTAATCATATGAACAATGGCTCTTGCCCTATCCGGAGCCAACCTCAGTATCAACACACCTTACCCAATTGCTACAGTCACAGTGTTGATAAATCTCATTGAGGGTCTTCATTTCTTCCATTGACCCTCAACTTTTCCAAGCATGATTTCCTTCTCCAAGGATTAGCCCCTCCTGACAACATGCCAGACAAAGTATCACCATCTTTGCCTCCAAGGACCACCTTGGTTTCACTTTCTCTAGGATAGACCTGTTGGATAGTCAATACTCTTCTCCAGCACCACACAATAACTCAAAGGCATCAATTCTTCTTCTGTCATCCTTAGTCACTGTCCAACTTTCAGATGTATAGCAAACAATTGATAATACCATGACTTAGATCAGGCACACCTTAGTCTTCAGACTGATATCATTGCTCTTGGGCACTCTGGAGATGTCATTGACAGCAGATTTTCCCAATCTACTACTTTGCATAGTAGATTATCAATATTTGATATACAAATAAGGAACACAGAGAGAATGCACCCTAATTTAAATTTTGTATATTATAATGTAAATTTTTGCGCCCTCACTTCCTGAAATACTTCCTTTCTCCCCTTCAAATGGTGGACAACACCAGCTGTTTGTGCTGTGGCTGATGTGTTTCAGTTTCTGAAGAAGCACTGTCTTGTTTCTATCACAGTCATCACATTTGACTTTTATTAAAAATGAGAAGACATTTTAAAGTTACTGGATGTGCTAAGATCGGTAAATTTTTATCCTTTAACATTTTTTTACTTATTGGACTTAAGCCAGTCAGTTACGTGATGGATGAAAAAATCAGGCTGTTTAGTCAAAGGTTGTGTCCAAAGAGGGGGATGACCCGTATGACTCACAGCAAACCTATGAATAACAAATCTGAACACTAGCCTATCCTGTGCCAGCTTCACAATCTCTATCACACAAAGAGTAAAAAGGACTGTTACAACATGAAACTTCCTAGAAAACTACTCCCACTTCCTTTACAAAATTTAAATTTCTGTCCTTTTCAATTTACAAACATTTTCAGAAAAGCATGGTATAAAAAGAGCATGGCTTAGGAACATGAGATTCGTGTATTATAAAGACTGTGCTTATATGGAGAGGACCTCTCAGTGACTTTATTGCTCTGTCAACCAAAAGGCACAAACAAGATTTGGAATCCACCAGCTGCTCAGCTTCGTCTCCTCTTTTGCAATTTACAGCCTCTGAAAGAAAACTTGCTGGAGGGTGGGTGAGTCGGTTCCTGTTTGATGGCACACAACCTATTAAGGAGTAATTTAACAACTTCCCAAGTTATAAAAACAGCTTATACATGGTGTGACCAGGTCCATATCTAAATAGGTCTCATGGAGAATACAGGGTAGTTAGCACGCAGTCACCAGCAGGGAGTGGCCCTCGAGCCAGTTGCTGGAACGTTCCGGCTCAGTTACTCATCTGTACAACGCGGGCGCTCTCTGTCCACTGCTCTTGCCATTCTCAGAGAGGCGCAATCACTGGAGGGCCTTCTTCAATGAATGAGTCAAAGACTAAGTTCCCAAATGAACCCAGGTGGGACAAGGTGTTCAGAGGTTGAGAAGGAAAGATTAGTGTTCTCAGGGACAGCAAACTTTGGGGACTGGGTCTGGAGGTTGAAATGTTGAGTTTCCCGTTGAAAATGACTATAAAAAGGAAAAAGAAAATGAACTGCAATTTACAATTCATGTTACTCGGTGAGAAACAACTGTCACGTTTTCTTTATGCTGCTTTTGGTCAAGATTGTTCTAGAAAGCAAAAGTTATCTAAACAGTCATTTATTTCACATGTCAAAGAATTGGAGTTTTGGGGTAATTTCTGGGAATAACTAGGGGTGCGGGTGGGAGCTGCAAAACAAAATCTTAAGAATTCTCTCCTCTTTGTCTTTTCAAAGATGAGTTGGCAAGCTCCTAGGGATGAACAAAAGTAAATGTTTAACAAGTAAACTGTCCAATCAAAAGGCCTGCATTTCCCAGTGTATATCCGACCTAGGGATTGAGGAAATTCTCAAAGGCGAGGGCCATTCGCTGCCATTCTCTGGCGTCTGGGCCTTAGCCTCCCTCTCAGCGGGGACCCGGGGCTGCGCGGCGCAGGGCGGAGCCGCGGGAGGGTGCAGGTGGGGGGCGCGGCTGGCGCGTTGGTGACACCAGCGGGGGGTGGGGTAGGCGCGCCGGCCGGACCCCGCCCTGGGAAGAAACTGGCCAGGTGTGGCCTCAGCGCTCGGTGCCAGCGGGGAGGAGACTGGCGCCCCCGCCAACCAACACCAACACCCAGCCCCGACGCAGTTCCTCTGCGCTCTCGCCACCCTCCGAGCCACAGCTCTCCGTCCCGCTCCTCCCGAGGCCGGGCGCTCCAGCCGCCTCTCGCGCGTCTCTCCGCTCGCAGCACCGCCACCGTGCGCCGGAGGGGCGCGTCCTCGAGAAACTTCCGCACCGCGCCGTCCATTTCAGCGCGCCCGTGCTTTTAAAGCCGCTTCGGACTCTTCCTCGGCGTCGCCCTCGCTTATGCCTCTGCCCTGAGTCGCTCTTGCGCGAGGCCGCCGAGATGAGCTGCAACGGGGGTTCCCACCCGCGGATCAACACGCTGGGCCGCATGACGCGCGCCGAGTCGGGCCCGGACCTGCGCTACGAGATGACCTGTGGCGGAGGTGGAGGCGGTGGCGGCGGGGGCACCAACGGCAGGATGTACTACACGCGGCGCTGCACCGTCACCGACTCGGACGGCTACGGGTGGGTGCCCTCCAGCCGACCCACAGGGAGCCGGGAGGGAGGAAAACATGAGTCGGGAAAGAGGGAAGTTTGGCGCCTGAGATCGCCCGGCTGGGAGTTGCGCGCCCAGATGTCGCGCGCACAGGTTTCTCTGCTTCGTCGGTAGTGGGACCCGTAGATGGGTGCCGGGAAAGAAAAGGATCCTTTCTTAGAAGGGGATTCGCTTCCACCTGGCTTCTGTCCCTCGGTCCTGGTTGGGGCGGGTCGCGCGTTCCCGAGGGCGCGAGGGGGCGACCTTAGTCCTCGCTCCACGGACATCCGGCTGTCCCTATGCCACCCAGCAGCGCCGCCTTCGCCCGCAGGTGGAAGGTCAGGCGAGGCGTGGCTGTAACAAAAGCCAAACCTTAGCTGTGACTAAAGTTAACTAAGAGGGTCATGGTCTCTGGCCTGCCCGGCGGCGGCGCCCTGAGGTCCCTACTGCGCCTTCAGCGTCCCCTTCACCCTGCGCTAGCCCGAGCTCCCTGTTCATCTAGCGGGGTTGGGGTTGTGAGCAACAAACAGCTAACCGCTGCGCGCTCGACGCGCCTAGGGTATGCAGGGGCGCCAGCCTTTGCTGTCCTCCCTGGGTTCCACCGAGCTTCCCAGGTTGGGAGGCTGCGGGGTAAGAATGCGCGCGCCTGGCTCACTCGCAGGCGTGTGGACTGGCAGGACCCCTTACTGATCGCGAGAGCCATAGAAAGGATCATCCTGTGGAGCAGGAGCATCTGGACTGGAGGGCGCCCAACCCCTGTGCGCTCTAGTCAGCCACGCTGACGTCCTGGCCGAGGTGCCTGGAGAAACTCCCGGCTGAGTGGGGCAACTCTGGATACCTAGGAGCTCCTGGAGAATGGGGCTGCCTGCTCCTTCCAGATCCCCTACCTGGCCTTCCCACTGAGGGCTTTTGGGGAAGAAGCCCAGGCCTGGGCATCAGCATTGACTGGCGCTGTGGCCTCAGGCTGGGGAGGAACCACCTGAATACGCTCCAAAGGGTTTTTTGTTTTGCAAGCAGTTTTGAAGACAGGAACTACTCGTGTTACAACCTGCTTTCTGCTTGGATTTTTTTTTTTTAAGGAGCATTTTCATTTTTTTTCTCTCTCGCCTTTTTGAATTAGGAAAGAGTTGTCTCAATAGTTAAACTTTGTTTTCGGAATAAATTTCATTTTGGGGATTTCCAGGAGACAAGATGCCAAGTAGTAGAAGATCTGAAGAGAACATTTTGCAAATTTTCGTTTTAGTTTGTTTTAAAACTTTGCCAGCTAATCTAACGGAGAACTTTCCTACCTCCTTTAATTTTCCAATATTTGTTCTTCAGCAGCTCTTAAGTATTTTATGAGCCAGAATATTTTATCTTTAAAATATGTTGTCCTAGATCCTCTGTCTTTTATTTTTTCTGTCTTTTAAATGGACAGTAATTAGTACTATTGATTATTTCATTCATCAAATTTATATTTTGTAGGGAAGCAATTATTTAAAATAATTCATTGGTCAATGAGCTCATAAAGATTCGTGCTTTCTTCATGGAAACATTTCATTTTCCTGAGACTCTGTGTTTTTTTATAGCACAGCCTAAGATTGGCCGTGTTGTGTTTCGCTGGCTGAAAGCTTGTTTATAAATGTGTCAGGATTTACATCTCTCTGAGGAGATAAAACAGACCCATGTGAAAATTACTTGGGTCTGAGGAAGGGCGTTTTTCCTGCCCACTGTTGCTTGGTTTCCCAGGACTGAAGAGGCCTGGTCTTGGGGCTAGAATGAGCCTGAGAACATTCCTTCCAGCCCCAGGTAGTGGGTCCCTCCCATTCCCAATACATGTATGAACATGCATTTATGAGGTGGCAGTGATAGGGCCAACTTTTTGGAATTGAGCAATTAATTAAATAGAAAATAGGCCACAAATACTGGCTTTTGAGTGTTAAAGTAATGCCTATGACCAACTGTGCAACTGTCCGTACCTAGTTTTTTGTGGACGGATTTGGTTACTTGTAGTGTAAGGTTTTGGGGAGTGGGATGCCAAAGGATCACCTTCTTTGTGTGAAATTAATGATGACTAAGACTTTAGTAGGTACCTTTTATGATGATAAGTTTTTCTAAGCACAAACACCAGTATTAAAACTACTGGATAAATTTAACCTCAGTTATTTAAAAAAAATTTATTGTTTAAGTTAAACTGATAATCTTCAGTAATAGTGAGGTTAGCCCTTCTCTAAATCAGTTTGAATGTAGAGATCCTTAGATCTTATTTTTCTTATCTGTGTGGTACTTGTTCTGTCCCTTGCCAGTTTTTTATAGTTGATTTTTATCTCATTCTAGTTAAGATTATGTTAGTGTTTTGTAAATGTTACATTGTTGGTTGTAGGTATATTTTGGAGTGTTCACAATTTTTATTTTACTAATAATGCCATGATGGTTACCCGTGGTGGACAGTGTTTGGTGGAGCTCTCAGATTATGACAGGCTTGGGAGCAGAATTGGCATCTACTTCCTAAACAACATGCCTTTGGAAACTCTATGACCATTAGAAAACCAAAGGTAGTTATGGAACAGGGTTCAGATCTTTTGTTCATAGGATCACTATTAGTCAACTACTCTACTTGATGGCACTTAACAACAAGAACAATAGGATATTATATGAATTGTTTTCATTTAAGGCAGAGCTGCTCTAGTCTTATTCCTGTAATTAAAATAAATAACAAATTTGTAAGAAATTTGTGACCTAAGTTTGGGTGGTGACAAAATAACAAAGCCCTACAGCTAAGCAGACATGGTCATTAAGTGTCAGAAGAATGTGTTTATCATGATAATGCTTACTTTTGTCCCAATCTTATTATTTCAAACCAATAAATCATAAGATTATTAGTGGGTTTGTATTTTGAAGTTGGTTTAAAGGTTAAAAAAGGCTGCTTTTTAGCATGAGGTCAGCATGTCCATTTGCATGGAATTTTAGAGTAGGAGGGAGCTCAGCCTGAAAGATCACAACACATTAGAGGCAAGAAGATCAAAACCTTACCCTGGATCCCACAGCACACTCTTGGCTGAGGTGGCTGGAGAACTCAATGGTCCTCACCGGTACTCCTCTTGTGCCTTCACAGCATGTCCATGTTTGGGTAGATGAATGAATTCCTTCCACAAACCTTTACTGAGTATCTATTGTGTACACCAGGGCAAGATGTAAAAGTGAAAATCCAGAGACTTCTTAAGAGGAGTGGATGTTCCTTAAAGGCAGTTAAATACACAAGAAATGCAGTACTAGAAAGTTGGTGGGATTTGCAAGAAAGGTGGAGGGTCAGCAAAAGAGTGGAACATCTCCAGTGAGATAGACTGACACAACAATGGACTCAAGTGTGCCAGAAATGATGAGGACACTGTTCAGGCCTGTTATTCCGGTCACTATGAGTTGTACTCAACAGAACCTTGTAACAACAACAAATGGACTAAGAAAACTTAACACCTGATAGTGGGGGTGCTAGAATGACATTACAAAGGAAAACCTTCCAAAGCCCACCAGAGTTCCTACCCTGTAGGAGAGAGTAGAACCACTCTGTGCCTCCCCTCTTGGTTCCAAGGCAATGGATCTTTACAGAACAGCACTGCCACACCTATCTTCTGCCGAGCAGCTAGTGGTCCCAAACCTTCCACCGTTTGATTAGCAGCCAAGCACTTAATTGAACAGCATGGAGTATTTCAGCTGCCAGAGATGGGTGGTCAGAGAAGATTCCAGGAGGAGAGAAAAATTCAAGACCTGTGATACAGCCTTCTCTTTCAGTATTCACTGAAAGGGTAGGACATGAGAAAGAGGAGAAGGTGGGGCCAGAATTTGATAAATCCTTAATGAAACATCTTCACAGGCAGATGTCAGCCATTGGGATTTTTGAATGGAGGAGTGGGTTGATTGGAGCTGAGCTTTGTGACTGTTTTTGTAGCATGCAGTGTGCAGGGTGGCAGGCAGTAGGGAAAGAGAGCAGAAAGAAATTGGTTTAAGGAAGCAAATGCACCAGTTATAGAGGTAGGTAATGAAAGCCTGCAGGAGGGAGAAGGTGGTGAGTGGGATGAGAAAGTAGATGTTGCCCCAGAGTGACAGCCTCAGCCAAGAGCTGGATGTCAGAGACCAGGCAGAATCTGAGAAAACAGGTTTTGAGTTTGGGTGACTCATAGAATGGATCACATAAATAGTTTTCTGGGAAACAGTTGCAAAGTAAGATACAGATTATCATAATATATGGATGATAACATTTACATGGCTAGTAAACTTGTGAAGTTACATGTTTTATGAAAATCTGAGTGTAATGATTCATAATAGTTACCATTTATTAAACACCAGTGATGTACCAGGTTTATTATGCATGTTATCTCAAGCCTCCCAGCAGGCATCCCATTTTATAGATGGACAACTGAGGTTAAAGTATTTAAATTACTTGATCAAGGTCACACAGATAGTTTATGGTTGAGTTAGATTTGAATTTGTGTACCTGTGGCTCACTGAATCAATCAAACCTGGTTAAGACTTTATTTTTTCTAACTAATATGATGAGCTTTTATTTTTTTTTAATCTGTTGTACCCCTTACTTTGCTCCTGTGAATCACATATTTAAAAGTCATTATATTCCTTCATTCAGTATTCCTTATGTAGAATTTTCTTCTGCTTGGGGGTGGGGGACTGAACCACTATGCGGAAAGCAAAAATTATTAGTCAGATTCGTTAAATAGGGCAAACCGGCTTTCAGTAAGCAATTAATTCTTTTCTCTGAATATGGGCATAATTTCATTGTGTTCAGATGATTGAAATGTCTTGGGAAAGAAAAACTGCTGATGCCCCTTATGCCTCAATGCTGACTTCTCAGGGTGGAGCAAAGCAAGGCCTTGGGTGTGACTTGGGGAGTCTAATTCTTGGCCAACCAGTCTTTCCAGACTAGGAGGTTCTGTAAGGATTATCTCAGGCTGAAGTGTCCAGAAGCATGGGAACACGGGAGCATCTTTTATTCTTCTCCTTCTTACTTTTGCTTAGGATTGGCTGTCACCAGGTCTCTTGCCATTTGGAACCAATCACTGTGGTTCTGATTGAAGTGAGGATCCCAGAGACAATGAGCTTTGAACCCACACACTGCAAAATTCTAGTGTGGTCAAATAGATTACCTCCTCACCACTCCATGGGTTAGATGGTTCAGGTACTTAAGAGTCGAAATTCTTTTTTGGAAGAAATGCATACAAATGTAATATCCCCTTGCATTCTGAGTTGCCCAGTACATAAAAATGAAGAGAGTTGGCTTTCTGATAACCAGAAACTTGCCAAGTCTTTTTTGTTTAGACTTCAGTGAAATGAAAATGTGCACATGGGCAAGCCATTCAAAACAGAAATCCCTGTTTTGAGCTTGAATTGGTAAGCACTAAATATTCATAGGCAGCTCCACTTAATAAATGAAAGGAAGACAGTTTTGTCTGAGTTTTCTTACCCATCATCAATATTTTTCTTTTATACTCTGTTATAACAAAAGCTGTTTGAATGTCTCAAAGAACAACAGTTTTAGAGTCTTAAAGGTAATCTTGGGGATCCCCAAAAATGTTTCACACTCCAGTCAATTTCTTGTTCCTCTTCCATTTGTTCATCTTCTTGTTCTGCCTCCAATTTGCTGGAAGATATCCTCAAAACTGTGAATGGGGCAATGGTGAAAACACAAAAATGAAACATTAGAACTATGTATCATCAGTGGTAGCACAGGTAAGAGGCATTGCGCAGCAGGAGTTTGTTCTTTTATGGACATTCTTGGTTTCTTTACATCTCACCACACCCCTAGAACTCTGGGAGTTTTTCCTTGTCACAAACACCAGCAGCTGAGGGCAATCATTCAGACTCTAGGCAGGGCAGCCAGGAGCTGAACTGAGCATGGACTCCAGGCTGCTGACTTCAAAGTCTTGACAAAGTTAATGATGTTTGATCAACTTGCCCTCAACTCCTGCCCAAGTCCACTTGTGTGAAAAGAGAGTGGGTTGACAGAAAGCAAGCAGGACTTTAATAAAACTGCTGCTCCCAAGGATCTGATGACAGACCAGAGCCCCCCCCCCCCCCCCATTGCCAGAAGTTACAGGTTTTCCACTCTCTTATTGGAGAGAGAGAGAAGAGGGGAATGGGGAGAGGAGAGAGAGAGTGTGTTTGTATGAGAAGAGGGCAGAGTTGATCTCCAAGTCTCAGATGAAAGTTTTTCATTTACCTTTATTTCTCCCCCCCCCCCCCCGCTTTAGTAAGCAAACAGACATTCATTAAGCATCTTCTGTGTTCAAAACCTTGTAATGTTAGGAGCATGTAGGTGTGGAAGGTGACTCAGCCCTGGGACTTTGCTCTCCAGGCATGGGGCAGACAGGTGTGTCAATAACTAGTGCACAGGACTTGGAGATAAGCCTAGGGAGGGGGACGCATGTGGGGGACACAAATAAGATCAGGAAGCTCAACAGAGGAGACAGAGCTGAGCCGGAGCTTTTGAAGAATTGACAAATGACATTTCACCTGATGCCAGGTGTTTTGTGAGGCTAGAAGGTAGGATACTGTCCTTAGAAGAAGAAATGAAAACGTTATTACTTAAAAATAACTTTATGGTGTAACTTAAAATTATTAAACACACACAAGGTGTGTGAAAAATGCTTTCTGAAGTATTAAAAGCTAAGTAGATAGGTCTTAAGATCATGAATGCATTGCATAATTATCACCATTTCCAGCAAATATTTGTTACCTTTTCCTCAGCCATTATTTCATGAGCCTGAATGCAAAGAGAGATATAGGGTCTGGAACATAATGATTGAGAAAGAGGGGAGAGAAGGGAGGAGGAGGAGGAAAGAAAGAAAGAAAAAGAGAGAGAGGGAGGGAGGGAGGAAGGAAGGAAGGAAGGAAGGAACAAAGAATCCTTTAAAAGAATTGAAGACCATTTGGAAAGAAAGTATGGATACACAAAAAAATAACTGTGTTTGCATAAAGTACTTACTAAATGCTTCTTCTCTTCACAATATATGATTTGTAGTTGTTTCTGTGTGATATTGTTGGCATTGGGTGTTAAACTACTTCCTTAAGACATTTAAATTTTGAGTCTGAGCTTTATTTTTAAGGAAAGAGTGTTCTTTGCAGGTAGAGCATCATTCATGCAGTCATTTTAATCTTTGGATTAAAATCCAGAGTATGTTTTTCTTTTAGATGCTGATGTGGAATTATTTATGCTAACTATTGGAATCATTACTTGTTTAAACAAGTTTAGAATTTAAAATTTTGTTTGTGTAGGCAGGTTCTTTACTGTGTAAGTCAGCTGTTCAGTAAATTTACAGATAGGACATAATGCTAAAAAGTTAATGTTTGAAGGCAAATGTTACATTTTTTCAAATAGCTATTTTCATTTAGAAGTCAATACTCTTGGTTTACCTGCCACAAATGATTCTTATTGGCTTCTTAAAAATAAACACAACACTTGCCATTTCTTTATCTAACATGCCATTACAATGAGACTTAGAGATTGAAACTTGAGGCTTTGTTAATACAGTTCTTAACATGCTTTGAAATACCTACTTTTAATACTTCAGCATATCAAGTGTTGAAAATTTCTCTGAGGCTAGAGATTTTGAAAAATCTTTATACCCCTGTTAAAAAAATACATTAATTTAAAAATAATTTCTTTATATATGAAAATTGTATATCCCCATCCCACTAAATTCACTCTATAAAGAGGAAATGAAGCCACCACTAACCCAGTTTTCAGTAAGAAGAGTGAGTTTAGCGGCTCTGTAGCGTTATAGACTTTCCATATCATTTCACCTAATAGATGAGAAAACTGGTCTAGAAAATTTATGAAATTAAAAAAGGTCTAAAATTATCATGCAGTCAATTTAAAAAATAGTCTAATTTACCAAGTTTCAAATTGACACAGTTTTTTTACAAATTTGTGTGTTCCCTAAAGCAAGCTCTCCTGGTTAAGCTGTTCAGCAATCCAGCCTTGTGCATTTGGGTTTATCAGATCCTCATCCTTTCCATCTGCAAGTCCTCCTTAACTTTAGTGCTCTGGGGATTCTTCATGAAGTAAACACGAGCAAATGGTTGTGTGAAGGTGGATTTTCTTCTCTCCTTTCAGTAACCCTCAAATGACCAGAATCTCCTCTCTTCCACCTTTTTGTGGTTTGGGCCCTTTGCAAGCCATGTGTCTCGTTGCCTTTCTCCCTTTGGAGTGTTTTAAAAGAAAATTCTTGACTGCATCTCAAATTGAAGTGTGATTCTAAAGGATCAAAAGAGAAGATATACCTATACAGTCATGGAAAGTTATGCGTGAGATGAAATTTGATTAGTCAAATAGCTGTTTCTGTAGACAAAATAGCAGCACCAAAGATTTTAAAGCCATTGTTTTAGTACTTTACTATTCTTTTATTTTCTTTTTACCCTTAAAAAGGTTTGTTTTCTCTAGAATAGTCAAAAGAGTAGATTACTGGCTACCAGAAGCTGAAAGAGGTGGATTGGAGAATAGGGGGCAAGGAAAGAAAGAGAGAGGGGGGCACACACACACACACACACACACACACACAGAAAGAGAGAGAGAGAGAGTGTGTGTGTGTGTGTGTGTGTGTGTGTGTGTGTGTTAGTTGTTGCTCTATTAATATTTCTGTTTGAGGTGATGAAAAACCTTAGGAAATGAATGGTTTTGATAGTTGATTTTTTTTATTAAAATGAAATTATTTGATTACTCTGTGTTCATTTTTCTATAGAGTTATTAAAATACCATACAAAGTAGGTGGGCTTTTAATGGAAAAACCATGACATGTGGAAAATATATGCAAAGCATAAAGAAATTATTTTTTAATATTGTCAGCGGAATATGGAGTGACTTGGTTTTTGTTTATCTGTTTGAAGTTCAAATGTGGATAGATTGAAGATGATACCACTCCTTAGAAGTAAAAAAATTTCTTCTAACTCTTAAGAGAGGACAAAGAAAGAGTATTTTTTATCTGAGTGTTTTAAGCCAGCAATTGATTGTCTCACCTTCCTTTGTCTTGGATGAATTTCATTTCTGAGCATCATGTGCCTAGATACGGACTAGGTACAAGGAAGTGGGTGAATTTTATATTTTGATGTTACATTTATTTGGGGTTATAAAGTCAGTTTATATAGACATTTGCGTACATGCATTCACGATGAAGTTTGGCTTCCTAGCCTGTTTTTTGTTTGTTTTATATATGTTTTTATTTCAGAACAATTTTAAATTTTGAATAAAAATTACAAAGATAAGTCAGAGTGACTAATATCCCCCTCACCCAATGTCTCCTACTTAGCTTATGGTAGCTATTACAACTACAGGTACTATTAAATGGTTTTCTTTATGGTAAGAAGTAGCCCTTTCATTCTTTGCTCAAGACTGGTGTTCTGGATGGGAATTATCTTCTCAACCAAATTGCTGAGTAGAATTTCAAAGTTTCAGAAGATATGTACTGTCAATCCCCAGAGGAAAAGTTTTGACATAAAATCACAGAAAATCTCTCAAATTCCTTATCCATGGAGTGTTCTCAATGAGATTGCTGTCTTTTCTGAAAAAAACCTTTTTGTCTGGTTAATTTCTTCTTTTTACAATAGGCACTTTTTGGAAAGTGTTCCAGTTCTAAGTCAATTGGAATTTTGCACAAGTTAGGGCAACGGTTATGGTCTCATTTACACCTAAGGAGGACGAGACTTGTGCCAGGTTTCCTGTCTGATTCTGAGTGGAAGAAAGACTCACTCGTTGATGTGGGTGGGATGGGCGTCCTGGTTTTGGTAGGTGGACAGCTTCAGAAGGCACATCACCTGTGCTCGACTGGAGGGGCGGGTGTTGTTACTGGGAGTGGTTCCCAGGGAGAGCTTGGTTCCTCACCCACGATCAGCTAGTGCTGGCATGTTGGGGAACCTTGCCTGCAGGGAGGAACCCTAAGTAGGTGGCAGAAAAAGAAAGTCAGCTCTTCTTTATGGTATGAAAGAGAAGTTTCTCATATGCTTCTGTTCTTACTCAGTCAGTGCACAAATACAAACATTGTTTACCCACCCTTTAAAACCAAAACAAAACACAACAAACCAACCAAAAATACAATGCCTAAAAAAACCAAACCAGTGGAATTCTTTGTGTAAAACAAGAGTGCCTCTGCATTCACGTGCATGAAAAATCCAGACCATCAGAGGAAGTAGACCAGGATGGTCCCTGTGAGGGGCTGGTAGCTGTGAAGCCCACTGGGGCCTCTGTCTTCTTGGAGCACATTAAAGAGTTCTGTTCTTGCACATTAAATCACTGCTTCACATGCTTTAAATCTCTCTCACATTCAGAGTTTCTGTTTTTAGAATCTTTTGCCCTGCGTCAGTTCTTAGTTATAGTCACCCTATAGGACAGATTACAACTGCCCATAAAATTTCTAAGATTGTAATCATTATGGAAGCAGATGGCCTCGTCTCTCTCACATGAAACAGCTCTTGGCTTCTAAACACTGGCTTTTCTGTGAGCAGCTGATCACTTAACTCCTGTTTTAGTGATATAAAATTTTTAGAAATACATTAAGTGGTAATGGTTATCCAACGTGGTGAATACAATTAATGTCACTAAATGGTATTCTTCAAAATGGCTAAGGTGGCAAATTTCTTGTTATGTATATTATGTTGTTATGTGCTGGCCAGGTGCCTACAACTTATAGCAAACCCATGAGCAATAGATCAGAACCTTGTCCTGTACTGCATCGCCTCACCATCTCTGATGTGCTCAAACTCTTTGTTAAAGTCACTATCAATCCATCTGTTAAGGATCTGCCTCTCTTCTACTGACCCTTCAACTTTCTCAACATGATGCTTTTTTTTCTAAGGTCTGGCTCCTCCTGACAACATGTTCAAAGTTATGTGAGAAAAAGATTCACCATCCTTGCTTCTAAGGGACATATTGGTTGCACTTTCTCCTAGATAGATTTAATTGTTCCTTTGGCAGTTAATGGGATATTTGGCAGCCCATGCAAAAGATGAGTTGTATTGGGGAAATCTGCTATCAAGGACTTCTTCAAAATGCTGCAGAGCAAGGATATCAGTTTAAAGACTAAGGTGCACCTGATCCAAAGCATGGTATTTTTTAGTTGCTTTGCGGGCATCTGAAAGTTGGACAATGAATGAGGAAGAATGAAGAATTGATGCCTTGTTACACTATTTTATCACAGTTTTTTTTTTCACAAAATCTTTCTTCATTTAAATTATACTAGTACTAACTATACTGTAGCATAATGAATTTTGGCAAATTAAATATGTTTACATGCAATCTGAAATAGATAAGTGTCATTGTGAGAAATGTACTATTATAATGAAAAAAATCTATATTGGTTCTTAGACTTGGTTAAACAGTCTTCTGTAAAAGATAGTAGTAGACTAATTAGTAAAATTTGAATAAGGTCTGTAGATTAGAAAGTAATTTCATTTCAATTCTTAATTTTGTGCTTTTGCTGATTGTACTGTGGCTATATAAATTATTATCATTGTTCTTAGGACAAATACACTGATATAATTGGAGGGAAAGGGGTATAAATGCTGTCATACCTCTATACACACACAGAGACACACACACACTTTGAAGGGGGAAATGTAGCAGAATGCTAGCAACTGGTGAATCTGAGCGAAAAAAGTGGGATGTGTTTTGTTTCATTCTTGCTACTTTTCTAAAAGAGTGAAAGTATTTCAGAGTTGGAAAAGCTGATTTCACCTTTGGTTTCTCTGTGTTTGCTCCTTTAGTCAAACTGGAACGATGTCTCGGCACCAGAACCAGAACACCATCCAAGAACTTCTGCAGAACTGCGCAGATTGCTTGATGCGGGCCGAGCTGATAGTGCAGCCTGTAAGTGGTTCCTGCTCTGGTCAGTTCTCCCCAGGTCTTGTCAACACGGAATGCTGCTCCCAGCTGGTTTACACCCTACTTGTCCTGACAATCAGGCCTCACTCCTGACCTCACTCATATAACCAGCTTGAGAGACTGCCCTTTTCAAAACACACCAAAATGGGAGGGGATCCGTCTTCTCAGCCTTCTTGTGATGTTGACTTAATGGGAATCAGGACCCACACAAAGTTTGCTTTTCTCCCAATAAATATTTACCTTACCAGTTTCCACCTTTTGGGAATTGCACCTACCAATTGCTATTGGTATGATTTTTGCCTGCTAGTAGTGCAAGCTGAAGTGTGATTGTGATGGATTGTGATGTGTACCGGCCATTAAATAGGGTTTTTCTCCTAGGAAAAAGTGGCCATATTGTGGAAATAATTGGATTTGGGAATCATTTAAATGTGGGAAAATATGAATTTGAAAATTGAGATATTTGTGTAATATCTCATTGTATTTCTTGAGATAGCTGAGTTATCTTTGACCTTGTCATGTCAGACTTAGAAATCATTTGAACTCTTGAAATAAAGCTCTGTAACATTCACATTTGCTTTGAGCTCACTTACAAGTAGGTGAGGGCATGGTAGGGCTGTAATGAGCACTTCTGTCACTGCCCTCACTGTATCTTTTCAGCCTCTGCCTCCTTGATACTGACATTAGTGTAGATTTGAGTCTGGAATCTGCCCCTCCATAAAGCAGTCTTGTTAACTGGCCTGCATTTGATGGAAGAAGAGATTTTAACCTAATGAATGTATAGGCTCTGGAGATGATAACCTTCTGTTTTCCCAATTTTAGATATTCTATAGCTTCTGGTTCCAGCTTATTTCACCCAATTAAACAAGCAAACTTGACTTCAGTTGGTGTAAAATGATAAACACGGTTCCACTTTTTGGGAGGTTGGACTATCTTGGCTTAAAGCATCTCCTGTAATTGTCCATCATAGTGCTGTGATTTCTCCACAGGATGCTAATAGGAGGCATTGGGTAGCTATACTCCAGCCTATGATTTGTAGTGGCTTCTACGAATTAGCATGACATCATGTTCTCCATTTGTTTGTACTTATATTCACTGAAGTGTAGGGGAAAAACGTGTTAGGGTAATAGTATATTTGCTAACATTTCTGTTTAGCAAATGAACTTCATTTGACTTAAAGCAGAGTAAGAGCAGGAAATGTAAACATTCAGCTTGTACTCCTATGTTGCACTGAAACAGCAACCTTTTGCATTTGGACAGAATAAATAAAACTTTTCATTTTAAAATTATAGAATCAAGGGAGCTCTGGTGGCCTAGTGGCAAGAAGCTACAATCCCGAAGGCACATAGTTTGAATCCACCAAATGCTCTGCTGGAGAAGGAGGGACAGTCTCCTCCTGTGCCAGTTGGATCTGATTAGACGATGCACAGCAACAGCAAAACCAAAACCAAACAAAATATAGAATCGCAAGAAGTTGTTAAAAATGTTCAGAGACATTGTTTAGTAGTCACCAATCACCTGGCTTTTAGTTCATGATGACCTTTAATGTATTATCAAAGCCAGAGCACTGATTGGATAATACAATGAACTAGTTGGAAACATTTGTAAAAGATAATTTTTCACAGAATTGAAGTTTTGTTCCTGTAAGATGCAATAAAAAGTCATTTTGGGGCATTAAAGGCCCTATTCAATGATCCAGTGTTTTTACCACATTGAAGTCTCCTTAGATGGGAGTCAGTGTGAATGATACATGTCAGTGTGTGTGCTCCGTGGTTCACCCATGAAGCAACGGGGAAAAGTCATGTTCTAAAAGCCTACAAAAATTTAAAATACAGTCCATGAGTTTTTATCTCATTTTTCTCTATTTGCTACCTTATCTCAAATTAATAAGGTAGTTTTCATTTGGGCATTTTTTCAGTCAGACAAGGGGATTTGAAGGGTTTTTTAAAAAATGTATGCTGTGGGAGTATTTGCTTCTGTCATTGCCTCTAGAGCTTTTCTATCCAGTAGTCTGTTTGTTTTCCATCGTGGGAACATTTTCTTTCAGGAACTGAAGTATGGAGATGGAATACAGCTTGCTCGGAGCAGAGAGCTGGATGAGTGCTTTGCCCAGGCCAACGACCAGATGGAAATCACTGACAGCTTAATCAGAGAGATGCGGCAAATGGGCCAGCCCTGCGATGCTTATCAGAAAAGGTATTGCCAGTTGAGAGTGAGTGCAGACCGACCCCACAGGAAGAAATGTTATACTCCATTCTCATGACCCAGACTTCTTTACTAAGAAGCACAGATGTGCCTCAGTAAAGGCTAGATTACTTTGTATTTTACAACTTTGTATATCTCTGATATACACTGACCCAAATCACCACTTAGTGAGTTCACAAAGCTGCCATGTGAAGAATTAAATAAACCTTCCCAGAAGGGTAAGAGAGTGTTTGAAGGCTAGTATTTATTCTGGTAAGCTGAGTTTGTTCTGGGAAATGTTTGTAGGAATGTTAACTGTACTTTCATGTAGAGGACAGTAAGGCTGTTGGCACAGCATTTGACGTCGAAGAGTCTAATGTCAACTTTTTGCTTCTGAAAACTCACTGGAGGGTCAGCTGTGAGTTGGTTCTGACTCCATGGCACACAACAACAGTATCAAGTCCAGAATAACCACTGTATATTAAAAATGTGGCTGGATCAGTTGGAAACATACGAGTCTAAACTAGGAAGATGTGGTCAGATGTGCTCTTGTGCCTAGGGCATGATAAGGATGAAGTCCTGGAGATGGAGCAGGGTGTTTCCTGGTTGGGCAAAGGTAACTATACTCTACCATCGTTCAGCCTTTGAGCATCCTCAGGTGATCGAGATTCTAATGTAAAAAAAAAAATCTAATGTCACGTTGTGCAAAATCTTTGCAATGACTTGGGAGACTCAAAAAAGGGCCCTTTGCAGGCCATGTTTTCATAGGAGATTTTATTGTGAGAGTATAATCGAGTTTCTTCTCTTTCAGACTGCTTCAGCTCCAGGAGCAAATGCGTGCTCTCTGCAAGGCCATCAGTGCCCCTCGAGTCCGCAGGGCCAGCTCCAAGGGTGGTGGAGGGTACACCTGTCAGAGTGGCTCCGGCTGGGACGAATTCACCAAGCGCCTCACCAGCGAATGCCTGGGGTGGATGAGACAGCAAAGGGTGAGCAGTTCTGCAAGGACAAGTGTTAGTTCTCAAACACCCCAAGTCAATGTGCAGGGTTTATGCAGATTTATTGGATGGAATAGGTCAGCTCTGAGTGTCCTGGCCACAAAGAGGACCTTGGGTTAGCAGCACCAGTATGCTGTTTTCAGAACTGTCCTTGTTTATAGTTTGAAAATGAACTTCTCAAATAACTGACCTCCAGACAGTTTCTGCATATACTGTAAATGTCAAATTCCCAAGGATGGTGCTTTGCAGCACAAAGCCAGGTTTATACATCTTGATTTCTAAAACTGGTGTTCCAGAAAATGAGATGTCATAATGACATCCCTGAGTTCCTCAGATGTCTCTGGGTTGTGCAAGTGGTTGATATGCTCAGCTACTAACCAGAGGTTAGAAGTTTGAGTCTACCCAGAGACTCCTTGGAAGAAAGGCCTGATAATTATTTCTAAAGAAAGCAGTCACTGAAGCCATATTGCACAGCTGTACCCTGACACATGGGGTTGCCATGAGCCAGGGCTGGGTTGTGAATGATCTAATGCCTTGGTTTTAGAATAAAGAAGTTAAACCAAGGTCATTGCCATTGAGTCACTTCCAACTCATGGTGGCCTTCCATTGAATTTCCAAGGCTTAAATCATTCCAAGAAGAGACTGCCCATCTTTCTCCCTATGAGCTGTTGGTGGATTCAAACTACCAACCTTTAGTTAGCAACATGTTATGCACTATGCCACCAGGTTTACTCAGAGAACTCAGAGAATCAGTTTCCCAAGTTCAGTAATATCAGGTAGAAATACTTTCCTCATGTGGTACTTGCAAGCCTACCTTTCTGCTTGTCCAGGAAGGAGACTAAGTATTGGTCCTGACATGCATATGCTTGGTTTGACCATTAGTCAGGTTTATTTCTGAAACCTGTGTGTTAAGGAATTCAGTCCACCTTATTGTTTACTTGATCACACATTTAACAGAGGATCATTTTTTATTCGTGAGTTTTAGTTAGGGTTGGAGTGCAAGTTTACAAGCAGATTGGTTTTTCATTCAACCAACTGCACATGTTTTGTTTTTAACATTAGTTATTACAGTACCTGTGCATTGCTGTACAGAGGTGACTCGTGGTTGCTGTGATGCTGAACACTGACAGTCATGTGCCAAACATGATAATGGTTACCCATGGTGGACAGTGTTGGTTGGAGCTTCCCGACTAAATCAAGCCTGGAAGCAGGAGCAGCATCCACTTTCGAAATGGTTTGCCTCCGGAAACTCTATGTATGAACAGTGCTCAGGCCGTTCGTTCATAGGGTCGCTATGAGTCATCTATGACTCGACGGCACCTAAGAACAACAACAACAACATTACAGTACCTACCATGTAATCATACTTTCCCACTTCTTTAATTCTCATTGCCATTAACTGTTCTATCCTGCCTCTTTCTGCCATCAAGGTTTACCCTTGGCAGAGTGGTGCTTTTTGACCCTGTGTGCTTGGTTATTCACAGGAGCGAGGGCCTTGTTGGTGTCATTTGTCACCTTACAGGCCTCATTGTTTGGCTGAAAGCTGAGCCCCAAGGTTGGGGAAGTGATTTTTGTTCTGGTTCTGAGTGTGAGGTTGGAACAGAACAGGGCTTCTGCTAGGTTCTATCAGAACTGTAAGCCAAACCTTTTTTTTGTGTGACATTTAACAGATACCATTTAACTCACAAGTTTTGAATATCTTGCTCTCTCATTGCCATAGCTGGGAAATTGCTTCAGATATTTTGTGAGCTAAAAAAGGTTGTCATTCTGCTCGAGGGGTAGCTACTTCACAGTGTTGCTGATAGTAGGCACTCTTAAGAAGGACATTGTGGAGGTTTATTTGAAGTATTACTAAGTTGGAGGCTCTGGAAACGCCATAAAACTGGATATTCTGGTTTGGGCTCACGGGTGAGCTCCCTTATGTTTTTGAAGTGTCAGCTGTCGGGTTGTGCAAGCATGATGTCACGGGTGTGGGAGTGAAGTCAGATAATGGCCACAAAAGTATGTGCCAGTCCTTTCCCTGGAACAAGGGAACACCATGTAGTGTGGAATCCAAATTGTTGCTTGGTTATTTCATGTAGTAATTAGGCGTTAAAATGACCAGGTGGCAGTTGAAATATGCCATAATCATGTGGATGGGAATTTTATAATGAAAACCTGCTCCTTGTGGCCCACCCTTGTCTTGAGAGGGCAGGTAGGTACTGGGGAGCGATAAGTTGTGACCAGATCATTTGCCAGGTGGTTGTGGTGAGAAGACTTGTCATTCCCGATTGTTGTTGGATTCAATTCAGCCTGTAGTTCTGGAATTTCTCACCTACTTGTGTATGTTCTTCCCCAAGTGAGAAAGGCCTGTGTGACTCATCATTCTCTGATTTTGTTAGCATTTCCCCCTTTTATTCCAAAGACTAATACCATAGGAGCGCTGGTGGCATAGTGTGTCTCCCTGCTAACTGAAAAGTCCTTGGTTCAAATCCACTAGCTGCTCCTCAGAAAAAAAGATGGGTGGTCTCATTTACAGCCTCTAAGAACTCACTGGAGGGTCAGCCATGAGTCAGTTCTGACTCTGTGCCTGTTAGTTTCATCTAATACTGTTATATAGTGTCTCTGGGTTGTGCAGGTCCTATACTGTGCTGCTAAGTGACATGTTAAAGATTCGAGTCCAGCCAGAGGCACCTCGGAAGAGAGGCCTGGCAGTCTGCTTCAGGGGGGAAAAAAATCAACTGTTAAAACCCCATGGAGCACAGTTTTAGTCTGACACAAATGAAGTTACCATGAGTTGGAATCTACTTGAGAGGATTCATAAAAGTACTGTTGTAGAAGCTTCTAGAGGGAAAAAGACAATTTTTGTTTCAGATGCTTCAGCGTGACTGAATTGACATGTTTTCTGATTGCCTTCTAAGCTTTGAGACCTGTGATAGGATCTTGCTAAGCTGCTGGAGTGGGTGAACAGGGGGATCTGGTCACTGGGATGGAGCTTTCAGAGGAACGTCCGCAGAGCTGCTGTGTTTTAGCTGTATCTTAAGCGTTAGCTGTGTGAGACTAAGCCTTTGAGAAACCTAGCAATGAAAGCCGTCTCCACTAATTTCTCCTTTGTCAGTAATGAGCAGTTCCATAAGATGACAACCCCTCGCTTGTCATTTTCAGTGCTTATGTTGGTTGGAGCTTTTTCAAGCATGCTTTGTAGTCAAGGCTCAATGTGTTTAAATTTCTTAGTGTGGCCTCCTACAATTGATGAGAATTAGAGCCTTGCTAGTCAGATGGCCTCTGGCTTTCAAATGGACTGAAAGCTGTTTTATCACTTAACTGCTGCTGTATGCTAGGAGTTTCCGCTGCCATGCTCCTCTAATCCCTTCCTCCCCAGAGCCTGGCTTCCTTCTTCATTTCACCCCCGGGGGACTGAACAGCAGTGCCCTGCTGATAAAGGCCATTTCCCCAGCCACACGCTCCATAGACAGGCACACTCGGCACCTTTGCCAGGATTGTGTTTGGTTTCTGTGATTTGTGCTCCTGTTGATCGAAGGCTTAGATATTGCCCACTGGGCTGGTAATGAGGGCGGAGCTGGGCAGGATGGTGTCATGGACTGCCAAGGGCACTGGCCTGGCTGCCTCTCGGTTTCTGTTGTAAAGTGTAGATGAGCATGGGAGGGAAGGGTCAGAGTCCCTGCTAACTAACTCCTATTTGTCTGACCCTGAAGTGACTCTCCTTTCTGAATCCTGGCCAAGTCCGTCAGCACACAGTGGTGGCTCAGAACAATGCCTGTTATGTTCTCGTTGCGTTGCTACACTGGAATGCTTGCCCTTGCCAGATCCGACAGATGACACAGGTGTCTTGGAACTTCATGTGAAAACTCATTGCTGTTGAGTTGGAACTGACTCATGGCTGACTCTCCATTGGGTTTCTCAGGCTGTAAATTGCATGGGAGGAGACTGCCCATCTGTCTCTTGAGGAGGTGGATTCAGACTGCTAGAGCTATTGCATTCAAGTTAGCAGTCAAACTCCCTGTAGACTAGGCCCCAGAGTTCCCAGCTGTGCTCATGCAAAGAAAGGTGCCACAGATGTCATTTGTGGAGTCATGGATTTGGGTCCTACTATATGGCATTCTTTAATTGAGTAATAAAGGCTCGACTAATAAATTGTGCCTGTTTAAGTGACAATAGTTTAAAAAAACGAACATAACCTACACTGTGGATGTGGCCAACAGTAATTGAAACTAAGATATTTAATATGCTTAGTAACTTCCCTTTGAAATTGGCCAAAGAGATGTATGCGTTACATATTACAAAATGATAGGAATTCATTACAATCCAATTAAATAAACTCCAGGAAAAAAGAAAATAATGCTGAATTTTAAGAACCAGCAGTTATATTAATTAAAGTAGTCTAAGAAATAAACAATGACAAATACTTTCGCTCTTTTGCCTGGGAAACAATGTATGCTTGAGCTTGATAAAGTAAATTATTAATGCGTATTTTTAACTGTCTAATAAAGGATTAATCTAGTCTAGTAAATGGCATAGCCTGTAGCCGGTTGTGCTGCTAATCCAAAGGCTCTCTCTGGTGTTTCAAATCCGCCAGCAGCTCCATGGGAGAAACGTGGGCAGTCTCCTCCCATGTGATTGACAACCTCCCTTAGAATCCTGCAGGAGAGTAAACTATGAGTTGAGTCTAACTCAGAGATAATGAGATGAGAGTCAAGAAACCTACATCATAGTTTTTATAGTCGTATTGTTGTTGTTGTGTGCTGTCGAGTTGTAACTGACTCATACTTGACCCTCCAGCGGGTTTTCAGAGGCAGTAAATTGCACAGGAGGAGACTGCCCATCCTTCTCCCACAGAGCAGCTGGTGGATTCAGACCATGTGCCTTTGGGATTGCAGCACAGCTTTTTACCACTAGGCTGCCAGAGCTCAATAGTTTGTATATGTATATATTTATATGACACACTACTTCTCTTTGTATACATGCACACTTTAATGTACACACCTTTCTTCTTTTTCCCCGACACCTTCAGAAGATGACCTCTAGATTTCAAACATGCAATTTCCAAATTGCCTCTTCAGCTCACCTTGGGCTAGGGTAAAACAAGTTTAGGAAAGTATTTGACAACCTTCTTGTTTGAGAATCCTTAAAAAAAACTGGGCTTAAAAATACTTAATATTCTGCACTGCAATCCCAGAGGTGAGCCGTTCAAATCCACCAGATGCCCTGCTGGAGAAGGAGGGCCAGTCTCCTCCTCCTGTACCAGTCAGATCTGATTTGATGGTACACACACACACACACACACACACACACACACACACACACAAACTATTCACAGCTGTCATTTTATCAGAGTCAGAGCTGTACGCGTTCCTTGGTGCTTTGAACTCTGAGCAGTGAAGCAGGTGAGCCAGGTGAACTAAGGATGTCTTCTTTTTCTCTACCTACTGTGCAGGCTGAGATGGACATGGTGACCTGGGGTGTGGACCTGTCTTCAGTGGAGCAGCACATCAACAGCCACAGGGGCATCCACAATGCCATTGGAGACTACCGTTGGCAGCTGGACAAAATCAAAGCCGATCTGGTAAAGAAAATGTTCCATTTTAAAGCCTTTCAAAAGCATTTTTTAAGAGTAGTATAACGACTTAATTGTCCAGAGAGTTTTGTCTGAAACATTTATCTATTTTTTGTTTACCAAGGAACTAGCAAAATTCTTATGATCTGTCAGTGGGGGAGGGGAGGGGGGTTGAGCCCACTGAGAACCATACTGACTCCAGGAAGAGTGAAATCCGCCCTTTGACATGAAGTTTAAGTGAAAACTGTGGGCATGTTGGTTCTGTTTATGCAGAATGCAGATCATCTCCCCCAGTAGGGAAAATGTCACATTTATATGGTTTTGTGCCATTGGTGAAACCTTTCCAATGTGGTAATTAAAATGTATTATATAAGTAAAATATATTTAGAGTCACCCTTTAACTTTTAAAAAAATGCCTCATAGAACAGTAGTCTGATCTTAATTGTTTGACTTCTCCCTAGATTGCGGGTTTGTTTGGTTTTTTTCTTTCTTGACAGTGGTAAGAAGTTGTGTTGCCAACACAGAGGCACGCAGTTCAAATCCACCAGCTGCCCTGAGGGACAAAGATGGTCAGTCTCCTCCTGTGCAGTTTATAGTCTCTGAATAACATCCTGGAGGGTCAGCTATGAGTCAGGTCCAATTCGATGGCTCATAACAACATAAACATACTTTTGAATCACTGATTTATTTATTTAACTTTATTTTTAATTTTTTTTTTAATTAGACCAAAGCCATTCATCCTCAATACTTTCTTCAGCTTTTTGGACCTTCTTTCTACTTTTCCAAGTATGATGGGGTTTTTTTTCTCTCCAAATACTAGCTCCTCCTGGTAACATCCTTAGTGAATGTTTGCCTGAGTACCTTGGGTGGTATGATTGATTTGTGCCTACTTACTAACTAAAGAGTGTCAATCTTAACTCCCTCAGTGGCACCACTGAAGAAAGACCTGGTAACTGGTAACCCCCTGTACAGATTCCTGCAAGAAAGCCCTATGGGATAGTTGTACTCTGTCACATGGGGTTGCTGGGAGTCAGAATCAACTCAATGACAACAGTTTTTTTTTATTATCCTGTCAACTTTCTCTTTTGTTTCTCTAAGATTTAGGGAATCTTACATCTTGATCAGCATCAACAACAAATTAAAGTTTTTTTGTCGTGGGGATCTTGAAGGAAAAGTTACTAGGTCATTACAGTGTGAAGACAACACTGCCACCTAGTGAGCTGTCTCCTTCAAATCTCCTGGGGGAGGGTGTGGGGGGAAATCCCTGTGGAGAATTTTAGAGCAAATATCTCATTGAATTGAGGCTGTTCTTTCTGTGCAATCTGCCAGAGCAATGAAATGGTAACTCTTCTCTTCTTCTAGCGTGAAAAATCTGCCATCTATCAGTTGGAGGAGGAATATGAAAATCTGCTGGTAAGCTGACTTATCTCTGAAGTGTGCCTGGCCTCTGTTCACATTCAGTCTGTCAGACTCCAAATGCTGAGCACTGCTGGTGGGTGGTATCTCAGGTCTGGACCCTTTGGAAGGACATTTAAGGGCTTTCATATGCCTAGTACACTTTTACTACCGTTATCTTTAGACAGCATTTTGCCCTGTTTGATATCCATGTGTCGTATGAATGAACTTGCTCAGTACTAAGTACTTTTTTTAAGTTTAGCCTTTTCCAATTGTGAATTGCAGTTTCTTTATGATGCATTACCAAAGATAAAATTGACTTTATTCTGCTAGAGGTTTACCAAACTGTCATCACCATTTAACAATAATCTCTTTAGCATATTCTTGACACATAAGAACAGGTTTCCATTCTCATCTGTATGCTTATCAGAGTTCTTATTATTTCCTTGCTGGAAATGATAATTTTAAAATACCAGACCAACTAGTGACATAGAAGTTTCCGTAGTTAGAGTTGAGGCGTGATTGATGACACCTTGAATTTTTGATGGGAAGCGAGGGCAGAAAAAGCCCTTTTCTCTTTTTCAATTTTTTCAGTGATTTTTTTATATTAACTTTGTGTGTCTGCATATACACACACAAAAATATGCACAGTCACACACAGGGAGCTCTGGTGGCCTAGTGGTAAGAATCTGCACTGCAATCCTGGAGGCACATGGTTTGAATCGGCCAGTTGCTCTGCAGGAGTAGGATGGGAAATCTCCTTCTATAAAATTACTTCCTCTGAAAAACTTGTTGGAGGGCTGGTTCTGACTCGCTGGTACACAATAACTATATATATATATCTCACATTTACATGGCTTTTACATGTATACTCACCAATCCTGCTTATGTTAATCATGCTGTGCAACATCATCTATAATCATCCATATCCCTCTGTCAGACTTTCCATCACCATTAATGGATATTCACTTTTTCTTTAACAGTGAATTCTACTCTTCACTTCCCTCCTGCTTCTGGTAGCCACTAATAAACTTTGGTATCAGTGCCAATTGATTTATCTTTTGTGGAATCCATTTTATTTTTTTTATTATTATCAAAAGGGACATTTTATTTCCCTCCCAAATGAACTGAACATGAAAATCTCAGAGTTTATTGTCTTGATAAAATAAGAGGAAGCTTAACTGGATCACTTGACCCTTTCTTTTTTTATCTCCTCCCTGTTCAAAGTGCTTGCATATTTTGATAGCCAACTTTCTTTTAGATCTGCAGTGTGGCTCAACATATTCGAGTCTTAACACAATCTTCTTTGTACTTTTCACCTTTTTCTGAAAAATTGACTTGGTCTGCCCACCATAGCCACTCTGCTTCCTGTCATAACACTCCTTTCCCTGGAAATACAGTGTCTTTGACCTTCTTGTACTGTGTCACTTTGTGGGGCTGGTGCTTGCCACACATTTTGCAAAAAGTCCACCGAGTTTTGGGAATGTTGACCATGTTCACAGAATCTCTATCAGCTCAAATAGGAGGGAGGGAATCCATTTTCTTTTATAATATAGAATTAATGATTAGATCATGACCCTTCTATTCCATTGCATCTGGCAGTGCTATCTTGATCCCTACACTGTCTGGTCTAAGACCTTTTCCCTTACCAGCTGGTGGTAAATGTACGAGGATAGCGTCTTACTCGTTCTTGTGGTTTTCATATAGAAGAGACCATAGAAATCTATTCGTGAAGTTTGTATAGAGCGCTGCTAAGCTGCCTGTTACTCAGGCGTTGCCTTTGCATCTTCTGGGCAGAAAGCGTCCTTTGAGAGAATGGATCATCTGCGACAGCTGCAGAGCATCATACAGGCCACATCCCGGGAGATCATGTGGATCAATGACTGTGAGGAGGAGGAGCTGCTCTATGACTGGAGTGACAGGAACACCAACATCGCTCAGAAGCAGGAGGCCTTCTCTGTAAGCTTACCCCACCCCCCACCCCTCCACTGAGCTCTACAGTCTTGTTCACGCACCGCTGTCTGGGATTTTATGTGGTGGGGATGAATGGCCTTTTGATAATGAATCAAAAATTTGTCCTTCACATTTGTTTAAAATGGTCATGGAAACGCATTCCTTCCAGAGAGCTTTTAAGTAGCGTAGAGAGGGCAGCATATTGTGTGTAGATGTTGTAGATAGTGATGTGTGTAGACACTGTAGAATTCAGTGATGGTTAAAACCTAGAATTGGAAAATTTCACTATTAGTTGCAACTCAGTCACTCTACCTGTGGTATCTTAAGCAATTTCAATAGTCTGGCCTTGATCTCAAATATTCTTTCTAACATTAAACATCTTGTCTTAAGAAAAAGCCTTATTTGGCCTCATTTCCAAAATGTAGTTCTACTTTTATTTGATTTTCTTTAACTAATATGCAGTTGCTAGAAGATTGAGGGTAACTTGTTATAAAGAATGATTTCTAATCTTTCATTTACAGATACGCATGAGTCAACTGGAAGTTAAGGAGAAAGAACTAAATAAGCTTAAACAAGAAAGTGACCAGCTTGTCCTTAATCAGCATCCTGCTTCAGACAAAATTGAGGTAGGCTTTGTGAGACTTACTTTTTTTATTAGGGGGAAAAAAAATAGAGGAAGATTTCACAAAGTGAGACCATACAAATGATTGGGTTTTCACCATAATAAAGTCATGCTAACTCTATTTGATATTTTGCTGTTAACACCTTACACAAAGAGTTGGCTTTTTTTTTTCGTAGAAAGGACCAGATAATACTTTATGCTAGCAAGCCATTTGACCTTTGTTACAACTACTTACTCTTCTGTTGTAGAATGGAAGGAACCATAGACAATATGTACATGAATGAATATGACTGTGTCCCAGTAAAACTGTTTAGAAATGGGGAATGGGTCAGATATGAGCCTTACATTGTAGTTTGCTGACCTCTTCCCTAGACTGCCATTTGTGCACTGTCTTCTAGACTGACTTTAGCTTGCAGCACTGTTATTTTAAAAAAAAAGAAAAATACCCAAAATACTTATATATTAGTTGTTAAGAGTCAGTTCCTTAGGCCCCTTATCCAGCCTTCTGGATGCCTTCCACAAACTCTACAGTAGAGTACACTGTCTTCAACCCTTTACCCGTGTCTGTTCTGTTACTTGGGTGAGTAAGAATTATGACCTCTACTCCTAATAGTATCTTTTTGTTAAAGCCCGTTTTAAAATTTAATATCTACCATACTAAGATTACTCAGCTTGAAAATTCTATTTTTAATTTTTAGGAAAAAAATGTTTGCTTGGTTTCATGGCTTTCACTGAGGCTCTGTAGTTTATGGAGGGTCTAGATGGTTTTACACTGCTGGGGAAAGCCCTTGGCTGACACCTCTGATCTACACTCAAACATAAACATAAACTTTGGCTTGCTTAAACCCACCTTGCAGCAACTCAGAAGAAAGGCCTGGTGACCTATTTCTGTAGATTCCAGCCTTTGAAGGTGCTTCAAAGTACAGTTCCCCTCTGACACCCTAGCTGACCGAGAAGCAGGGTTGACTTGATGGTGGTGGGTGGGCTTTCTATTGCTGAGTGGTGGTGAAGCAGCTGACAGCAATGTCTTGTTTCAGGCCTATATGGATACACTTCAGACCCAGTGGAGCTGGATTCTTCAGATTACCAAATGCATTGATGTTCACCTCAAAGAAAATGCTGCCTACTTTCAGGTATTTATACTTAGAAATAATTTTCATTGTCTTTTAGGACTTCAAACTTGGGTTTTGCATATGTATTAAGAAACAATGAAAAATAGTCTACTAAATATTACACAAGTAGTGATTACTAGTTTGCACTTCAGAGGAGAATATATTTGTAACCTACTCACCAGTCAGTGGAATAATCTAATTATTCAGGATTCTGATCTATTTGTTCATATGGTTGCCATGAGTCCTGTGTCTTGACGGAACCTAATGGCAACAACTAAGACACTCCTTTAGTCATCCATCACAGAAACATTTTCCTGAGAAATTCTAGAATATATGGCTTGTTGAAGTCTCTGGATAGTACAGTTTGTATTTAACTACTTAACCACTATCTTAAAAATTGTGGCAGTTTGAGCAAACCCAGCAGCCACAGATGAAAGGCCTGGTGAGCTGCAAATATGAAAAAAAAGGCTGCATGTCTGTGATCACTGCACAGAGAAAACCGCATGGAAGAGTTCTCTGAAAAACATGGTGCTGCTGTGGGATGTAATGGATATGAGTGGGTTTATCATTTTGGGGTTTTATTATTTCTCGAGTTGCTTTTTGGTCATGTGAATGATTTTCTTCCTTCCTAGTTTTTTGAAGAGGCCCAGTCGACCGAGGCTTACCTGAAGGGCCTGCAGGACTCTATCAGGAAGAAGTACCCCTGCGACAAGAACATGCCGCTGCAGCGCCTGCTGGACCAGATCAAGGAGCTGGAGGTAATAAGCCCGCAGCCCCCGCACATGTGCAAGGCCTTCTGCTGCTGCTCTCTGTATGACCACGAAGCACAAAGCATGTCAGGGCTTAAGCTAGCTTTTCCTTTGTCTTCTGGGGGTTTTTTTCAGTGTGAATTTTGTTACATGTACTGCTGACAATGACTTTTGCTTTGTTGGGTGTGGGTGACTTGTTCAGAATTCCTGGTAAAACAAAACCAAAGAGGATGGTGGTGGCTTAGTATGAAAATTACTTAGGGGAGGCATACTTTAAGTATATCGCAAAAGTTTTTCACACAGGGATATTCTTTCCTGCTCATTTAACCCATGGCCAAATAGTTCTCTAAGAGATATGTTTGGCAAATTTCCCATATTCCCCAAAGATCATTTTGTGGCTCCTTTACAGCTGATGTCACTATAGTGATATTTAATTGGGAGTATCGTAGTAATCCTGTTGGTTTCTGTTTTAAGGTACAGTTTTAATTTGTAATTGCAGAAAGAACGCGAGAAAATCCTGGAATATAAGCGTCAGGTGCAGAACTTGGTGAACAAGTCCAAGAAGATTGTCCAGCTGAAGCCACGTAACCCAGACTACAGAAGCAACAAGCCTATTATCCTCAGGGCTCTCTGTGACTACAAGCAAGACCAGGTGTGACAGAATGACTTGGAAGGGTGCAGAGTGTTCCCTTTGTAAACAGAAAGATTATTGTCAGGGAGCAAAATTTATTGTCAGAGTGCAAAATTTGATCAAGGTTTCAATAAGCATCATGCATGGTAAACTGTTCTGTGTATAACTCTCACCTCACTGCTGTCAAGTCAGAACCAATTGAGAGCTTACCCCCCAGGAGGTTTTCAGGAGGCAGAATGAGATTGCTCAGTTTTCTCCCTCAGAGCAATTGGTGCTACCAGAGAAGTACCACCTTTGAGTTAGCAGTGCAGCTTTCTACCCACTCCGCCACCAAAACTCCCTTTTTATAGATAAGGTCACAGCATGTTAAACAAATGTAGCTTCATTCAGTATTATATGATAGTTGTTGGTAGTTGAGATAATAGTATTTTTTTCCAAACTATTTATTTGCTTAAGGCTTAATATTTCACTCTTTCCATTTATATGTAAAACTATTTTCAATTCCCATGGGGCTTAGAGTTTCTTTCAATAGATGAGACTTATCTGTGATCACACCTTTTTACATTTCTGCCATAAAAGAAATGAGAAGAGGAACCATTATGCTGTATATAAAGTGAATGTTGCAGACTTTACACAGCAACTGAGTTTATGTTGTTATTGTTTTGTTTTAAGGGCAAAGCCATCAACAAGAGATCCTAGAGAGTAAAATCAAGGCTATAAAAGATCAACTCACAAAATAGAACAGAGGAATCTCTCACTTTATGAATTAAGTCATTCCCCAGACTCCCTTGGAAAAGTTCCATCATCTCATTTTCTTTAAATATGGCTCACCTGATGCACATATTTTAGGCCCCATGTATTTAGATGATGGTACATCAGCATTGTTGAGTTGTGGAGATATGAGTATCCTTTGAGGAAAAAATATAATTAAGTAAAAACTCAGAGAATTCTCATTTATGGCTGCATCTGTCTTTGAATGGAAAAAATAGAAATGTGTGCCTATGAATAAACCTAGCATGCACACTCCTTACCTTGCAGAAAATTGTGCACAAAGGGGATGAATGCATCCTGAAGGACAACAACGAGCGCAGCAAGTGGTATGTGACGGGCCCAGGAGGCGTTGACATGCTGGTGCCGTCCGTGGGTCTGATCATCCCACCTCCGAACCCACTGGCCATTGACCTGTCTGGCAAGTAAGTTGTTAAAATTCCTGGAATCTGTGGTGTAAATGTGAGTGAAAGCAAAAGGGCAAATGCTTAGATTAAAAATTTCCACACACTGCTCCTTCTATTCACTGCTGAGCCAAGGGCTGAGGTTTCAGGAAGGACCCGACTCCCACAGGCATGTGGGGTCTGCACCCAGACCTTTTGTGGGTCAAGTGAAGGACCTTCTGCCCTCCTTACAGTGCGCAGATACAGCAGTGGGGTTGGCTGGTACTAAATAAACAGAATCAAGAAGTATTCATTAGACCCTTCCTGATAAGGAACAAGAAGAAACTGGGATGGAGCAGGGGGCTTAGTTCCTGGTCTCCAGTATAAAAAAATGTTCCAAGCCCAGTCCTTTGATGATGTGAATGAAAGCTGTATGACAGGATCCCCTCTCAACACTGACCTTCCTAGGAACCCCATGAAGGTCATCTTACTTTGCTTTGCAATTTCATGTTAAAGACTCTATGTTATTGTTAGAGGCTAATAAAACAAACAAACAATCAACCAAAACTAACCACTAATACGGTCTCAGAGAGCAGGAATGATTACTACTTATTTTCTTCCTGAGTTTTGTTTTTTACAATCTTTTCCTCTCTTAGAAAATCAATAATTTTGCAAGTAGCCACAGATGGACGGTATTCCTATCAATATTTGTTCATCAGTAAAAGATCTGCTTTACAGACTGTTCATGCAGAGACTTACATCTTCCATTGTGGAACTGTTCTACTACCCTCTGTAGGAGTGGAGAGACTAACATAGTGAACTGCGTCACTCTCAAGCTCTGGCCCTCATCGGTGTCTCACAGCAGCCTCTCACCACCTCCTATCTTAGGTTAGACTGTTGCCTGATGGCAAACAAGGCCCTCACCATAAAGAGTGTGCTGTGTATTTTAACCAAAATGATGTGAGGGTCCGTGAGAACTAGGAAGAGCCTCAGAGAGATGGATTGACACAAGTAGCTGCAACAGTGGCCTCAAGCCCTGCAGGCTGGCCCCAGTGCTCATTCTATTGTACACAGGCTTGCTGTTATTGTTGTGATGTATCAAGGTAGAATTGACTCATAGCTGACCCTCTGGCTGGTTTCCAGAGACTGTAAATGGCACGAGAGAAGATTGCTAGTCTTTCCTCTGCAGAGCGGCTGGTGGGGGCGAACCATGCAGCTTCAGGTTGGCAGTGCAGTTCCTTACCACTGAGCCACCAGAGCTCCCTAGTGAAAGCCCACTCGACAGCACCTAACTACAACAGCTGTGTAATGCTTTCAATTGTATTGAAATGCTGAATGTTTTGAAATTGCGCACACACCTGTGATTTTGTTAGCTCTCCTTGCTGGCAGTGTATGTTTGTCTGTGGAAGCATATCCAGAGTTCCTATCTGAGGTAGGATGTGAGGGCCTGACTCAAGTATCCTTTCTCCTTCTGCCTCTAGGATTGAGCAGTACTACGAAGCCATCTTGGCTCTTTGGAACCAGCTCTACATCAACATGAAGAGCTTGGTGTCCTGGCACTACTGCATGATTGACATCGAGAAAATTAGGGCCATGACCATTGCCAAGGTATGTCTCCCTGACCCCCCAGTTTGTGGGGAGGGTGTTGCCTGGCTTCTCCTTGCAGTGCCCCATTTTACCAGGAAGGCCCTCCAACTGTGCAGTACATATGCTTTTACTTCATCAGAAGGTCTTTACAACCTGCCTTAGAGATTCTCTCTGCCCTACATGGAATGGGAGCATTTAATATATGCTGGTTACAAGAGGAGCAGAAAGACTAGTTCAAGTTATCTGCCAAGTTGAAAGTACCCATGGAAAAGGCACATGGTCTTGCCTGCTGTCTTGCAAATGTAATGAAAGGTTAGGTTATAAAGTTTTAACTAGATAGCACACCAGTGAAAGTTAGGGAATTATTGGAAGAACACCTAAACTATTAGTTATTGAAAGTGATTTCCAAATTGTGATCTGAGGAAGCCTAGATATGGGGAAAGGTTTGGGTTTTTTTGGTAATAAGTGGAGGCGAGGCACAGAATGAGAAAGTTTTAGGGCCATCCATCCCCTGTTCTCTTCTTTCATTAGGACAGCTTAGTTTGGCTTTCCATTTGGGCCCTTCACACTTAATTAGAAGAAAGAGTTCTGTAGGAAAATCAGATTGACTACTATTAGGGTTTTCAGGACTTTTTATAAAAATAGTTATTATGAAAATGATTTCTAAACCCTAAAAAGATGTTGTAAAGATATATTTAACAAAATATCTGCCATCTCAACAATTGTCACACCTACAGTTCAGTTCAGCGACATTACATCAGTTTGCCACATTTTTAGACTATTATCCTTAGCCATTCCTGAATTTTCCTAGCACCATCAGTAAAAGCTCAATTTCCCCTAGTTCACAGCTTTAAAAAAAAAATTAGCCACACTCTAAATGCTACCTCAAACCCCAGCTAGAAGGTTGGGACATTTTTTAGGGATGATTCCTGGTATCACTGTGGAACCATCACAAATAGCGTTTGCCTGGTGTATTTTCAGCTGAAAACGATGCGCCAGGAAGATTACATGAAGACGATCTCTGATCTTGAGTTACATTACCAAGAGTTCATCAGAAACAGCCAAGGGTCAGAGATGTTTGGAGATGATGATAAGCGGAAGATCCAGTCTCAGTTTACTGATGCGCAGAAGCATTACCAGACCCTGGTCATACAGCTGCCGGGCCACCCCCAGCACCAGACAGGTAGGTGGGCTTGAAGCATCTTTCTCTTTGTGCCAATCATAAGCATGTGCTTTAAAAAATGTTTCCTATAAAACTATTCTTCTTTCTTGGGAAAAAAAAACACATCAAAAACATGCAGATGCTCAGTTTTCAAAATGAAATCAGAGTGGTTAATGTTGTCACAAAGGCCTTTGACACAGCATTTTTCATGTCTCCAGTTTGTGTCACCAATCACATTAATCATGTTGTGCAGCCATTGCTAGTATCCACTGTAATGTTTTCTGTCAGCATAAACAGAAACTCAACACTTCCTCAACAGTGACACCCCTCTCCTCCCTTTGATCTCTATTCTTGCTGTTCCTTATGCATGAGATTTTGCATTTGTCTGTTGGAATTAACTAAAGTGGGAATGTTTGATGCAGTGTGATTGATTTTTGAGGCCTAGCCCACATCTAGCGATAAATCCTCTCTTCTGACTTTCGTGGTCCTGATTTTCACAGTAACAACGACTGAAATCACTCATCTCGGAACCTGTCAAGATGTCAACCACAACAAAGTGATTGAAACCAACAGAGAGAATGACAAGCAGGAGACGTGGATCCTACTAGAGCTCCAGAAGATCCGTAGGCAGATGGAGCACTGCGAGGGCCGGATGAGCCTGAAAAACGCCCTGCTGGCCGACCAAGGGTCTACACACCACATCACAGTGAAAATAAACGAGCTCAAGGTCGGCAAGCATGGATGTTTTGTCAGAGTCCATCTTTATGTATATTTATTTTTTAATTAATTTAAAATTTATTGGTGTAAATATTCAGAGGCAAGAAATTAATTTTCAAGAAAATAGCTTCCAAGCAATTTTTCTTTTAATTTTTTCCGAAAGTGTGGAAGCTTGACAGGCTCTGAATTGAAGCATCTTTGCTATTGGGTTGTTAATTGGGGACTCAAACTAGAGTGTTTTTCTTTTGTATGATGATACTTTACAGTGCTGTATGGATTCCAGAGTGTTTCCATAAATGTTAATTTGTCACCTACCTCCAGCAACCTGAAAGAGCCCTGGTGGTGTAGTACTTAAAGTGTCAGGCTTCTAACAGAACAATCAGCAGTTTGAATTCACCAACTGCTCCATGGGACAAAGATGGGCAGTCTTCTCTAGTAGAAATTTATAGAGTTCGTAACCCCATTGCAAGTTGTTGTTAATTGGAAATGACTCGATGGTAGTAGGTTTAGGCTTTTTGGGTTTTTTAAAAATTGTTTAGTCTCTCATTTGGGTAGACAGGAAACTGACATGATGAGATTTGATGGGATAAGATCTCAAAGCCATCAAAGAGTTAAGACTCTGTGCCAGGCTTTTTAACTCGTAACCCAGGGATCTTTTATGCTCAGCTAAACCTGGGCATGACATTGGAACATCCAAGGTATATATACTATAGGAAAATCTTTATGTAGTTGCTGAGAGGGCCTCCCTGTGGAAGGAAGTGAAAGGTTATCTCTGTCTCTTTGTTAAAATATTTTTTTGGTCTTTATATAATAATTTATTTACATTGTGTTTTATTCATATGTTTCACACAATCATTCCTATATACTGTATCCCACATAATTAATTAATTACCTCTTTCTTGAATCTATTATGTTTTTATGTCTACTAGGTATTTTTCTTTTAAACTGTGGTAAAATATAGATGTAAAGTTAGCTATTTAAAAATATTATTTCAGTGGCATTAATTACAGTCGTAATGTTGTGCAAAGCATCTGTGCTATCCCTTTCCAAGTCTTTTTCATTACCCTAAACAGAACTTTGTACCTCATAACAATTCCCTCCTCTCCTAGCCCCAGAAAATAACTTTTTCTTTCTATTCACTGCCAGAGTCACTAGATTCAATTCAGATGCATAACGACCCTGTGGGACATAGTAGAACTGCCCCCAGAAAATGTACCAGTGTGTAAGTCTTTATGAAAGTGGAGCAGCTGGTGAATTCTAACAGCTGGCCGTTTACTTTAAGTGCTGTGCCACCAGAGATCCTTGCATTCTAGATCTTTCATATAAGTAGGGCCATAGATATTTTTTTCTTTATGCTTGGTTATTTTCAAGGTTCATCTGTATCATAGCTTAAGTACTATCATGTCTTAAGTAATATTCCATTGTAAGATTCTGAAACTTCATCTGACATACTTTGGGCATGTTGCAAGGAGGGACCAGTCCTTGGAGAGGGACATCATGCTTGGGAGAGTGGAGGGACAGTGCAGGACAGGAAGACCCTTGATGAGATGGATCGATTCAGTGATTGTGGCAGTGGGAGTAGGTGTGTTGGAGACAGTGAGGTTGGCACAGGATAGAGCAGGGTTTAGGGCTACTGTACATAGAGTTGCTTTGAGTTGCAAGTGACTCAATGGCACATAACAACAGGGATAATGCCACATTTTGTTAATCCATTCCTCTCTCCATAGACACTTGGGTTGTTTCTGTCTTTTGGCTATTGTGAATGATGCTTCAGTTAAATTGGTAACCAGATATCTTTTTGAATCCCTGCTTTCAATACTGGACTTTACAAGGACAATGTGATGTGACTATAAGGAATCATACAGTATAAATCTGAGGACCTTCCTTTCTTTTTTTATGTGGCAGAGTGTGCAGAATGATTCACAAGCGATTGCCGAAGTTCTCAACCAACTTAAAGATATGCTGGCTAACTTCAGAGGTTCTGAGAAATACTGCTATTTACAGAATGAGATATTTGGACTGTTTCAGAAACTGGAAAATATCAATGGTGTTACAGATGGCTACTTAAATAGGTAAATATAACTAATACTTCCAATATCTTGCTTTCCTTAAGCTACTGTTTTGTAGGTTTAATTGGTGGTTTTTACTAAGGACACCATTGAGAGAGTATCCTCTAGCTTAGGGTGTTAAATCCACTATTCAAAATTTATGAGTTTTGAAATATGTTATATTCTCAGGGCCAGAACTTAGATATATTAACAGAATTTGAAATGTTGATTTGAATCTTGGTGGAGAAGAAAATAAAATTACTGCCCCCTTGACTAGTAAAATAAACAAAATAGTTTCTCGGTGTGTTAGCAGTGTTCTCTTCTGCTAATTGTGTCAGCTGCCTGCTGTCTGTATTGTGTTAACCGTGATTTCACTTGCCTCCTTTACACTCCCAGCTTATGCACCGTAAGAGCTCTCCTCCAGGCCCTCCTCCAGACAGAAGACATGCTGAAGGTTTATGAAGGCAGACTTACAGAAGAGGAAACGATCTGCCTGGATCTAGACAAAGTGGAAGCCTACCGCTGTGGACTCAAGGTAACTCGAAAGGTTGCTAATAATACCTCAGTTTACAAGATATCATCGAGGACTCAACTCCCCACATTGTGTTTTTAAGAATTCAGAGAACGATTGGATTTTATTGACACACAATAAGTTGACATCAGTACATTTGTTTGGGACCCAGTTTTCCACATCAGAAACTATGTGAGAAAATAATTTGTAATGAGATTAATTTGAGAAATGTGCAGTTACATATAATTAAATTGCTTTTTTCTATGGTAGGACTTCTCAGAAACTTTAATGTGTTAATATCTACTACTCAGTAGGGGACTGTGCAGTTTATAGAGAGTTCAAAGACAGTACTCTTCTGGTGACTTAAATACACCAGCAGCTCCCTGGGAGAACAATAGGCAATTTCCTTCCATGTAGTTGACAGCATTGGAAACCCAGCGGAGCATAAGCTGTGAGTTGGTTCTGACTTGATAATAATGAGAGAGAGGAAGAGAAAGACAGACTTATTCAAGAATGGAAAATGGCAAAGGTTGTTGTTGTTGTTGTTTTGTCCCTTCAAGTCTCCTGTAACTCACAGCGACCCTATGTACAACAGTTCTGAACCCTGCCCTGTCCTGAGCCAGTCTCACTGACTCCAACAAGCCTACCCCGATTGCCCTAGTTACTGTATCAGTCTGTTTCTCAAACTGATTCAAACGCTGATGCCTTTCTAAACTGAATAGCACAAGGAACTACATCAGTGGAGCAAATATTGGGAAATTAAATCAGCAGGTATATTTACTTTTCTTTGATTGTTATCACCTAAAAATACAGATATTTGAAGGGTTTTATAAAATTTATTTTTTAAGTTGGTGATTTGCAGATGTAACATAAAATGAAAAAAAGATATTTATTTATGCTCATTTTAATTCCCTTGCAGAAAATAAAAAATGACCTGAACTTGAAGAAGTCACTGCTGGCCACCATGAAGACGGAGTTGCAGAAAGCCCAGCAGATTCACTCCCAGACCGCCCAGCAGTACCCTCTGTACGACCTGGATCTCGGGAAGTTTAGTGAAAAAGTCACACAGCTGACCGATCGTTGGCAAAGAATAGATAAACAGATAGATTACAGGTGAGCCATCTTCCTATATGTTCTTCCCATTTCTGTTTCTTCCCAAGCTAATGGTACTTGAAGAAGTGACTATAAAATGTAGCAGAGTTTTAGTTTTGTGTGTATAAGGCAGCTTATTGTTGTTGTTCATTGCCTTCGAGTTGAGCACAACTTGTAGTGACCCTAAGAACAAAAGGCCTGAAGACCCTCTACAACCATTGACATTTATGAGTTCAGAGAGTTTCCAGAGGTATGTTGTTTACAAGGTGGATGCCACTCCTGCTTCCAAACCTGTCATAGAATGTTATTGGTTGAGTCGCCTGCGATACATAGTGACCCTATGTACTGCAGCTCTGAACCCTTCCTTTTCCTTCCCTTTCCTGAGCCAGGTATACTAGGAAAATATGTAGGGCGGTTAAGGGGTGTTTTCACAGCTTTCATTTTCTAGAAGTAATTTCTTTTTTCATATTACATTGAATTTTTATTAGCATTTGGCAACATTCACCAAAAGCGTCTTCTCCTTTATAGCAAGAGTTACCACCACAAAAATAACATGCTAAATGGTTTCTACTGTTTCTCTAAGAAACAGCATGTGTTGGTTCACATCTCGTTATTATGATCTACCCTCTTCCATGTCAAATTAAAGCTGGTTACAGTCAGTCTCTGAAAGGAGTATCTATTAAGCCTCTCAGCAAAGCCCATTACTGTTGTTGAGTCAACTCCAACTTAAAGCAAATCCATATGTGTCAGAGTAGAATTGCGCTTCATAGAGGATTCAGACTGATTTTCTAATAACTGTTCACCAGGTCTTTCTTACAAGCTGCCTTTGGGTGGACACTCAAACTGCCAACTTTCAGGTTAACAACCAAGGGTGTTAACAGTCTGCAACACCCATTTTACTAACCAAAACACATCCACAGCTGGTGAGTTAATTTTACCTCACAGCAACCCTGTGTCAGGTTTCCTAAGCTGTACGTGTTTATGGGAGGACACTGAGCATCTGGTGGATTCTCACTTCTGACTTTTTGGTTAGCACAATATATAATGCACTGTGCTGCCAGAGCACCCACATTTGTTCAGCTGTGCTTTTTTTTAAAAAAAATCTTTATTGAGATGTAGCTGTAAATATTACCCATTTAAGGTGTTTTTTACTGTATTTGTAGAGTTGTGAAATTACCACCACAGTGTATTTAAGAACACTTTTATCAACCCAGCATAAACCTCTCTCCATTAATAGTCACTCTGTTGCTTCCCACCACCGCCACCCCCAACCTCCCAAGCCCTAGGCAGTCACTAATCTGCTTTCTGTCTCTATAAATTTGCCTATTCTGCACATTTCACATGACTGGAATCATACTGTGTGATCTTTATGTCTGCCTACTCTCACACGTCTCAGCACTGTTTTCATTTTCTCTGTTAAATAATGTTCTATTATACAGAGATACTCCATTTTCTAGTACGTTTTCTGCAGTTGATGGGCATTTAGGTTGTTTCTGCTTCTGTAATTCTGCTAAGAACATTTGCGTACAAGATTTTGTGTGTGGACATACAGTTTTAGTTCTTTGGGGAAGATACCCAGGAATGGATTTGCTGAGTCATCTGATTACTCTCTGTTAATATATTTTGAAGACTAAGAGCAGTGCTTTCATAATTTCATGTCGTCTGTTTCCCCCAGATTATGGGACCTGGAGAAACAAATCAAGCAACTGAGGAATTACCGTGATAACTATCAGGCTTTCTGCAAGTGGCTGTATGATGCAAAACGGCGCCAGGATTCCTTAGAATCAATGAAATTTGGCGATTCTAACACAGTCATGAGATTTTTGAATGAGCAGAAGGTACAAGCCAGTTTGTCTTTCTATAGCTGGTATAAAATTAATTCAGCATAAGCTGTGCTTTTGTCTGGCTTAAACAGCAGTACCTAGGTTAGAAGTAATAATTGTTTATTACTGTTGTTCTATTTTGTGAATGCTCAGAGGAAAAACACTGAAATATTTACAAATAGTTAAATTGTGAACATACAAATAATGCAGTGCTGTTCTTCTCATGTTATTGTTAGATATCTTTGTAAATTGGGATGGCAGAACCCCAAATCAGTGTTGACCAGAAAATAAACACTTAGCTAATAAGAGCTTGGCGTTCTTCTTTAATCTTTTCTGAATAAAATAATATAAGATTTAACTGAAATACAACATTGGCACATCTAATAAACTGAAGAACAAGAAATGCAGCAGTATTTGAAAAGTAAAATAATGTTTCTTTTTTTAAAAAAAATTTCCTTTTAAGAGATGCATACTCTAACATTTGTATTTCATCTTTGGATAGAACTTGCACAATGAAATATGTGGTAAACGAGACAAATCAGAAGAAGTACAAAAAATTGCTGAACTTTGTTCAAACTCAATTAAGGTATGTTACTTTCACAAATCTCATTTCATCAAAAATATTACTACTTGTGTTACTTTCTAATTCACTTTAATGATTATGGGATTCTGGAGGATGGACATTTGGGCTTTTACTTTTTTTCCCCCTAAACATGCCATAAAGATTTATCAGTTAACATTCCAAATTGGCGATATCTGTGTGAATGGGTGGTCTTTATTTTTACAAAAATTTACAGTTACAAATAAATTACAATTTGGCATTATCTTTGGGAATGGGTGGTCTTTTTTTTAAATGCTCAATTAGCATATAAAAAATATATTGCTTGGTGTTAAGAATGCAGTAGCTGCTTGGATACTAGCAATACATGATAGCCCTGGGTTTCGTTTAGAAAAACACAACTGACTGATGTAAGAGTGTGGCATTACAGCTGTCAGTACTCCTTTAAATTCCATTAAGAATGTTTTTCTTAAACTTTCTTACTTCCCAGGATTATGAACTCCAGCTTGCATCGTACACTTCAGGACTAGAAACTCTACTGAGTATACCTATCAAGAGATCGCTAGTTCAGTCCCCTTCAGGGGTGATCATGCAAGAGGTGTGTCTATTTTTATGTCATTACATAGCTTGTAAAGTCTACTTTTACTTCTGCCTTTTCTTTACCCCTGTCTCCTTCCCACTCCCCTCACCTCCACCCAAATCCCTAGAATTTGCTCCTTGTTCTAGAAAAAAGCTGTAATTGCACCAATTGTTAACTGGCTTGAAAAGATTAGCATGAATCCATTTTCCACTTGGAAATGGATCTTTTCCTCACATTCCCATTTCTCCATCCTTGTTGCTACCCCCTCCTCAGCAGTATTCAGGAGGTGTTAGCCACAAGCTCAATTTCCTATACTTCAGACTAGCTAGCCCCCTCTCCCATCCTCAGTCACCCCCAGTTTAGATTAGGTCAAGTTAGGAGGCTTCAGATTTCCAAATAGGTAAATGCTCATCCCTGCCAACTCTTACATACTCTGGGTTTAGTAATTTCCTACCTCAGAGAGAGTTCAGATCCATTTATTACAATCAGAAAATGATACAAATAAAGAGGCTTGTAAGATGAGATATGTGAAGGGAAGTTACGGCAAGGCCTCCAGTATTGTTTCCTTACCCTCACTCTGCTCTGTCTACCCAGAAGCTCCACTGATCCCCATCTTCCATGGCCTTACCATTTGGCCATGCTCATGCCTCCTAAGCCTCTCTGAGTGGTCTGACTCTCTGGAGCCTGGAACAAAAGATCAGATCCCCCTCTGTACCACACAACAACCATTCAAAGAGGTTATATCCCCCCTCACCCAGAGTGAGTCACTGATCTGTGGTGTCCTTGAAGAAAGTATCAGTAGAAATCTGAGCCTGTTCTTGGTATGCTAGAGGTTTTAAGGAGCCATGACGGTACACCAGTTAAAGAACATGCCTGCTAACCAAAGAGTTGGCAGTTCTAACTCATCAGTTGCTCCAAGGGATAGAGAAACCTTATGGAAATATTCTGTTCTGTCCTCTAGAATCGCTATGAGTCTGAATTGACTTCATAGCAGTCGATGGGTTTGATTTTGGTTTTAGCAGAAATTGGTTTCAGGATTTAGTGAGGAAGATATTTAAAAGTGGGGGAAAAAATAGGTAGCTAAAAGACATCTTTTCCCCCAAAGACATCAGAGAACATTACCTCCTAGGCGATTTAAGGAGAGCACTTTGGAGCTTTGAGGATGGAACACAGTATTTTTAGCCTTTTGTTTTATTGCACTTCTACCTTTTAAAATTAGCACACACAGAGGAAGGCATTCACTCTTTCTATAAATTCAGGACTATATTGTTTAGAAAATAAATGAGTCAACTTGTTTAAGATTTTTTTTTTTTAAATCCAATGTCTTTTTCTCCCCCTCTTTTTCTTCAAGGCTGCAGACATTCATGCTCGATACATAGAACTACTTACAAGGTCTGGGGATTACTACAGATTCCTAACTGAGATGCTGAAGAGTTTGGAAGATCTGAAGGTAACGTATTGCTTTATTTCCTTGGAGCAGCAAAAGAAAAAAGAAATAGAATCTCCTTATTACTGTCTCATATTGTAGATTTAGACATGCACTGGTAAAACTGGATTTTTTTAAAGAACATTTAATACTACAGTTTGTAGGTTAAACCTGGAATTAGTCCATGTTCCAGTACACTGTTCTAAATGAACTTATATAATACCCACAAACACGCAGTTTCTTTCTCTTACTGTAAAGCAATTCTTTTGTTCATTGTTTGACCAAGGAATTTGCTTTAATTCTTTGTCTTAAGTCAAGGATAAGTATTTCCTGGACTACTTGGATTTGGTTTTTTAATGTAGAGTGATTGTTTAATTTCCTTTTTTCTAATGCTTGAGTGTTTATGGAAACTCTCTTTATATCGCAAAGGAAGGAAACAATTTATAAAATAAAATTTTAAAAACGTAGTTTGTAAATTAAAGAGCTTGTAATTAAAAGCTTTAGTTACCTCTTGAGGTAAACCCACTTCATTTTGCAAGTGAGGAACCAGAAACCTCAAAATGAGATACGATTTGCTAAGATTATGTAGCTGATGGAAGTTATTATTGAAAGAGTCATGACAAGAACCCATGTAGTTTTGCCTCATGTCACACTTTGTATGTGTATATTGCTAGGCTCTATGTGCATGTGTGTGTATGTGTGAGATGATAGAGTAGAAAGGCACATTGGTCTGGAAGGGGAGAAACTACTGCCTTTTGTCATGTAAGGTGTTTTATCTTTTAATACAATTTTTGCTTTCAATTCCACAGCTGAAAAATACCAAGATTGAAGTTTTAGAGGAGGAACTCAGACTGGCCCGAGACGCCAACTCTGAAAACTGCAACAAGAACAAATTCCTGGATCAGAACCTGCAGAAATACCAGGCGGAGTGTTCGCAGTTCAAAGCTAAGCTCGTGAGCCTGGAGGAGCTCAAGAGGCAGGCTGAGCTGGACGGGAAGGCGGCGAAGCAGAATCTCGACAAGTGCTATGGCCAAATCAAAGAGCTCAACGAGAAAATCACCAGACTCACTTACGAGATCGAAGACGAAAAGAGGAGAAGAAAGACTGTGGAGGATCGATTTGACCAACAGAAGAATGACTACGACCAGCTGCAGAAAGCAAGGCAGTGTGAAAAGGAGAACCTTGGCTGGCAAAAACTGGAGTCTGAGAAAGCCATCAAAGAGAAGGAGTACGAGATAGAGAGGTTGAGGGTCCTTCTGCAGGAGGAGGGCAACCGGAAGAGAGAATATGAGAATGAGCTGGCAAAGGTAAGAAACCACTATAATGAGGAGATGAGTAATTTAAGAAACAAGTATGAAACAGAGATTAACATTACGAAGACTACCATCAAGGAGATTTCCATGCAAAAGGAGGATGATTCCAAAAACCTTCGCAACCAGCTTGATAGACTGTCAAGGGAAAATCGAGACCTGAAGGATGAGATTGTGAGACTGAACGACAGCATTCTAGAGACGACAGAGCAGCGCAGGCGGGCGGAGGAGAACGCCCTGCAGCAGAAGGCCTGTGGCTCGGAGATGATGCAGAAAAAGCAGCACCTGGAGATAGAGCTCAAACAGGTCATCCAGCAGCGCTCTGAGGACAATGCCAGGCACAAGCAGTCCCTCGAGGAGGCTGCCAAGACCATTCAGGACAAAAACAAAGAGATTGAGAGACTGAAAGTTGAGTTTCAGGAGGAGGCCAAGCGCCGCTGGGAATATGAAAATGAACTGGCTAAGGTAAGAAACAGTTACGATGAGGAGATCATTAGCTTGAAGAACCAATTCGAGACCGAGATCAACATCACGAAGACCACCATCCACCAGCTCACCATGCAGAAGGAAGAAGACACCAGTGGCTACCGAGCCCAGATCGACAACCTCACCAGAGAAAACCGGAGCCTGGCCGAGGAAGTCAAAAGGCTCAAGAACACTCTAGCTCAGACCACAGAGAGCCTGAGGAGGGTCGAAGAAAATGTGCAGCAGCAGAAGGCCACTGGCTCCGAGATGTCACAGAGGAAACAGCAGCTGGAGATCGAGCTGCGACAGATCACACAGATGCGAAGTGAGGAGAGTGTGAGATACAAGCAGTCTCTGGATGATGCCGCCAAAACCATCCAGGACAAAAACAAGGAGATCGAGAGATTAAAACAGCTGATAGAGACAGAAACAAAGGAGCGCAAATGCCTGGAAGATGAAAATGCCAAACTTCAAAGGACCCAGTATGATCTGCAGAAAGCCCACAGCAGTGCCACAGAGACCATCAGCAAGCTCAAGGTGCATGAGCAAGAGCTCTCGCGCCTGAGAATTGACTATGAGCGGCTCTCCCAGGAGAGGGTGGTGAAGGACCAGGACATCACCAGGTTTCAGAGCTCGCTGAAAGACTTGCAGCTGCAGAAGCAGAGAGTGGAAGAGGAGCTGAACCGGCTGAGGAGGACGGCCACAGAAGACTCAACCAAGAGGAAGAAGCTGGAGGACGAGTTGGAAGGCATGAGGAGGTCTTTGAAAGAGCAAGCAATCAAAGTCACCAATCTGACCCAGCAGCTAGAGCAGGCGTCCATCGTGAAGAAGAGGAGTGAGGACGACCTGCGCCAGCAGAGGGATGTGCTGGACGGCCACGTGAGGGAGAAGCAGAAGACCCAGGAGGAGCTGAGGAGGCTGTCCTCCGAGCTGGAAACCCTGAGGCGGCAGCTGCTCCAGGAACAAGAAAACGTCAAGCAGGCTCACCTGAGGAACGAGCACTTCCAGAAGGCCATTGAAGACAAAAGCAGGAGCCTCAACGAGAGCAAAATTGAAATTGAGCGGCTGCAGTCTCTGACGGAGAATCTGACCAAGGAGCATCTGATGCTGGAGGAGGAGCTGCGGAACCTGAGGCTGGAATACGACGACCTGCGGAGGGGCCGCAGCGAGGCTGACTCCGACAAAACCGCCACCATCTCAGAGCTCAGGAGCCAGCTGGAAATCAGCACCAACCGAACCCTGGAACTGCAGGGCCTGATAAACGATTTACAGAGAGAGAGGGAAAATTTGAGACAGGAAATTGAGAAATTCCAAAAGCAGGCATTAGAGGTATTCACAAATATTTGATCACGGCTTCCCTGTCTCTCAAATAATTCACTCCCTTTCCCTCTAATCTGACTTGTGCTTTTTGGTACTTGGGTGCTTGATTACAAAGAGTGTGATTTTCTTTCTTTTCTAATTGCTGGACTGGTACATGGCATAATCCAGACAAGCAGTTTAAATTAAAACTATTTTTGAGAACATTCATACATGTATATCTGAGATCACTTCTGTTCAAAGTACCTTTCTTTTCTAGATGACCACTCCAATTTGGTTAGCGTTGACATAGATTTGTATTGAAGTATTTCACAAATTATGCCATGCAGCTAACAAAGCAATTTTCTCTGCAATTTTAAATCACTCTTTTTGCTTGCTTAGGTGATCACCACCACCATCCCTGCCCCCGCACGTGCTACTTTATTTCCTTTTAATCATGGCCTTAATATATTTCTGTTTGCCTGGCTTTTCTTACTGAAAAATAACATCTACTACATTTAACTTCTATAGACAATATTTGTGTGGGGTTGGGTGTGGGGTGTATAATTATATTGATTTATTAAACATGCTTATGTAGCTGTACCAGGTGAGATATAGGTATAAAAGTTTGAAGAAAAAGCTCTATATTTTTTTCAAGCCACAATTACCAAGTAAGACAGTTGTAATTTCTCCTAGTTCCTTCTATAAGAAGGAAGAAATTATTGAAGCTATATATCAAAAGTGGCAACATGAATGTACAGTCTTTTTTCTGTGAATTTGTAAGATAAATGAAGAATATGTTCAGGGAAACTATAGAAAGGGGAAATATTTAAGCCAGCTGTTGTTGTTTGTTTGTTTTTTTTAAGATACAGGAAAAGAGGTTAATAGTAATTTGACAATTTGTTGTGATCAAATATTATTTCTCTCCCCCTCCCCTATTTCCTTCTTTTTAAATTCCAGGCATCTAACAGGATTCAGGAATCAAAAAGTCAGTGCACGCAGGTGGTGCAGGAAAGAGAAAGTCTACTGGTGAAAATCAAAGTCTTGGAACAAGACAAGGCTCGACTTCAAAGGCTAGAGGACGAGCTGAACAGAGCAAAGGCGACACTGGAGGCAGAGAGCAGGGTGAAGCAGCGCCTTGAGTGTGAGAAGCAGCAGATCCAGAATGACCTCAATCAGTGGAAAAGCCAGTATTCTCGCAAGGAGGAGGCCATCAGGAAGATCGAGTCAGAGAGAGAAAAGAGTGAGAGAGAGAAGAACAGCCTGAGGAGTGAGATTGAGAGACTGCAGGCAGAAATCAAGAGGATCGAAGAGAGGTGCAGGCGCAAGCTGGAGGATTCTTCCCGGGAGACACAGTGCCAGCTGGAGTCAGAACGCTCTCGGCTCCAGAGAGAAATCGACAAGCTAAAGCAGCGCCCCTATGGGTCTCATCGGGAGACGCAGACGGAGTACGAGTGGACAGTGGACACCTCAAAGCTGGTGTTCGATGGACTGAGGAAGAAGGTGACAGCCATGCAGCTCTTCGAGTGCCAACTGATTGATAAAATGACCTTGGACAAGCTGATGAAGGGGAAGAAGTCAGTAGAAGAAGTTGCTTCTGAAATCCAGCCTTTCCTTCGGGGTGCAGGAGCCATTGCTGGAGCTTCTGCTTCTCCTAAGGAAAAGTACTCTCTGGTAGAGGCCAAGAGAAAAAAATTGATCACCCCAGAGTCCACCGTCATGCTTCTGGAGGCCCAGGCCGCCACTGGTGGAATCATTGATCCACACAGGAATGAGAAGCTGAGTGTGGACACTGCTATTGCCCGGGACCTTATTGACTTCGATGACCGACAGCAGATATACACAGCAGAAAAGGCCATCACAGGCTTTGATGATCCATTTTCAGGCAAGACAGTGTCAGTTTCTGAAGCCATCAAGAAAAACCTGATTGATAGAGAAACTGGCATGCGCCTGCTGGAAGCCCAGATCGCCTCTGGGGGTGTCGTGGATCCTGTAAACAGTGTCTTTTTGCCAAAAGATGTTGCCCTGGCCCGCGGGCTGATCGACAGAGATTTATACCGGTCGCTGAATGATCCCCGAGATAGTCAGAAAAACTTCGTGGATCCGATCACTAAAAAGAAGGTCAGTTACATGCAGCTGAAGGAGCGATGCAGAATTGAGCCACACACAGGCTTGCTCTTGCTGTCGGTTCAGAAGAGAAGCATGTCCTTCCAAGGAATTAGACAGCCTGTGACTGTCACTGAGCTAGTCAATTCCGGCATATTGAGACCATCCACTGTAAATGAACTTGAGTCAGGGCAGATTTCTTATGATGAGGTTGGTGAGAGAATCAAGGACTTCCTCCAGGGTTCAAGCTGCATAGCAGGCATATACAACGAAACCACAAAACAGAAGCTTGGGATCTATGAGGCCATGAAAATTGGCTTGGTCCGTCCTGGTACTGCTCTGGAGTTGCTTGAAGCCCAGGCGGCCACTGGCTTCATTGTGGATCCAGTTAGCAACTTGCGGCTACCTGTGGAAGAGGCCTACAAGAGAGGCTTGGTGGGCATTGAGTTTAAAGAGAAGCTCTTGTCTGCGGAACGAGCTGTCACTGGGTACAATGATCCTGAGACAGGAAACATCATCTCCTTGTTCCAAGCCATGAACAAAGAGCTTATTGAAAAGGGCCATGGTATTCGTTTATTGGAAGCCCAGATTGCCACCGGGGGCATCATTGACCCAAAGGAGAGTCATCGTCTACCGGTTGACATGGCCTATAAGAGAGGCTACTTCAATGAGGAGCTCAGTGAGATTCTCTCAGATCCAAGCGATGACACAAAGGGATTTTTTGACCCCAACACTGAAGAAAACCTCACCTATCTGCAGCTAAAGGAACGGTGCATTAAGGATGAGGAGACAGGGCTCTGTCTCCTGCCCCTAAAAGAAAAGAAGAAGCAAGTGCAGACGTCCCAAAAGAATACCCTCAGGAAGCGTCGGGTAGTGATAGTTGACCCTGAAACCAACAAAGAGATGTCTGTTCAGGAGGCTTATAAGAAGGGCCTGATTGATTATGAAACCTTCAAAGAACTGTGTGAGCAGGAATGTGAATGGGAAGAAATAACCATCACAGGGTCAGATGGTTCCACCAGGGTGGTCCTGGTAGATAGGAAAACAGGCAGCCAGTACGATATTCAGGATGCCATTGACAAGGGCCTGGTTGATAGGAAGTTCTTTGATCAGTACCGATCTGGCAGCCTTAGCCTCACTCAGTTTGCTGACATGATCTCCTTGAAAAATGGTGTAGGTGGCAGCAGCAGCCTAAGTGGCAGTGTCAGTGATGATGTTTTTAGCAGCTCCCGTCATGACTCTGTGAGTAAGATTTCCACCATATCCAGTGTCAGGAATTTAACCATCAGGAGCAGCTCTCTGTCTGATCCCTTGGAAGAATCGAGTCCCATTGCAGCCATCTTTGACACAGAAAACCTGGAGAAGATATCCATTACTGAAGGTATAGAGAGAGGCATTGTGGATAGCATCACAGGCCAGAGGCTTCTGGAAGCTCAGGCCTGCACAGGTGGCATCATCCACCCTACCACTGGCCAGAAGCTGACACTCCAGGATGCCGTCTCCCAGGGTCTGGTTGACCCAGATATGGCCACCAGGCTGAAACCTGCTCAGAAAGCCTTCATTGGTTTTGAAGGGGTGAAAGGAAAGAAGAAGATGTCAGCAGCAGAGGCTGTGAAAGAAAAATGGCTCCCTTATGAGGCAGGGCAGCGCTTCCTGGAGTTCCAGTACCTCACCGGAGGCCTGGTTGACCCGGAGGTGCATGGAAGGATAAGCACCGAGGAAGCCATCAGAAAAGGCTTCATTGATGGTCGAGCTGCTCAGAGGCTGCAAGACACCAGCAGCTATGCCAAGATCTTGACATGTCCCAAAACCAAATTGAAAATATCCTACAAGGATGCCATGAATCGGTCCATGGTAGAAGACATCACTGGGTTGCGCCTTCTGGAAGCAGCTTCAGTTTCGTCCAAGGGCTTGCCCAGCCCTTATAACATGTCTTCTGCCCCAGGCTCTCGTTCCGGCTCTCGTTCTGGTTCTCGATCAGGCTCTCGCTCTGGCTCCCGCAGTGGGTCCCGGAGGGGCAGCTTTGACGCAACAGGGAATTCCTCCTACTCTTACTCGTACACATTCAGCAGTAGTTCTATTGGGCATTAGTGGTCAGTAAGAAAGGGTTGCTATTACTTGGCTTCTTTTATATGAATTTTCACTTTATTAAGAAATAAGAAAGCAAACTTGGTGCTTCAAGTAGGACTAATATAACCTTGCTTAAGAAAAGTTAGTCATTTTAAAATCAAGTAGTAACGGCTGTCTGGCTTTGGATCTTCTTAGCTTACCTTAATAATGTAATACACCTTGGATATAGGATATATGAAATGTAATCACTTGTAAGAATAGTGCAAATTTCATTTAGGGTTTGTTTCTTCACTCCTATGTTTAGAATTTTTAGTAAGTCCTCTTAAAACTCTTTCAGATTTCTATTCTTGGCAGTAAAATAAGTAGATACCTTAGTCACCATTCTGTTCTGAGATAAATGCTACTATTTTCTGGACTAGGAGAAACCCCATGT
>NW_006399821.1:14690341-14691381 GCF_000299155.1 Elephantulus edwardii
CAAGCCACTGAGAAGAATGGTTCAGGTAAGCTGATAAAAGTATTTTTAGGGGAAATAATTCACTCAGTGACTTCCACTGGAAATATGGAAAGAGAAGCAAACATTTGACGTCAAACTTGAAAAAACTACAAAGGATGAAACTTTTCAGTTTCTCAAGGGACCAGAGAGAAAACCATTCAGAGAAAGAAAAAAGAAGGTTGATTCCAGGTCTCAGGAAGGAAGTGTACATAGCAAATTTAGTTAAAACAAGGATATACTTTAGGACCAAAAGTATCAAAGAGGGTGGAGAGTGTGCTTTAAGAGTGGCTTCCATTGGCCAGGTTGGAAATGATTTGAACAACAGAAATAATTGTTGAAACCAATCATAGCTGATCTAATGGATATGGAGAGGCAGTAAATCACATAGAGAAAATTGCCCATCTTTCTCCCATGGAGTCACTGGTGGGTTTGAACTGTGTTCTTTTGGGTTAGCAGCACAACTCCTTACCATTGGGCCACCAGAGCTCCAATGGTTGTATATAATGATTATAATAAATCTAAAAATCTTAATAATTCTAAAATAACCTTGATTTCACAATGAAACTAATAGAGTTGTGGGAGGAGCACCATGTTAGTTAATAAATGAAGGAAGCATGATAGTACTAGAGAATCCTTACATAACAGATGGCACAATAACCATAACACTGGACTTGTACTAGTGGCCATGAAGACGAACAGGACTAGGCAATGTCATACATAAGGCTACCATGAATTCAGTCAACTGATTGCAACTAACAACCTCAGCAATGGAACTATAGAATCAGAGAAGAATTGTGTGGGAAGGAGTAGAAAGAGGAAAGGCAACATGGGGACAGTCCTATCTGACCTAACTCCACAAGGGGTAACGGGCCTCACTAATACCTTCCACAACACAACCAATTTTCATGAGGTCAGGCATGTCCCCCATGCTCCCCACCTTTTTATACTAATTCTAACACCCATCCTACTATGTTGTTGTTGTTATGTGCCATCAAGTCGCTTGCAACTCATAGCGACCCTAC
>NW_006399821.1:14692906-14695224 GCF_000299155.1 Elephantulus edwardii
GAAATAGGATGGCAGTCTGAGGTCAGCTCTCATGTCAGGTCTCTGGTTCTCTGCTGTGGCTGCTGCTGCTGCTGCCGCTGTCCTGTAGATCTGGCTGGTGCAAGAATCTCTGTCTCCTAATGCATTCTCTGCTGCCTCGCTGGTTTTCAAAAAAATGCTGATTTTCAAAATATGCTGCTGAAATCTAGTAGCAAGAGTTGCCAATCCCTTTGTGGATAGGCTAATGCACCCTTTTTCCATGTCCTCACCCATCTATATCAATCAATGGATAGGAAATGGATTTTGAACAATAAATCCTTGGTACTCAAAGGGTTTTGGGTAAAAGTCACTCTTGTGTCCCCAAGGAATCATCTCATGGGTGGATGCCAATGCTTCTACCAAGTGATCAAATTTAACATTTCTGTGCAAATCACAGTCTTGGAAAATCCTCTAGAACATCAGCTATGTGTCGATTCCAACTTGATGGCAATGAGACTAACAAGAAGTAGTGTAGTCTGTAGAGAGTTATGCTGCTAACCCAAGAGGTGACCTTCGGTGGTTCAAAACATGGACAGTCTCTTCATGTGCAATTCACAGTCTAAGAAAACCTGTTAGAGGACCAACTATGAGTCTATTCCAAATACCTACTGGAGGGTCAGCTGTTTATCCATTCTAACTCAATGTCAATGAGTGAATGTGTGAGTGAGTAGCAAAAGAGAGTTTCTGAGTGGTCCAAATGGCAAATGAACTGGCCAAAAGGTTAGAAGTTTGAATCTATCCCCAAGGTCCTCAGGAAAAAGGACTCAGAAGTTCCTCAGGGAAAAGACCTGGTCATCCACTTCTAAAAACCCTGTCATTAACCAGCTTACGGAGTACATACAGTTCCATGCTTACACATGTGGAGGTGCAATTTGTATGGCTATTGGTTTAACATGAAGAAAATCTAAAGTCTCTTCTGTGAGATATAGTAAGTGCACCACAGCTGTGATGTAGTTTTTTAGGTGCTCACAGATCAGTACTGACTCATTTTGTAGTGTTGTGTTTCATTGAGTCAGAACTGACCCATAGCTGCCCTTTCCTGGCTGGTTTCCAGAGACAGTTAATCACATGGGAGAAGACTGCCCATCCCTCTCCCACAGAGGAGCAGCTTGCGGATTTGAACCGCTTTTGTATTGCAACATAGCTCCTTGCCACTAGGCCACTAGAGCTCCTCACTCATGTTGTTGTTATGTGCCATCAAGTTGCTTGAGACTCATTGAAACCCTATGTACAACAGTCCTGAACCCTGCTCTATCTTGAGCCACCTTCATTGTCTCTGACATACCCACCCGTATTACCTCATTCACTGAGTCAATACATCTCATCCAGGGTCTTTCTTTCTTGTGCTGTTCCTTCACTCTTTCAAGCATGATGTTCCTGTCCAAGGATTGGTCCTTCCTTGCAACATGCCCAAAGTATGTCAGACGGAGCTTAAAAATCCTTACCTCCAAGGAACAGCCTGTTTTCACCCTCTCTAGGATGAACGTGTTTGTCCCCTTAGCAGTCCATGGTACATTCAATACTCTTCTCTAGCACCACAACTCAAAGGCATCAATTCTTCTTCCATCATCCCTACTCATTGTCTAGCTCTCTGTTATCTGCTGTAATATTCATCCAAGAACCATCTGAAGTCAACAATGATAACTCCCACTTCATGTCCTCTTCTGAATCCATTTTTAATTTCTCTGTCAATGTACTACTATTCCAACCATTCTTAAACATTTTCAGAAAAAATTTTACTTGCACATGATATTAATGATACAGTTTGATAATTTCTATATTCTGTTGAATGCTCTTTGAAATGAGCATAGATGGGTCTTTTCAAGTCAGTTGACCAATTAGTTATATTCAAAATTTCTTGGCATAGATGACTGAGCATCCCCAGCTCTGCATCTGCTTGTTGAAACATCTCAGTTGGTATTCCATCAATTCCTAGAGCCTTGGGTGGTTTTTTCTTTCTTTCTTTTTTTTTCTCCTCCAATACCTTAAGTGCAGCTCGAACTTGTTTTAGTACCATTGGTTCTTGATCATCAGCAACCTGCTAGAATGGTTGAACATTGACCAGTTACTTTTGCTACAGTGATTCTGTGTACTCTCTCAATCATTTTTTAAACAATTTCTATGTCATTCAGTTTCCTCTGTGTCAGCTAATTCCTTCTGATACAGTGACTCTGTGTACTCCTTCCATCTTCTTTTTATATATCCTGGATCATTCAACATTCTACCCAAACTATCCTTAAGTATTGCCACCCGTGGCTTGAAATTGTTTTAAAACTCCTTCAGCTTAAAAAACACTGAGT
>NW_006399821.1:14697289-14699024 GCF_000299155.1 Elephantulus edwardii
TTCTTCAGTTCTTCAGCTTGAGAAATATAGAGCATGTTCTTCCCTTTTCGTTTTCTAAATCTAGGTCTTTGAACTTTCGCTTTGCTTTGTCACCTCTAGTCATTCTATGAAAGCCTATGTTGTTTTAAAGATGATTAGCCCACTGCTCACTCTGATTCATAGTGACCCTCCAGGGAGATTCCAAGGACTAAGCAGTTAGTGGATTCCAACCACTAATCTTTTGGTTAGTAAACAACTCATATTACACTGCATACTGCTTGCTGTTATTGTTAGGTGCCATTGAGTCAACTACTACTCATAGCAACCATATAAGCAACATGTCTGAACCTTACCCTATCCTGCACCATTCTCATTATCTCTAATGTACTCCAGTCCATTGTTATAGTCACTGTAACAAATTCTTCTAGTTGAGGGTCTTCCTCTTTTTCTCTGACCTTGCACCTTCCTCAGCGTGATGTATTTTTCTAAGGACAGTAGCACCTGATAGCTTGCCCAAACTATATGAATCCAAGTTTAACTGCCCTTGCCTTTAAGGAGCACGTTGGGTTCACTTCCTGCAAGAAGACTCGTTTGTTCTTTTGGTAGCCTAGGGGATATTAAATTATCTTCTCCAACATCGCAATTCAAAAGTATTGATTTTTCTTTCGTCATCCTTATTCACTGTTCAGCTTTAAGATGTAAGGAGAGAAACTGAAAACCATGACTTGGATCAGGTGTACCATAGTCTTAAACTGACATCCTTCCTCTTTAGAACTTTAGTGAAATCCTTGATAGCAGATTTTCCAGTGTAACATATCTTTTAATTTCCTGACACTGTTAGTGTGGAAGTTGATTGAGAATCCAAGCAGATGAAATTATTGACAACTTCAGTCTTTTTTCCATCTATCATGATGTTGAGTAATAATCCAGTTGTGAAGATTTTTGTTTATTTTGAAATATGAGCTATATACTGTAGTCTTTGATCTTGTGCAATAAGTATTTCAAGTTCCCTCACATTCAGCAAGCAAGATTGTATTATATGCATAAGGCAGATAGTCTTGCTGGTGCCACATATGTCTTCATAGAGTCCACCTTCTCAAATTACTTTCTCAGCCTGCAGATGGAATATGCATTAAGAAAAGATATAACCCTGAAATACGTCTTTCCTGATTTTAAACCATGTGATGTTATCTTGCATCTTTATCCATGTACAGATTTCACATGAGTACTTTTGTTGTTATGTGTCACTCAGTTGACTGCCACTTATAGTGACCCTAAATACAGCAGCTCTGAAGCCTGCCCTGTCCTGAGCCAGTCTCACTGATTCTGACACACCTTCCTTCATTGCGCCAGTTACTGTATCAATCCATCTCATGCTGGGTCTTTACCTCCTACACTGTCCCTCTACCGTTCGGAGCATGATGTCCTTCTCCAAGAATCGGTCCCTCCTAGCCACATGCCCAAAGGATGTGATACAGAACTTCCAAATCCCAACTTTCAAGGAGAAACTTGGTTTCACTCTCTCCAAGACAGACTTATTTGTTTTCTTGGCAGTCCATGATATGTTCAAGGCTTTTCTCCAGCACCACAACTTGAAGGCATCGATTCTTCTTCTGTCATTCTTAGTCATTGTCCAGCTCTCTGATGCAAAGCAAGTAATTGCAAAGCCATGGCCTGTATCAGGTGCATCTTAGTCTCTAGACTGACATCATTGCTTTTTAGTACTCTGGAGAGGTCTCTGACAATAGATTTTCCC
>NW_006399821.1:14700269-14701429 GCF_000299155.1 Elephantulus edwardii
TCGACGGCACATAACAACAATGTTTCCTTGCTCTGTTCTGATGACTGCATCCTGGTGTTTTGAAATTCCTAGTCTTCTCAATGTTAGCTGTAATTTGTTATAACCCACACAGTTAATTGCCTTTGTTGTCTTAATAAAACACTAAATATCTTTCTACTATACTCTATTTTGGCCAAAATCTATCTGACATCTACAGTGATGTACCCTGTACCATGGCCTCTTCTGAATCTTACTTGAACTTTTGGCAGTTCCTGGTCAATGCACACTGTTCCAGTTATTTTTTAATACTCTTCAGAAAGATTTGATCTACAGATGATATTGATGGTATTGTTTGATGATCTCCACCTTCTATTGTATCCCCCCCCTTTTTTTTTATAAATTGGAACAAATGTGGATTTCTTTCTGTTACTAGGCCAGGAAGCTGTTTTGCAATTTTCCTGGATAGGACTAGTGAGCACATCCAGGGCTGCCTTTGTCTGTTGGCACTTAAAAACTGCTATTTTATAAATTCTTGGGTCCTTACTTTTTTTCAAAATTTTTCAGTGCAGCCTGAACTTCCTCCTTTAGTAAGTTCTTGAATAATTTCTTTTTGAAATGTTTCTGTGTTTGCCAATTCTCTTTGTTACAGTGACTCTGTGTGTTCCTTCCATCTTCTTTTGATGAGACTTTGATCATACAAGATTTTGCCTATAAAAATCTTTCAGCATGGCAAGTCGAGGCTTGCATTTGTTCTTCAGTTCTGTCAGCTTAAGAAACACTATGTTTCCCCCTTTTGGCTTGCAAACTCCAGCTCTGCATGTTTCATGATAATATTTTGTTTTGTCTTCTCAAGCCACCCTTTGAAATTTTCTATTCATCTCTATAACTTCAAGTTTTCTTCTGTTTGTTTTGGCCTCTCTACATTTCAGTGCAAGAGGCAGTAGTCAGAACAGAGCAGGGCAACACTGCATGGTTCAAAATTGGGAATGGTGTACGCCAGGGATGTGTCCTGTCTCCATACCTTTTCAACTTGTATGCAGAGCAGATTATCCGAGAGGCTGGGCTCTATGAGGTGAAGTGTGGCGTTAGGATTGGTGGACGATCTATCAACAATCTGCGTTATGCAGATGACACAACCCTGCTCGCTGAAACTGAGGAGGACCTCATGCACTTACTGCAGA
>NW_006399821.1:14701825-14730761 GCF_000299155.1 Elephantulus edwardii
CACGGTTTAGGGCTGTTGTACAATAGGGTCGCTATGAATCGCAAACGACTCGATGGCACATAACAACAACAACAATAACAACAACATTCCAGTGCACTTCCCAGAGTTTCTTCTGATTTTTGTCTTTTCTTTCTTTCCTGTCTTTTTGATGAAATAAAAACTTTCTTTATTGATGATATCCTTGATTTCATTCCACAATTCATCTTTCCTTTATTAGTAAAACATATTCTGGAGATGTTTTTTAAGGTCCAGTGGGATAGATACAAGGCTATGATTTGGTTCTTGGACCCTTGCTTTAATATTCTTCAACTTCAATTTGAACTTGTACATGAGTTATTAATTATAGTTCCCACGCTAAGCCCCAGCCTTATTTTGACCAATTACTATTGAACGTCTCCATTGATTTTATCTAGGCCATTTGATTCTTATGTAGTCCATTTGTACAGTCACTGTTTGTGGGGTTTTCTAAAGTATTTATAAAGAATAAATAATTCATTGTACAAAATTCTATCATTTGATCTCCAACCTAATTTCTATCACCACGTCTGTATTTTCAAATTTTGTTTCCAATTTTTACATTCCAGTCACCAATTATTATGAATGCATCTTTTTAAAATAAAAATGTTAAAATTTTTTACCAGATATTATTTCTTTTTTATTGTTATTTGAAAAACATTTAGAAAACATTTTTTATCCAATCATACAGGCATATTTTGTTTTATAACATTAATATTATGCCCCGGCCTGCAGGGATCTTCAACGGTGACCCTAGGAGGGGAAGGATGAGAATGGGGGGGAGGGGGGACAGGAGGCACAGAAGCAGGAAGACAAGTCGAATTTCCGATCAAGTCTCCATTTTATTGAAAGCACTCACAGCTTATATACAGAAGCACAATGGGGGAGGAGAAGTACGCAATGGGGGAGAATAACATGTCGTTTCTGGTAAGCTGAAATTATCTGGTAAACAGAAACTTAGCAGGGCATTCCCAGTAAACCAAAACCTATCCTCCCAGGGTGGGGTAAACTGAAACCTCTTCTCCCAAGGAGGGGCAACATGTCCAAACATGTTCTTAGAGAATTACAAAATGGCTTCAGCTAGGTAGAACAAGCGGCTCCCAGCAATTATAATACCCATGATGTACAATATCCATACTTCTCCCATTTTCTTCCTTTTATTATCATTTTCTTTACTAATTTACAAAATTTGAATATAATTTTGAATAAATTCTTTCAATTTCCCTCCCCCTCCCCCATCAAACTGTACAACCTGATGATTAATCAATCCATTCACCCTGAACGAACACATCACTCTACTTTCAGCCTGTCCCACCCCTCTTGTTTCCTTATATTCATTCTGTAATAATGGTTTTATACAATATTTATCCTTGTGGGATTGGGTTAGTTCATTCAGCATAATGCTGTCCAGCCCCTCCCAAGTTAGGTAATAATTTAGAAAATCATTGTTGCTACATTCTGCATAGTATTCCATTGTGTGAATATACCATAATTTCTCAATCCATTCATTTGTGGCTGGACATTTGGGCTGTTTCCATGTTCTTGCGATGGTGAATAATGCTGTTATGAACACTGGTGTACTAATCTCAGTTTGTGCCTCAGCTCATATTCTCGGGGTATATTCCAAGGAGTGGGATAGCTGGATCATATGGAATTTCTATGTTCAGCTTTTTGAGTAAGTGCCAAACTGCCTTCCAGAATGGTTGTACCGTTTTACAATCCCACCAAGAATGTATAAGATGCATCTTGAGTGCAGATTATATCAATTTCAGATTTTATGTCCTGTTGAGTTGACTGTGACTCTCAATGACTCAATGAACAAGGGATATGAAACCTGAACTGTCCTGTGCCACCGTTATCATCTCTGATATCCTTGAGTCCACTGATACAGTCACTGTGTCAATTAATCTCGTCTAGGGTCTTCCTTATATCTTTCCAAGCATAATGTCCTTTTCCAAAGACTAGCCCCTCTTAACAATGTGCCCCAAACAACGTGTGAGACGAAGTTCCACTATCCTTTCCTCCAATGAGCACCATGGATGTACTTTTTAAATTCTTTCAGAAACCTATGAGATATTCAGTACTCTAACACCACAACTCAAAGATACAGATTCTTTTCCCCTCCTCCTTATTCATTGTCCAACTTTCAGATTCATACCAAGTGATCTTTTGCCGCAAACAAGGTTTGTGCCGTTTCCATAAGGCAAGCTGTTTATGAGTCTTTCTTTGATCCTGGTGCAACATTCTTTATTATGAAGTTCAACTTCTCTACTGATTGGCTCACCATACATATTGACTAGGTTTGGAGAAAGGATATAGCTTTGAAGTACGCCTTTCTTGATTTTAAACCATGCAGAGCTCTTTGAAATGCTTAAATGGAATCTAATAATAAGAGAAAAAAATCTGATAAATACACAATGAGGAATTTCTATGCTCTTCACAAATTGTTACTTAAAAAAGATGGAGGAAGCTGCTTTAGATTAATGTGCATTCATCTACTAACAACAAGAACGTTTTACCACATATTACAACACATAAGCCTATGACAGAGGTTTTATCTTTACAGTCCATCATCTATGTTGTTGTTGATGGACTGAAAAGATAAAACCTCTGTCATAGGCTTATGTATTGTAATATGTGGTAAAATGTTCTTGTTGTTAGTAGATGAATGCACACACCTTTGGGAGTTGTTATTTGTAACTTACTTAAAAATAGTTGAGTAAAAATAGAGCCTTGTTTAGTATACAATTCCTACGTCCCTTCCCCCCACCCTGAGTACACTTCTCTATGCAACCTTAATTCTGGATTTCTGTGCTAACCAGAATACTCAATCATATATCACTTCTAATCTGTTCTTTCCCTCACCTGTTTCAATACACATAATTTATCCAGTTGGGGAGGGGTGGGAAGGGAGAAAATTGCGGCAATGAATGAATGGAAATCCAAAACCTCTGTAACAAAAAATAAAAAATAATTAAAAAAAACAAAAAAATAAAAAAATTATTTAAAAAACCAAACAAGTATAAGCAACTAAGATATAAAGTAATTAGATAACTGAGATGAACTTTCTTGGACTAATTTGAACCTGACAGTCATATGAATAATTTGCGGGGATTTGAATGAAAAGCTGAGGAATATGATGTTGCATTCATAGTTTAAAAATACCATTTCAAGATATATCCTAAACTACAATGTTGTAAGTCACAGATACTATCCATACACATGCAACGATAACTTGTTACTATTACAAAAATTAACCAGTAAGTAAAACCAAAGAGGTAGAAATTAGAGATCTCTACCAACTAATCATTTGTAATTTATCAAACATATAATAAAGATGCATTGTTAGTTATTGATGACTGGAATGAAAAAGTGAAAAACAATGTGGAAGGAATGGTAGTAGACAAGTTTGGTCTTGATAATAGAAATGAATGAGCGATCAAATGATTAAATTTGAATGTTCAATGATTTATTCATTGCAAGTATCTTTTTTGAAAAAGCCTGAAAGACAACTTTACATATAAACCTCACCTGATGGAATGCACAGGAATCAGATTGACTACACCATTGAGGAAGCTCAATATCAGCAGTTAAAACCAGATCAAGTGCTGGCAGTAGTAAAGATCATCAGTTACTAACATGAAAGTTCAAACTGAAGCTGAAGAAAATGAAAACATGTCCACAAGAACCAAAATACAACCTTGAGTCTTCTCAACTTAAATTTAATATGAATCTGAATAATATGTTTGGGGCATTGAATATCAATGAACTAAAACTAGATGAGCTGTGGAATGACATGAAGTATATCATCCATAAAGCGAACAAAGGTAATTTTTATTTTGAAAAATAAAATTGAATTATTAAAAAAAAAATAGAGCCTTGTGTGGAAAGTGAGCGCAAAACATACGAACTTGAAGGATATTCAAATACTTAGTCATTTTCTTTAGATTTTCTGATAACATAACTTTTCTTAAAAAGTTGATGGGATAATTACTGTCAGAAAAGTCAAGGCGCAAATGCATTTAGGTCAGACATCTCAAAGTGACAGCACCTAAGTTGCGGCTGGGGGCCGCTTCCCTATTGGCTGCTCTTACTTATTACGTGGCTGGAGGCCCCGCCCCCGCTCCCAGAGGCCCGCGCGCGTGTTTTTGTTCTGATTCCTACTCTAGACTTCCGGGCCCTGGACCGAAGTAGCAGGCTCGATGGAGGTCCATCCACCTCCGGTGGAGGAGCGGCGGCGACTGCAGGAGGAGCTGAACCAGTTCGTAGAGGGCTGCTACCGAAAGCTGGAAGAGGTGACAGCGACTCTGGGCTGGAGCTTGGATCAGCTGGATCCCGGGGAAGAGGAGGCGGAGGAGGTGAGGCGGGGTCTTTCGGGGGCCCTTGGCTTGCAAAAGTCTAGGGCGGAGTAGAAATCCGAAGTCCCCAGCTGTTTGTAGAGTCGTTACCCGACAGGGCTGTTGGAAATCGATCGGCCTAGACGGCCCTAAAACCTGCGCTTCTTCCAACTTAGATTTTTTCTTTTGGCAGTCTATATGTTGTTGTTTTGTTGTTATGTGCCGTCGAGTCGCTTGCGACTCATAGCGACCCTATGTACAACAGCTCTAAACTCCGCTCTGTCCTGTGCTAGTCGCACTGTCTCTGACACTCCCATCCCAATTATCCCAGTCACTGAATCAATCCACCTCATAGAGGGCCTTCCCCTTCTGCGCTCGCTGTCCCTCCACCTTCCCAAGCATGATGTCCCTCTCCAAGGATCGGTCTCTCCTCACAACATGTCCAAAGTATGTTAGACAGAGCCTCAGAATCCTTGCCTCCAAGGAGCCACCCGGTTTAACCCTTTCCAGGACAAATCTGTTTGTTTTCCTAGCAGTCCATGGTATTCTCAATACCAGCACCACAGCTCAAAGGCATCAATTCTCCTTCTATCCTCCTTGGTCATTGTCCAACTCTCTGATGCATAACAGGTGATTGCGAAGACCATGGCCTGTATCAGACGCACCTTAGTCTCCAGAGAGACACCATTGCTCTTCAGTACTTTGGAGAGGTCCCTAACTGCAGACTTTCCTATGGCAATGTGCCTTTTAATTTCCTGGCTGCTGGTGCCAAGACTGTTGACGACGGAGCCAAGCAAACTAAAGCTGTGTACAATCTCAATCTCTTCACCATCCATCCTGATGCTGCCAATTGGTCCAGTGGTGAGAATCTTTGTCTTCTTGACATTGAGCCTATATAGATATATATATATATAGGCAGTAAATGTTCTTCGCTACCACCACAATTCAAAAGCATCAATTCTTCTTCTATCCTCCTTATTCGTTGTCCACTGTCCATTGCCATATGAGGCAATTGAAAATAACCTTCGCTTGAGTCAGACACATCCTCAAAATGACATCCTTGCTTTTTAGCACTTGAGAGCAGAATTGCCCGGTGCAACATGTCATGTTATTTCTTTGCTGCTGCTTCCATGAGTGGTGATGGTGGATCTAAGTTAAATGAGATCTTGGACAACTTCAGCCTTTTCTCACTTTATCTTCATTTTGCTTATTGGTCCAGTTGTGAGGGTTTTTGTATAATTTATGTTGAGGTGCAATCTACACCAAAGTCTTGAAGCTTTAAATAAGTGCTTCAAGTCTTCCCCCCCCCTAAGTTTTTTTGTTTCCTCTTCAAGCAAGGTTGTCTCATCTACATTTTGAAGGTTGTTAGCAAGTTTTCTAGGATGTCAGTCTAGAGACAAAGGTGCACCTGATCAGGGCCATAGTTTTCTCAGTTACTTCCTATGCCTCGGAGAGCTGGACAGTGAATCAGGATGACAGAAGAATTATTGAAGCCTTTGAGTTATGGTGCTGGAGAAGAGTATTGAACAGGCGATGGACTGCCCAGGGAATAGATATGTCTGTCCTTGAAGGCAAGGATCTTGAAGCTCTGTCCCACATATTTTGGCATGTTGCCAGGAGAGGCTAGTCCTTGGAGAAGGCCAGCATACTTTGTAGGGTAGAGGGTAAGTGCAGAAGCGGAAGACCCTGAATAAGATGTCTTGACACAGTGACTGTGGCAGTGGGATCAGGTGTGTGAGAGATGGTGAAGTTGGTTTAGGATAGGGCAAGGTTCAGAGCTGTTGTTTGTAGGGTCGCTGTGGGTTGTAGTCGATTCGGTGGCACATAAATAACAAGTTTTCTAGAATCCTGATTCATGGGCAATGTAATTTTAATTTGACACCTGAAAGAAAAGAAAAAAAAGTGAAAGTAGCTAGGTGAAGCAGGAGGAAGCATCAACAGCTTGTGTGGAAGGTCAGAGACAAGAATGTAAGGATGTAATTAGATAAGGAAGTCTCTTCTAGTAAAGGACAGCATGAGCAGAGGGTATGGAGATGGTGGGCAGTGACAGTGGATAAGAACTAGTTCTCAAAAGTCAGTAGGGGAGACGTTGGATTATTGTAAGCCTAGACTATCATTTAAAAAATTTGATAAAATAATTACTTAGGCTTATTGACTGCTTACTATGTGCTAGTAAGTTTTGATTATTTTGTGTATATAAATGCATGTATAATTTTTTTTTCCTGTTTTTTTTTCTGTACCACAATGCCTCAGTACCTTTGCTGTTACTCCCATTTTATAGATGAAGAAGTAGAGGCAAAGAGAGGTTGAATAACTTGCTCATGTGTATGCAGCCAATAAGCAGCGCACCTGGGATTCAAAGTATCTGCCTTGGGAATAGAGTGGAGGGCAGTTAAGACTAGAATAAGAACACTGGAAGATCCTGCTAGAATCCAGGAGAGGGATGCTGATATCCTGAATTGAAGACCTGGCAGTGGTCATGGAGTATGGAGTGGGATTTCAGGCATATTTAGAAGTACAAACTGCAGACCTAGGTGATTGGCTTGGTATGGTTAATGAAGGAGAAGAGAAATTTCTTGCTTGAGCAAATGGTACTTTTCACTGCAGTGGTAACACACATTTTGGGGGCAAGAGGCCATGAAATAATGAATTTATTTCTGATCATGTAGACTTTGCACTGTTTTTAACATAACTTATTTAAGAAAGAAACAGTCTGAAAATTTAGATTTTGAGTGTCATCATATAACATGGTTAAACCTATGTGTCTAAACACAAAAATTTTAAAGGACCATTAAAGGAAGGTAGACAGCTCTTTAAAGGAGACCAGTCAGAATAAAGAACAAGAACAGTGTCTCAAGATGACAGAAATGGACAATTGGGTTATGACTTTGTCTTTTCAAATATTGTAAGGACCGTGGTGTGTCCTTTGATTTATTAGAGCTAGTTCTTGTGAGCTACTAACACTGGTTTCAGTGACATTATGGTGATAGTAGGTGAAATTTTTGATAATGTGAACAAGATTCAAAGACACTTTGAAGGGAGCATGTGCAGAAAAGGCATAGGCTTAAAGGAGATCTGAGATTTTTTCTTTTTTCCAAATATGTGCATGGGGCTAGGAGATGCAGACTGAAGAGGAGATAACTAGATAGCATCAGTGAATCAGATAGTGAATACTTTAGTGATATAATACATTCTTCAAATGTTTACCTTTTTTGTTTGTTTCCATTTGCTTTTCATAGGATGAAGTTGTAATCTGCCCTTATGATTCCAGTCATCATATGCCTAAATCATCTTTAGCAAAGCACATGGTATCATGTAGATTGAGGAAACTGGACTATACCAAAGAAGAAGAGGTACTGTGTGTTTACTACATTGTGCTTATCTTGTGTAACTTGTGCATTAATAGTCACACTATTTATAAGGTATAAAGTTTTCTGACTTAAAAGCCCTCATTTGTAGGCCTTGTTTAAATTGTTTTTTGTCAAACATTCTTCTAAGTGGTATAGCCCTGATCTATGCCTTGCTGTACAGAGGTAACTCATGGTTGCTGTGGTGCTAAACACGGTGACACTGATGTGCCAAATATGATAATGGTTACCCATGGTGGACAGTGGTGGAGTTTCTAGATTAAGACAAGCTTGGAAGGAAGAGTGGTATCCACTTCCGAAATGGCTTGCCTCTGGAAACTCTATGAACATGGAGAAACGACCAAAGTTATACAAGTATTCTTCATTCATAGAGTTTCTATGAGTCATCTATGTCTTGACGGCATTTAACAACAACAGCATTTGTAGGATGGGATGGTACTTGCTTAATTATTCCAAGGAATGTTTAAGCAATAGTAATCGCTGCCAGCACAAACATATGCAGTTTGAATCTACCACTGTTCTGCTGGAAAAGATGAGTGGTCGTCTTGCATGCAGTTTGTTGTTGATTGCCTTCAAGTTGAGCATGACTCATAGTGACTGACCCTATGCAGAAAAGGCCTAAAGCCCCTCTACAACTATTGATGTCAAAGTTCATAGAGTTTCCAGAGGCCTGTTGTTTAGGAAGTGGATGCCACTCCTTCTTCCAATCCATATAATTACTGCCCCTGAAAACCTGTTGGAGGGTTAGCTATGGGTCAGCTCTGACTTGATGGTACACAACAACTGCTTTAAGAGAGCTCTGGTAGCCTAATGGTGAGGAATTTCACTGCTAACCTAAAAGCAGGCAGTTTAAATCCACCAGATGCTTTAAGGAAGGAAGATGAGCAGTCTCCACCTGTGTGATTTACAGCTTCTGAAAACCTGCCAGAGGGTCAGTTCTGACTCAACAGCAATGAAGGTAGACTCTGCTATTAGTATGTCAAATTTTAAATAGTCTTTTTTTTTTATTGTTTAGGATGAAATGTATAATCCTGAATTTTTTTATAAGAATGTGAACATACCTTCAGTTACTCTGAGTAAGTACATTACTGTATATAATCATTAGATTATAACTTAAAAATATCTTAAAACAGTATTCATGTTTGATTTCTGAATTATCAAGGGAATGAACTTTATAAGCAAGAGATTAGGAAGGAAATACAAGAAAACTAGTTTTCTTTATTGGAAATTTAGAGAAATATTTATTAATAGGCAGTAAAATTCTGTAAAACTTCATGCAGTAGGGACAAATGGTGCTTTTGGTCATAACAAAAATCTGGGCACACAACACAGTTTGAAATTAGGACCCAGCATGGCAGTGTGTTTAAGGTATTCAGTGTACATGGAGATTAAATGAAGAGGCTTAAGCAACTGGCTGCAGTGATTACCTCCTGATTTTTTAAGTCTCAGTTTTCTAGTGCTCCTGTAACAGAAGTAGCACAAGCAAATGACTTAAATAGACATTTCTTTCCACATAGTTTAGAAGGCTAGCAGCCTGAATCTAGGGTGCCATTTTTAGGGGTATGCTTTATCTGTCAGCCCTGGATGGTGGTACCTATCACCATTCAGCATCCTGACATCCTTTTGAGATGCCCGCATGTTTCAGTGCTGGAGACCTGGGTTCAAAGGCCATGCTATTCTTTCTTGGCACTAAGATACTTTCTTACTGGTGCTGTTTCTATTTTTTTGTTTGTTTATGAAAGACTACCTTAGAAAGTCTGTGGTTTGTATTAGTTAGAAGGCTTATATGACTTAAAGGTAGTTCAGTGTCTCATGTTAAGAGGTAGAGGGTTCCAGAAAGTTGGGAGCTGTTTGGGTTCTTGGTCAGCTAGTCTGTAGTTCTCTGGGATTTTTTCTAATAGTCATGACACTATTGCTACTATCCCAACCATCATTTGTCATTTGATAATATTCTTATCAGGCTTTCCTTTTTTACGTGTCTGCCTTTTAGCAGGGAGGAAAATCTATCATGTAACTCAGAGAATTCTTTACATTATAATTAATAGACTTTGTTTGAGTCACATTTTTATCCTTAAACTAATTACTAGCAAAGCTTAGCTCAATTATGATTTGTTCTCTGAGGCTGGGTCTGTGTTTCCTGATGATATTGCCAACTGATACTTGGAAAATTTGGTATTCTGATAGTTAAGTTGAAGGGAAGAATCATAGTTCTAGGTACAGTGTCTGCCACAGGATTCTGTGCTGTAATTTCTGACTCTAGGCTTGGGCTAGACTGGGTTATTGTGCTGAGGCCTTGTGCCTATGTGTTAGAGAAAATCCTTCTTCAAAATACTTCCCTGTTACTACTGGCTGCCTCATGGCATAAAGCAAAAAGTTGGGTTCAAATTTTCTGATTTCTCACTTGAAAGAAGTACATGTTAACCACTGCATTGGTACATAAGGCTTTTCTTTTGTTTTGGGTTTTTTTGGGTGGGTGTGTGTGTGTTTTGCCTTTCTCGTCACCCAACTTATTTATTTAATAGTTTTTACTTCCCTGTAGTTCCCTTCTCATTTATATTTTAAAAAAGGATACATTGATAATATAACCATATCCTGTAGATTGTATCCTGCATCATTAACAGCATAAAGGTTAGAATTATACCGTATCACAGAAGCAGAGGACAATTATACAACCTTGAGAATTGAGACTTAGCCAGGTGGCCTAGATTTGCACTGCCAATCCAGAGGCATGCAGTTCAAATCCACCAGCTGCTCTGCAGGAGAAAAATGGGCAGTCTTCTCTCCTGTGATTTATAGCCTCTGAAAACCTGCTGGACGTTCAGCTATGAGTCAGTGGTGATGAGTTGTTGTTACTTCTGAAATAGCCTTTGTATCTGGTAGTGACACACAGACAAGTTGACACTCTAGTTGGACACAGTTGGATCTTTGATAGTCACTAACAGATATGTGACTTTCAGCAAGTTGATGAATCTGTTTTGTTGCCTAAATTTTGTTGTAAAATGGGGAGGATGATAATGGTATTTTTATAAGGATTGACATATATATTTGTAATATACTTAGCATAGACCTTGACACTTAGTTTAGATTCAAGAAATAGTGACCACTGCTGGTCATTTGTGTTTGTAGCAGAAGCTGCTGCTTCCTGTCAAATGAATACTGTTTTCTGAACTGCTTGAACTCTGGGTTGTTTACTCCAGTATGCTTAGATCTGAAAGAGTTTTGCATTCACAGTAGGTTGGGAGATATCTGAGTGGTTTTTTGGCCTTAAAATTTTAGAACATTTACCCCAAATGTATGTCCAAAGAACTTGACTTGGGAAACAATCAAGATACTAATAATTGTAAGCACTGATGATTCATATTTGTGCTTTTTTTCCCCCTAGATAAAGACTTACAATTACAGATAATTAAACAAGCTAGAACTGCAGATGGAAAAGATGGTGAATCTTCTAATCAAAGTAAGTGAGATCATGCTGTGAGCTAAATGATGACCCAAATTACTTTTTCCTCACACTGTTGTTGTTAAGTACCATTGAGTTAACTATGACTCATAGCCACCCTGTGATGTGCTCTATCCTGAGCCATTCTCAGAACTCTGATATGCTCAAGCCCATTGCTGCAGTGACTGTCAGTCTGTCTCTTGAGTCTTCCTCACTTTCTCTGATCCTGCACCTTTCCCACCCAGCATGACATCTTTTTTCAAGGTCTTGCTGCTCCTGACAACGTGCCCAAAGTATATGAGACCATTTCACTATTCTTGCATCGAAAGAGCACCCTGGTTGCACGTTCTTTAAGACAGACATATTTGTTTTTTTGGCAGTTCCTTGAGTATTTTCCAACACCACAGTTCAGAGGCATCCTTTTGACTTCTGTCATTCTTACTTGTTGTCCAACTTTCAGATTCAGAAGCATCAAATGAAAATACCATGTCTTGGACTAGTTGCACCTTTATCTTTAAACTGGCAGCATTGCTCTGTCACATTTTGAAGAGGTCCTTGACACCCAGTTTTTCCAATTCAACATATCTTTTCGTTTCTTGAATGCTGTAACCTTGAGTGTTGGTTGTGGATCTAAGTAAGGTGAAATCATGGACAACATCAGTCTTTTCTCCAGCTGTCACAGCAGTATTGCCTATTGTTCTAAAGGTGAATTTTTTTTTTTTATGTTGAGATATAATACATATTGAAGGCTGTAGCCTTTGATTATCTGCAGCAGTTACTTCAAGTCCTCTTAACTTTCCAAGTAATGTGTCATGTATATAAGGCAGGTTGTTAATGAGTTTCCTCCAGTCCTGATACTACAGTCTTCTTTAAGCGGTCCAACTTAATCATCGAATGATTTGCTCAGCATGCAGATGAAATAGGTATGGAGAAAGGATACAACCCTGACACACACTTTTCTTGAGTTTAAATCATGAGGTATTTCCTTCTTCTGTTTGGACATTTGCTTCTTAGCTTATATATGTTTGAGTTTCACATGAGCACAATTAAGTATTCTAGGATTCACATTCTTCTCAGTGTTACCCTTAATTTTTTATGATCCACATGGTCAAATGCCTTTGCAAACTCAAAACACATGTAAACATCTTTCTGGTATTCTCTGCTTTCAGTCAAGATTCATCTGAGAACAGCAATAATAGTCTTTATTCCTCTTCTTATTCTTTATTCCTCTTCTTATTACTCTTCTGAATCCAGCTAGAATTTCTAGGAAGAAACTCAAGCACTAGTTACTTATTTTCTTCAAGGCAAATCTTGTGTAAAAAATTATGTGAGAAAGGATAGCTTTTACATTTAACATTACCTTAGTCTGCTTCGCTTTACCTTCATTTGATAGATATTTCCAGTTTAAATAAACCAGAGTCTCACTAGGACATCTTCTAGTGAGGGATTCATGATTTGAAGTTACATAGTAGGTGAAATTGTCATGGAAATAATAGAAAGTTCATTTGGTAAATAAACCCCATTGGATAAGACTGTTTATTTGGTAAATAAATCTGTGAATAAGACTTTTTCCTGAGATTTTCCTTCTATTGAGAAAGTTGAAAAGTATGTGCTTGGAAAGGCTTAGACTCACTGAGATCAGTACATACTGGTGCCCTCAGCATATTATCTCATAAGGGAGTGAGTTTCTGTATTTCTAGATCTTGGACTTTGAGTATCTGATGTTTACTGGAGATCCTGTCTTACATATAATTTGAGAGAATTTCTGGCTGTTTTCATTATCCAGCTTTGGAAGTGGGTTTAGAATTTCCGTCCAGGTCTTAAGCGAGACTAGATTAGGATTTTTTAGCATGTGTATTTAGGAAACCAAAAGAAACCTTATCCATCAAAAGGATAGAAGTGAATGAGCTAGTAGAGTTTAGATTTCTGTACTAAAGTATAACATCTCTCAGCTGCATGACTGAATGCCTTGTCAAAAAATCCACGGGCCATCCTCCTTGAACCCTCTAAAAGTTGCTTTCTCTAGATATACTACCATTTCCCTCCCTCATTTACCTTTTCCGTCTAGATTATGTTGGCTTGTTATATTAACCAGAACTGCTTGTATTTCCTGTTTTGAATTTTCCATTTTTGTGCATTACCTAAATTTTAGGTTTTGCCTTAGGAAGATACTCAGTTTTAAACAATTTGATACTCTTATTTGAAAAGACCGTTGACCTTGATCTATCAGTCCTTTTGTTAGGCCCAGTAGACAATAGACAAAAAAGGAGAGATATTTTATTCATTTATTTTTTGAGAGGTTAGTAGTTCTGTGACTTTGCTTTTTCAGTACTAGATTCAGTGATTTTGTTTTTAATTGAAAAGAAACTTATGGATAATCTTATCTAGACCTTGAAATTTACAGAGAAGAAAATAATACCTGTTTGTCAGTAATATATAAAGTTCTAGTATATTTTCTTCCTAAGGTCCTCAGTACTTTTATTTTTAAATTTTTTTTAAATCTCCTTTATGTATTTCCTTTCTGTTTTAAAGCAGAATTACAAATCAGAGACGTATTTTCTTCCTTTCCATGTTAAGTAAAGAAACGAATACCCACAACTTAGCAACATTCCTCTACTAGATAACAGCACAGTTGAATTTTGAGCTAGGTTCTAAATTTTGGCACAAACCCGGAGTTGAGTTATTCTGCCTACTTTAAGAACTTTCAACATTAGTGAAATCTGTGGATCAATACTCTAGATATTACTCAAATGTATTTATTATTTATTACATCTGTCCATTTAAATAGAAGAACATTGTAAACTTCAAATCTATTCCTGTTGACTGCTAGTATACTTGCAATTCATTATTTATTCTACTTTGATTCAGCCTGTTTTAAACACATGAATGAAATGTCCTTGTACAAATACCTTCTGAGTTTCCTGATAATATAAAAGTAGATGAAGAGAAATAATGAATGCTAAACTAATCCTAGCTCAGTATATTTGGTAGATGTTATTGCTTAAGTGTAAATTAGTGTATAGAAAGCAATATTAATGATGAATAGGTAAGAATTTTATATATATAATTTAGAAAAATGTCCACTATTTAACGAGGTTTGTTTGAGCTTTGAGTTCAGTTCTTTGCAAAAGCAAAGAATTACTTTATATATTTGAATAGTTAAGATAAATTTGGATTTTGTGTATTTATACTATCTTGACAAATTAGAAGACCCTTAACCAGGTGACTGCTGTAATGGGCTCTTGTGTGTCAGGAGGTGTGAGGATGACTCAGGATAGAACAAGGTTCAGATCTTTTGTTCATAGGGTCACTATAGGTCATACTCAATTCGATGGCACCTAACAACAGCAGCACAATAAGATTTTAGTGTTTAGAATAACCATTTTTATAACACTTTTTCTATATCTTTTTATTTTCCTAATCCTTTGTACAGCACAGTAATTTCTAAAAAGTTTGTATTTTTGACCCACTTATAGTCTAGACATTTTTAAACTCTTACCTAGAACATTAACTTCTTTAATAGACATATTTATTGTTGGTGTATTTACTTTGAAGGAAGAATGACTAGTGGGGAGTTTGGGGATATTGGAGATCTCATTCAATTAATGTTTGTTATCTGCAAAAATGTCAGATTTTAAAAATTAGATTGTATTTCCTCGTCTTACCAGTCATGTAAAGTATAAATGCAGTATACAGAATTCTCAGTTCATTTACTGTTTTGGTTGATTTTATAACTTAAGATTTTAAGTCTGTTGGTATTAAAGATTTAAATTCCTATACTTCATTTTCATGATGTGTATGTCAGTCATGAAGATGAATTGAAGGATCAAGTGTGTTTAAAAGAACCCTAAAGACAGACACTAGACACATTGGCAAGTAATTTTACTTCTCTAGGCCTTTAATTTCTTTTATTGCTCATGTTAGAAAATTGATCCTGTATGATTTCTTCTAGCTTTGAAATGCTGACTTTGTAAATTTGAAGTAATATCTCATACTAATATTATGTGCATATGTTAAGATACTCTCTTATGTCAAGCAGCTACCAGGGAAGAATGAGAACTGGAATTACTTAAAAAAGGAGAATTGAGAAAATGTTCCCGAATGACTTTGATTGTAGAATTCACTTGAATCTCTATATCATATAGAAACATGTATTTTGGACATTTACATTATTTTTATAAATACAAACTAAATGTGTTTATCCAAACCTGTTTTTGGAATGATCTGAATGTAGTTTTTTCTCCTGCTTTTTCTTTTTCAGTAATTGGGGTGAGTATAAAGAGGAATTAGGAACCTGAATGTACTCCTTATTTAAAGAGTATGCAGTATCCTTTTTGTAATTGATATCCTTTTAAAAGTACTACTCAACTTTCTAAACTTTAACTAACAGCTTTCACAGTGTTATAGGCTTGACTGGAATTTTGGTTGATTTTTAAGTATTAGTCTTTATGATCAAGGACGTTTAAAGTGGAGGATTTAAAGAAAATGCCGAATTTTGTTAAGGAATAAATTATCATTGATTAAAGATGAATAGGCAAACATTTATGTAATATTTCATTGTTTTCTAATGTTTTCTTCCCCTTGCTTTTTATAACTTAAAGAAGTCTTAGGTTTATTGTAGCAATCTCACTTTAATATTATATGAATATTTAAAAATCTGTCTCTTTTAAGGACTTTTCCTAGTGCATACCTGAATTAGGGTGAAATTGATTACTAGAGAACTGAGAGGATGTCCCCCTTTCCACTAATTTAAAAAGCTTAACAAGTACTGATGGCTGTATAATATACTCCATAGCTGCCATATTGGAAGCTCAGACTCAGCATAGTGGGTCTCTGAAATGATAACCAAAGGAGATGTAGTGCTCCGTTCATACTTGAGTTTTGTATTTTTCCATTTTTGCTTAGAATATTACTAAGGTTAGACTTTACCAAATAATAAGTATTTGGGAATGCCTGTTCTATGTACATGTTATTATTTGTGGATAACCTAGTAAATATTAATAGGATTCCTCTAAGAGCTCATGTTGTTATGTGCATTTAGTGAATAATGAAGTCTGAAGAGAATCACGTTAAATTGTTTTATTTACAGTTAAAGTAGGTTTTTTCTTTGAGAATATTTGAATCTCAAATAAATAAAAATTCTTCAGTATTTTTAATACGTCATATCCAGGTATTGTATATACTTTTTTAATTAATGAGCAAATTTTAGAAAGTTTTGTTAAGTGCCAAGTGGGTAGGGGAAGCACTCCTTAACTTCCCCACCCCACCCCCAATTAGTTAATCTTTTTGCTTCTTCCTCAGTAAATGAAAAATAATTTTGTTTCAATATGTGTTTCTCTGGTCTAAGGAAGATTTGGGATCTCTGCTGCTTAATTATTTCTGGCTTTTAGCTCTAAGTCAGTGCACAAGGGAAAATATGAATATTGAAAATCAATCTTGATGCTTCTTACTTAGAAGTTGCCCACATGTGTGTGTGTGTGTCTGTCTGTCTTCAAAGAACAGAAGTTTATTGACATTTCTGAAAGCTAAAATTCTGAATCAAGGTGTTTGTATTTTTAAAAAATTTTATTTTATTAATTTTAATGAACATTATAGAGATTTTAGATTTTCATTCATTCATTGTTGCACTTTTTTCTCTACCCCCCCACCCCCAGTTTGTTCCTCTCTTTGAAAAGCAAAAGATAAACTTCTTCATTGGTATTACAATCCTCCCGTCCCCGCCTGCCCCAAATGCACTCCACTATGTAACCTTAATTCTGGATTTTTTTAAAAGCACATTTTTCAGATTTCCACAATTCATTTTGGGAGAGACTTTAATGTCTTGTAACTACGTAGAACATTTTTTTTCCAGCTTTTATAGGGAAAAGTTTTTAAACAGATTTTGGTGAAACATTCTTCTAGGTCATATAACCCTGGTATGTCCACTTGCTGTACAGAGGTAACTCGCGATTGCTGTCAAGCTGAATACAGTTACCCATGGTGGACAGTCTTTGGTGAAGCTACCCAGTTAAAACAAGCTTGGAAGCAGGAGTGGCATCCACTTCCACAATAGCTTGCCTCTGGAAACCCTATGAACCTGGAGAAAGGATAAAAGTTATACAGGAGGTGTCCAGGACTTTCCTACATAGGGTCATTGTGAGTTGCCTGCGACTTGACGGCACTTAACAACAACAATGTAGTACCTATATTTGGTATGTAGATAGTTTTCTTAAAAATTGCCCTCCAGAAAGGTGGTGGGGTTTTTTTAGCACATTCTTCTTACAGTTATTATGTCTGCTCTTTTGTGACCTCTTTAACATTATGTTGTGGAGAGTAGCAGACATCTATAGTGCATCCTGTCTGTGATTATATAACCTTCAAGACAAGTTAGCACTTTTCCTTTTTCTCGTGGATTGATTATTTTGTATATTTAGAAAGTATTATGAAAAATCATTTGTATTAATGTTGCATTACATCGAGATAATGTTTAGAAATAGTGGATTTTGAGTTCACAGTGCTTCATGTATTGCTTATGTTTGTGGTTTTATTTTTACTTTAGATATTTATTCTGCATTGCCTGCTGAAGTGCCTTTGAATCACAAACGATTTGTTTGTGACCTAACTCAAGCTGATCGCCTTGCCATCTATGACTTTGTAGTTGGTGAAACAACGAAAAAGCGCTCCAGTTCTCAAATCATTGAAAATGACAGTGATCTTTTTGTAGACTTGGCTGCTAAAGTTAATCAAGGTTTGAAACAAACATCATAGCTTTATATTTCCCAACTATCTTTCCATTCTGAGAGTTATAAAGATGATTTGTCAACTCATTTTGAAAACAAATTGGAATAGTATGTTTTTGCATCCTGCAATAATTATGTCTGTATTAACATGCTTATTTTGCTTAGTGCAGAAAATTTTGATCTGAGCCTTTTACATTAAGTATTCTTTTTTGTAAGAATCTTATTTAAATTATATGTGGCTGCTTTAATCTATGCACCTAAATACTGTTATATTCAAATTCTGGCTAGCCAGAAGGTCAGCACCCACCATCCTTAGGAGAAAGATGGAACCTTCTGTTTCTGGAAAGCTTTGGAAACCTTTTAGGTTTCCCTGTAGAGGGGTCCTGTAAGTTGGATTTAACTCGGTGGCAAAGGGTTTTTGTTAATTGTATTCTAACCAAAGAAAAGTAATGGTACAACACTAACATATTTGTGTAATATAAAATTTTTAGAACGATTTTTGTGCTACTTTGAAATACATAGGATGGTTTTGTGGTATTGCTACCTGCTAATTTAAAGAGATGAAAAAGCTTATAAGGATATAATAACTATGTTTCTTTTACTAGATAATAGTCAAAAATGCCCCAAATCTTACCTTGAAATTCTGGCAGAAGTGAGAGATTATAAAAGACGACGCCAGTCTTACAGAGCTAAGAATGTGCACATAACCAAGAAATCATACACTGAGGTAGGTTTATATCATCTTTTAATGCTTTGTTGAGATAGAAATGTCCCTCTTTCTATGTCTGTTTTATAACTTGTAGTGACCCTCTGAACAATAGCTCTGAACCCGCCTTACCATCTCTAATACACCTGATCCCACTACCACAGCCACTGTCTTTTTCCGGGTTTTCCTCTTCTGTGCCGACTCTTTACCCTTCACAATGTCCTTCTCCAAGGACTGCTTCATAATAACATGCCCAAAGTATGTGAGATGGAGCTTCAAAATCCTTGAGTCCAAGGAGCAAACTGGTTTCACCTTCTTCAGAATAAATCTGTTTGTAGTATAGATAAATGGAAGAGAAAAGGTCTCTAACAATTCTTTCAGGAAAGGATTTTACTGGCTGATTGGGGAAATATCTCTGGAGTGACTGTTGTATTTTACATTTTGTCATCTCTTTGGCCTAATTAATTGGTTTTGTTTTTTTAAAAAAAGACAACTTCAAAGTTTTTATTTGTAAATAATTTCAAATATATTGGTAAGATGCAGATCTATAAATAATATAGAGAACACCTGTGTAATCTTTTCCTGGATGCCTTTCTGTTGACATTTTACTCCATTTGCTTATCAGTTGTGGAGTTTTTTAATACTTTCATTCTCTTGTCTGTACATGGATTTTTCTTCAGGAATTACTCTAAGTAGCTTACTATAAATACTTGATATGTTTCATAAGAATAGAAATATTTTTTTTACAGAATCACAGTATCGCTATAACTTCAGTCACCTCTACATTGTTCCTACATTTTAATTCAACATTTTCCAATTAGTTCTTCATATTGTTTTCTTCTCCATACATTCCATAGTCTGCTGTGTCAAAACTCTTAGTTAATATTTAACTGGTTGTAAACAGTGTTTGAAATAGCTTTACACTTAATTTTTTTAACAATCTTTCTTACCTGAAGTCCTGTGTGTTTCCCTCCTAAGGTGATTCGGGATGTGATAAATGTACACATGGAAGAACTTAGTAATCAGTGGCAAGAAGAGCAGGAAAAATCAGAGGATGGTGCCGTAAAGTAGGTCTTTTGTCTTTTTTATGAAAATATTATTTTAAAAATTTCTCATTAATAATAATTTTTTGTGTTTTTTTAAATTTAAGACTAAGTTTATTGATGACATATCTCAACTGCCTCTAAATTTCTAATAATTAGTTGTTAATATTATTTTGGCTGAAATTTCTTGTAGTCAGAAGTCATTATTCTCCCTTGAACTCCTCTCACAGTGTGGGGGCAAAAGCTGGTGGAACTTGGAACCATTGGAGCTGGTGGTTGCTCACCAGACTCAGAGCTGGAGCTGGAGTCCAGGCAGTGGGGCTCCTCCAGTTTGCACAATGGTCGTTGCAGTGGTAATGTTGTTCTGAGGTCTGTGCTGGATTTCATGGGGGCTTAGGGAGTCTGGGCTCATAGGTCCATGCTGCTGGCCACAACCAGAAGGACTTGGTGAGTTAAACTGTAGAACTAGGAAAACTGAGGCTCTGAGTGTGCTGAGTCCTGGCTCCTGAAAGGTTTTCCTTTGTATATGAAACTCTAGAGGCTGCTGTCCATTGAGGACTGGAGTACAGCCACCATTCAAGAAGTCAGCCTCATGAAAAACCTCTTGGACCACTCCAACATGGTCGAGTTTTGTTCTGTGGCCTCTCTAGGGGAAGAGGAGGCAGGCTGAGTTCCTGCTGCTGACAGAGCTCTGCAGAGGGCTACTCCTAATTGATTTTGTAAAGAAAATTAAGTCCAGAGGACCAACCTCTCTTGTATGATACAGTTTGGAAGATATTTTATTAGACCTGCAGAGTGAAACAGCACGTGCACATGCAGAAGCCACCTCTCATTCTTAGAGACCTCAGAGTTGAACACTGCTGCTTAGTGACAGGGACCATCAAGCTGTGAGCACCGCAACTGCAGTCAGAGTAATGATACATAATGATACAGGGTAATGATACACTGTCAAACCTCACATGCATGCACAGCTCCAGTTTGACATACCCCTTCAGCTTTGCCTTGGCCCCACAGGAGACATGCTGAGCGGAGAGAGTGAGCTATTCTTTAGTAGCCCTGGTCCATTTGGGGAGCACCAAGGGCCCACTATGAGGCCCTCCCACTCAGGAGCTGCTGACACCCTTGACCCTTTCCTGGTGACTCCTGACCCAGACACTCAGACCTGCTTCAACCCTGATTTCTTTATCCTGAGCCCTTGATCATACAGCCCATAGCCTTCTCCTCCACCCACCATGCCCTGCCTCTATCTTCCAGCACAGGCTTCCTGTACATGAGAGAGTCCATCAGGATGGTGACCTCCCTTTCAGAGGGTAGGACACTTGGACTGAGGCTGCAGCATCCACACCAGCCCCCAAGTCTGCTGCAAAAGTCCCTTCTCATTTGGAGGTTAGTCAGCAGCCTGGTACAGCCTCTCAACCAGCAAGGCTAAGTCCCAGAGCCTGGACCCCTTTTGTGATCTAGATGACTTGAACTCAGGCTTGCAGCTTAACCACCAGCGCATGTCCTCCTGGTGACTTTGATGCCTAGAGAGCCCACCTCCCAAGGGTGGTAAAACAAAACAAACAAAAAAAACCTCTTCCTCTGTAACTTTTAAATGTTGCTGATGGTTTTCTTTACTATTTTTTGGGTCAATTTTTATTACAGAAATATGTAAGCATACGTAATATGCTTGTAATAGGTGGAATAATGTAATGAGGCATTATTTACCTAAAGGAATGTCCATGTCTCTCCAGACCAAGCCAGCTCTCACTAAAGCCTGTCCCTGCCACATCCCCATGTGTCCCCTCTGTCAGTACCACAAAGCCTCCCCAGAACCCAGACCAAGTGAGCCCCCAGCATAGTCTCCCCAGATCAAGCCAACCCCCCCCATCAAAGCCTCCCCAGCACTACAGACCAGTTCAGCTCCAATGAAAGCCTCTCCAGTGCCCTAGACTGAGGCAGCCCTGCCTGAGTCCCCTTGGTGGCACTGCCCAACTTCACCATGAACTTCAGCATGATCTGGGGCTGAGAGGAAAGGGGCATCTTTGCACCCAAGTTTGCTCAAAAGCCAAAAGTTTCAGAAAATTACTTTGAAGACTTGCTGTCTGATAAGGGTTTTCCCCCTAAGTCCTCCAAAAAAGGACCAAAGACCAATGCGGAGATGAAGAAGCAAAAGATGGCCAAAGACACGGACCTGCTCAACTGTGGGCTTGGTGGCCGTCGGGTGAGGGTGTGGAGACAGCCCATGACTCAGTGACACCCTGGCTTTCCCCACCATACTCAAGGCTGAGGGCATAGTGGCTGCTGGGCCCGGGATATGGGGATGGCCCATGACTCAGACACTCCTGGCTTTCACTTCCATCCTCGGGGCTGTGGACCTGGTGGCCGCTGGGCCAGGGGAAGGCCTGACCCTCTATCATCCTCAGGGTTGGCCTCAGAACAGGCATCATTCCTGTTGCACAGAGGAAGAGCCATTCCAAAGCCCAGATATTTGTTGGTTTTCTTTCTTTTTCTGCCCGAAAGGAGGTGTTGATTTATTACATTCTGTTCTGACAGTTTGTGACTTATTTGTGTGTTTAGTGACTGGCATTTCCTTGGAGAATGGGTGTTAAGTCGAGATTGCTGTTACTACCTTTTTTAATCCTGGGAATGTATCCTTGTTTTATGTAATCAATTTCATGATTGCCTTGTACATAATGAAACTATTTTCTAATGACTGAAAAAAACCCCAAACACATATCTTAGCCTATGATTTGTTCTAAAATGTAGCCTGGGCCTCTATACTTGAAAGTTATGTAAATAACTAAGAAATTTGACCAAGGCTTCCATCTCCAGATAATTGAGTCTTTTTTCAAACGACTTCTGTAATTGCATCAAACTTTATTAATAACACACTATAATCCATCAGAAGGGAACTCTGCTGGCACACCAGTTACACACTTGAACCCATCATTCTGTTTTGTGGGGAAGAGTGAGGCAGTCTGCTTTTGTAGTGATTTAGTGCCTTGGAAATCCCGTCAGGCGGTTCTGTTCTGTCCTGTGGGTTGCTGCGAATTGGAAGTGATTCAGTGGCAGTGGGTTTGGTTCTATAAGTCATCAAAATGTTTATTGTTGTAATTGCTTAGGATTATTATACTAGAGCTGTTTTATGACATTGCCCTTTGATAGTTTGGGGACAGCTAGTCATATTATTGAAATAGTTAATGAAAGAGCAAAATATAACAGCTGTGTCGTTTTGATTATGCTCTTTTTTGGAATGTATGACTGTTGGGCTGTAGTTCATTGCTAAGAGCTTGGAGCCATTAATTTGCATGGCTACTAACAGTAAGGTTGGAGGTTTAAGTCCACACAGAGCCACCTCAGAAGAAAAGCCTCGCAATCTACTTCTAAGAAAATGAGTCATTGAAACCCAAGGTGGATCATAGTTCTGCTGTGGCACACAAGAAAACACGAGTCAGCATCTGCTTCCCTGATTATCATGGATAGGGTGGTCAGTAGTGAGCTTTAGGTGTGTCTGCTCGTATGGGTGTAAATACTACAAACCAATGGTTCAAACTGACTAATGCTGCTTTCTGTGTTCAGAAGGGAAGATAGGCGATCAGCTTCAGTAGATTCATGGCAGTCTCGTGGAAGCTATATGGATGCTGAATGCTCACGACATAGAAGAGATCGGAGTCGGAGCCCACATAAACGAAAGAAAAATAAAGATAAGGATAGAAGCTTGGACTCTAGAAGAAGGAAAGAGAGGTAAGTCTAGCACTACATCAGCCAGTATTGAAGTCTTATGAGAAACAGAATAGATCCTTTTGTTGTAAACCACGCTGAGAAAATAGATTGCAGATATAAGTTATGTAGAATAAATAATTGGTGATGAAGATTTTTCATTTTCTTCGTAGTTCAGTTGAAGTAACCATAGCTCTAATGTCATAGTCCTCTATGTGTGTTTGATATTGGTTACATTGTAGGGTTTTGGTTTTTGGTGTGGTTTGTTTGTTTTTTCATTCTAACCAGGATACTTGAAAGTCAAGTTCAGGTTGAGAGTTAATTATATAAAAGATTTTTGCCTTGGGTTCTTCTGTTCCTTCTATCTTTCCTCTTATTCTCATTTTTCTCTTCTTCCTTTTGTTGGTTCCTCAGTTAAAAGGTATATAGGGTCAGAGAGAAAATTCAAACTTTATTACTAGTCAGATTTGTCCTTATTAATATCCCTGCCAAAAGCTTGATAGCTGATGAGATATGATGAACTAATACTTAAATGATAAATTTTAGCCAGTGAAGGTCTAGTCTTAGATTTCCAGGTGCTTCTTGAACATACTTTCTTACATCTCAAATTGAAGAAGTGTGTGATTAGACTTACTGCCATTTTCTAAATTTAGTCCTCTTTGCCAACCTTTCAGTCCTGATTGGAGGGTTTGACCAAGGGGTGACATTAATTCACCTCAGTCAAAAGGCGAGGAATTATTTTAGATACTGCTTTCTTATCCCATACCATATAGTAAATTCCTAGATGTTGTACAGTTTTCCTGAAAATACCTCATAAGTACCTCCTTTTCTTAGTCTCTATTCTGTACAATTGGAAAATATTAATGAATTTCCCATTTGCCCTACTTGTTTTTTAAGTTTTTTGTACATGATCCATCCCTAATCTACCACCAGAGGGAATCTCACTTCCTAAAACTTTTCAGTGGTACCATTCAGATTGTTTTGAATGGTTCTCAAGACTCTTCAGGGTCAGGTTTCCTGCCTACCTGTCTAACCTTTGTGGTTTGGTTCCCCCTGCCCCCTTACCTTGTGAAATCTCTAACATATCCTAGGTGGCCTGAATTGCTCACAGTCTTGTTGTCTAGACTGGCTTTTTTTGGTTGGTTTGTTTTTGTTGGCCTTTTTTTTTTCCCCCAATATACCACTTGGTAAGTTCCTGATGATCCTTTCAAGATCCAGTTCATTCATTTCGGTGAAGCCTTCTCTCACTTTTTCCAGCCAAGTTTATTACATTTTCCACTTGACATTCCTTGCCTGACATCAACTTGTGCTTTTACTTAGAAGTTACTATTTTTTACACAAGATAATGGGCAGTATCCACATCTTACTTATTGTATGTGCATACTTTGTTGAAATAATTGTCTCTCAGATCTGTCTGTCTTCCCCAGGGCCACTTATAGTTGTTCTCAGGTGGGAAGAGGGGAAAAGGGGACTCAGTGCTTAGGGAGCACTGTGCTTAAAAGGATAATGGGGAAATTTGGAAATGGATAATGGTAATGACTGAATGACATGATAAACAACTAATACCACTCAACTGTACAGGCAAAGAATGCTAAAAAGGCAAATGATTTGTTACATATTTATAATATATATTTACCATGTACACAAAATACTTATATTCTAAATACACAACTTGACTTGTCTTATGTCTTATGAAATTGTTACTGTTATTTTAAGGCTTTGATGTTAAAATATCCATAATTACAATAGTTTTTTTAATCCTTTTCATTTCAGGGATGGAGAAAGATACCATAGTCATAAAAGAAGAAAGCAATAAACATAAAAAAAAAAGATGTGTTTGTGCATGTACTAATTGTGTCAATATAACCAGTATGCTGAAATTGTCATTGTAATTGATGTATTGTCATTGTAATTGATGTATTTAGTACTGGTCAGAATTCTCTTTTAATAAACAATTTTGCCTTATACTATTCTGCTTTAATATTTTGCTTTCTTTATTTCACTAGATGATTTACTTCACACTAATGGTTATTTAATTCTTTTTGGTAATTTATATATTATAACGTCCTAAAATGTTGACTCTTACAGATAAGGCTAAGGGAGCTCTGGTGGCCAAATGGGTAAAGAATTGCGCTGCTAACCTAAGGGCATGTGGTTCAAATCCACTAGCTGTTCTGTGGCCAAAAGATGGGCAGTCTTCTCCCCTGTGACTTACTCTCTCTGAAAACCCAGTAGAAGGTCAGCTTTGAGTTGGTTCTGACTCCGTGGTGAATAACACCAGTTAAGCCTATGGTACCTTTGGAACACCATCTGTAACTCACATGCCCACGCTCATGGTTACTGACCATCCATTCCCTGTATGAAATGGGATATAGTCACAGAATGTTTTTGTTTGTTATGTACCGTCAAGTTGGACGTGACTCAAAGCTGACCCTCCCTCTGGTTTTCAGAGGTAGTAAAACACATGGGAGGAAATTGCCCACCTTTCTGACTGTGGAATAATATTGATGGCATAATCTCAAACCTTTGAGTCAAAATTGGTTGTCAAGTGGTAACTTAGAGGCAAAATGTTACAATTGACATAATATTTTTCTAGTGGTCCACCTAGTGGATTAACATGAAAATAATAATACTATGCAATGTGTAGGATATTTCTCCTTATCTTCTGAGGAAATTTTATGTTTAGTAAGTTCCTGAAAATCCAAGAGTTCTTGTTAGCATGTTAACATGTTAGCGTTAGTTAACATGAAGTTGTGCTCGAGTCGTAGAGAGATGATCGTCCACTAATCAGTTGGTATTGAATTGTTGGTGATTTCACATGTATTAGAGTAGAATTCTGCTTCACAAGGTTTTTTATTTTTTAGGTGGTGGTTGTTGTTGTGTACCAGCAAGTCAAAACTGACTTATAGCTGACCTTCCTATGGGCAGAGCAGTGGGTGGATTCGAGTTGCGTGCTTTCAGTATTGCATGCAGCTTCTTACAATGTTAAGTGGCCACCAGAGCTCCCTGGTTTTCGATTTTTTTTGAAAAGTAAGCAGGAGAACTTTGATTTTAGGCACTTTTGAGTGGACTCCAACTTTTAACCTCTTGTTAGTCATCTGAGCACATTGACCATTTGCACCAACCAAGGATAATCCAAACATAACCAAAAACCTGTTGCTGTTGAGTCCGTTCCTGCCCATAGCAACCCTACAGGACATAGTAGACCTGGCCCACGGGCCCTGTGAGGGTGTGAACAGTTATGGAAGCAAGCTGTTTCATCTCTGTCCTGCACAGCTGACCTTTTGATTAGCAATTGGAGGCTTAGCAGAGGTGCTATCAGGCCTCCTTAATCCAAACTCTTTCATTCTCATTCATTGCTGGCCCCCTAGGGATTTTCAGAGACTGATTGCATGGGAGGAGATTAACCATCTTCCTCTTGCAGAGTCATTGGTGAATTGAAACCAACAGAGGTACAGGCGTTTGGATTAGCATCTCTAAGAATTACACCGCCAGAGCTCTGAATCCAGGTTTTTTTGTTAAATGCCCTTATTGCTGTGGTTGAGTCAACAACAGATTTGAACCTTGCCCTATCCTGCACCATCCTCATAATCTAGAACACCCTCTAGCCCATTGTTAGAGTCACTGTGTCGTCCTTCTCAGTCATAGAACATTTCCAGATCTGCAGAAAGTTTCCTCCTCCTGCCTTTGCAGGCAACTTTTGCCATGCCCCTGCTCTGCCACACCTGCCATACTGTCAGAATAATTTGGTTTTCCCAGGCCTTTCACGCAAGTAGAATCATAGGGAGCTCTGGAGGCCTACTGCTAAGGAGCTGCACTGCCAACCCAAAGAGCATGCCGTTCGAATCCACCAGCTGTTTCGTGGGAGAACCATGTGATTTACAGCCTCTGAAAACCTACTGGAGGGTCAGCTATGAGTTGTTCGCCACTTGATTACACAAAATAATAATAATAATAAAAAATAATATAACAGGCTTTTCTGTACCTAGCTCCTTAGTATGTGGTTTACTTAGAATGTGGTTGCATGTATCAATAAATTATTTACTTAATTTGCTATAAGTAATATTCCAGTGTATAATCATACGAAATTTAATTTCCATTTACCAAATAGAGTTGTTGCCAGTTTTTATCTGTTATGAATAAAGCCATGATGAATATTCCATTACATGCCTTTGTGTGGAAATGTTTTTCTTTTTTTTTCTTAGGGAAACATTTGGGTGGAGTTGGATGACTGCTGGGTCATGTGCTGAGTGTGTATGTAATCTTGCTAGGTTGTTTTGCAAAATGGTTATACATGATTTTTAACTTATAATAAGAGGAAGGGAGACTAGGAGAAAAAAATTAGCTTGCTCTTGTTTGTACAAATCATCAAAGAAAAGTCAGAAAGAAGTGGCTTCATGATAGACTTTATGTCTACATACCATTCTTTTTAACTGGCCAAAAATCAAAGGTATATTTTGCTTTGACTTCTTTAGATTATCAGAATGAGGAGCAGTAGGACTATTCTCAGACCATAAATTTAAGTATGCTAGAAAATTGCATTTCTTCTTTTCCTGTAGCTCAAATTCATTTTGGCTTTTTTCACATTCTCTGGGCTAAAGAGAAATCCAACCTCAGTCATTTCAAGGGTTCTTGCTTTTCTCCGGAGAGGTGAAACAGTACCAGAGAATAACTAGTTTAGTTTAAAGAGGCAGGTCTCACAGAGGTCCATCAGAACCTCTGATACAGTAATAACCAGTCCATAAACCACTCAACAGTGTCTAGTGTCACTCAGACATTTCTGCCAATCGTGGAGGCGTTGTGACAGCAGGTCCCTATTGGCCTAACTACTTCCAAATGTTAAACCCCCATGATACTTCTGTAAGAGTCTTGGGCAAAGAAATGTTTAGAAAGGCTGAAGATCCCCTTAACCTATTTCTTCCTGGGGTTTTGCCATGTCCGGGAGCTAGGATTCCATTGGCAACAATATTTGCAAACGAATACTAGGAAAATGTCTCAGAAATAGACAACTTCTTTCTACCTATGTAGCCCATTGTTGCTGTTGTACTACGACTCATAGGGTTACTTTGGACAACACCTCTGAGCTTTACCTCTTCCTGTGCCATCCTCACCATCTCTGACATACTTGAGCCCATTTTTACAGTCACGATGTCAATCTGTCTTGTTGAGGGTCTTCTCTTATGCTGATCCTCCCTCCACCTTTCCAAGCATAATGTCCTTCTACAAGGATTGTCTTCTAATAACATCCCCACATTGTCTGAGACAGTTTCACCATCCTTGCCTTCAAGGAGCACCCTGGTTGCACTTTCTCCAAGACAGAGCTCTTTGTTCTCTTGGCAGTCCATGGGATCTTCAACTCTCTTCTCCAACACCACAAGTCAAAGGCATTGATTCTTCTGTCCCACTTGAACTGGAGGAGCTCTGGAAGTTTAGTCCACAGGGCGTTGCACTGCTAACCCGAAGGCAGTATCTCTCAGGTAGTTCAAATATCAGGCACGTAGTGGAGAAAGATGAGCAGTCTCCTTCCATGTGATTTACTGCCTCTGAAAACCTGCTAGAGGGTCAGCTCTGAGTCAGTTCTGATTTAACAGCAATGATTTTTTTTTT
>NW_006399821.1:14731341-14751655 GCF_000299155.1 Elephantulus edwardii
GATAAACATGGGTATACATATATCTACTTGGATGTCATTTATGGTCTCTTTAGGGTATATTCCCAGTAGTGGAATTGCTGGGTCAAATGGTATCTTTATTAACAGCAATGATTTTATTTTGCGACTTGAATTGGCAAAGACAAGGGGAAACACAAACAAGTCATTGGTAGTATTAGAGGTAGAGTCTAGATTGGAAATCAGTCAAAATGAGGAGAAAAAAAATCCTCTAATTGTTGAACAAGGAATGTACAGAGTGACTGTTGGAAAATTAGAAGTTCTAAAAAAGTGAAATGGAACGCATGGACATCAACATTCTAGGTACTAGTGAGATGAGATGGACTAGCTTTGGCCACTTTCAATCAGAAAATCACATGGTATATTATACCGGGAATGGAAAAAAAGAATAGTGTTCCATTCATAATTAAAAGGACAAGTTCTTTCTTTTACTCACCTCCACCCTCAAATTATGCGACCCTATGATTAACACCCCCATTCTCACCCCTCAACACAGGAATTTTTAAAGGAATCATTTATTCACAGAAAATCATGTAACAAATTGATCATGTTATGCATCAACTCGTCTTGTTGAAGGCTTTCCTCTGGTCCTCTGATCTATTATTAATTTTCATGGAAGTTTACAGAGACTTTGTGAAAAACAATGTATACAAACTTTATAAGTAAACAAGTATAAAAATTTTATAAAAAAGACAAGTTATTTTCTGAGGTACAGTGTTGGGAATGACAGGATATTAGTATCCATATGTGTACTAGCAAGACCTGTTAATATGATGGTTATTGAAATGTATGCACCAACAGCTAAGATTTTTATCAATTTTTGCTGTCTGAAATGGATCAAACATGATCAAATTGAATTAATATTAATTGGTGACTGGATTGCGAAACTTGAAAAGTGTGAAGAAGGAATGGTAGTCGGAAAGTATGGACTTGGTGACAGAAATGAGGTAGAAATAGAATAATAATTTTTTTGTGTGTCCAATGACTTACTCATTGCAAATAACTTTTTTAAAAAATACAATCCATGGGACATAACACATGGACCTCACCAGATAGACAGCATAGGAATCAGATTACATCTGTCAAAACAAGGCCAGGTGCAGCCTATGGAACAAACCATCAGTTACTCATGAGCAAGTTAAATTGAAGGTGAAGAAAATTAAACCAGTCCATATGAGAAGCAATATGTGATCTTGAGTCTATCCCACTTAAAAAAGGTTTGAAGCTTTGAACGCAAGTGGTAGAAGACCAGATGAGTAGTGAGATGACATCAAGGATATCATTCATGAAGAGAAGATCATTACAGAGAGGAGTAAGAAATGCCAAAATGGACGCCAGAGGACACCTTGAAAACTGCACTAGAGTGTCAAGAGGTCAAAACAAAAGAAAGAGATGCTGTAGTAAAAGAACTGAAGATTTCAAAGGGCAGCTCCAAGAAGACAAAACTATAATAATGGAATGTGCAGAGACCTAGAATTGGAGAATAAAAAGGAAAGAACTTGCTCAGCATTTCTAAATCTGAAAGAACTGAAAAACAAATTCAAGCCTCACATTTGCTCTGGGCAAAATCTTGAATGATCCAGGAGCATCAAAAGAAGATGTAGGGAATGCACAGAATCACTGTGCCCAAAAGATTAGCCTGACACTGAAATATTTCAGGAAGTACCATATAATCACAAACAAATGGTAGTGAAGGATAAAGTTCAAGCTGCAGTGAAAACATTAGCAAAAAAAATAAAGTCCTAGAAATTGATGTGTTATAAATTGATGTCTTTCAAATGACAGATACAGCCCGAGACATGCTCATCCGTCTATGCCAGGAAATTGGAAGGACAGCTGCCTCCAAACTTCTGACTAAAAAAAAAAATTTTAAAAAGTCCATATTTGTTTGTTTCCATTCCCAAGAAAAGTGATCCAATAGAATGTGTAAATGATTGGACAATGTCTTCAATATCACGAGTAAAATCTTGACAAAGATTATTAAACATGGATAGAACAGTACATAGACATGGAAGTGACATGTTTGAGCTGGATTTAGAAGAGGCTGTGGCACCAGGGATATCATTGCTTTATTGACTATGAAAAGGCATTTGACTATGTGGATCATAACGAATGATGGCTAATGTTGAGAAGAATGACAATCCCAGAACACTTAATTGTGCTGATGCAAAACCTATACCTAAGCCAGGAGGGAAGCTATTGTGTGAACAGCAAGAGGATACTGTTGTTGTTATGTGCCATCAAGTCGCTTGCGACTCATAGCGACCCTATGTACAGCAGCCCTAAACTCCGCTCTGTCCCGTGCCAATCCCACTGTCTCTGACACTCCCATCCCAATTACCCCAGTCACTGAATCAATCCACCTCATAGAGGGATTTCCTCTCCTGCGCTGTCCCTCCACCCTCCCAAGCATGATGTCCTTCTCCAAGGACTTGTCTCTCCTCACAACATGTCCAAAGTATGTTAGACAGAGCCTCAGAATCCTTGCCTCCAAGGAGCCACCCGGTTTAACCCTTTCCAGGACAAATCTGTTTGTTTTCCTAGCAGTCCATGGTATTCTCAATACTCTTCTCCAGCACCACAGCTCAAAGGCGTCAGTTCCATTTCTATCCTCCCTAGTCATTGTCCAACTCGCTGATGCATAACAAGGGATTGTGAAGACCATGGCCTGTATCAGACGCACCTTAGTCTCCAGAGAGACACCATTGCTCTTCAGTACTTTGGAGAGGTCCCTAACAGCAGACTTTCCCATGGCAATGCGCCTTTTAATTTCCTGGCTTGCTGGTGCCAAGACTGTTGACTGTGGAGCCAAGCAAGCTAAAGCTGTGTACAATCTCAATCTCTTCACCATCCATCCTGATGCTGCCAATTGGTCCAGTGGTGAGAATCTTTGTCTTCTTGACATTGAGCCTCAATCCATATTGTAGGCTGCAGTCCTTGACACTCTGCAGCAGGCGCTTCAGGTCCTCTTCAGTTTCAGCAAGCAGGGTTGTGTCATCCGCATAACGCAGATTGTTGATAAATCGTCCACCAATCTTGGCCCCACATTTCTCCTCATAGAGCCCAACCTCCCGGATAATCTGTTCTGCATATATGTTGAAAAGGTATGGAGATAGGATGCATCCCTGGCATACGCCCTTCCCAATTTTGAACCATGCAGTGTTCCCTTGCTCTGTTCTGACGACTGCCTCCTGGTCCAAGTATAAGTTTCGCATTAGAATGATCAAGTGTTCTGGGATTCCCATTCTTCTCAGAGTCAGCCATAGTTTGTTATGATCTACACAGTCAAATGCCTTTGCATAGTCAATGAAATACAGATAGACATTCCTCTGGTACTCCCTGCTTTCAGCCAAGATCCATCTAACATCAGCTACAATATCCCTAGTATCATGACCCCTTCTAAACCCAGCCTGGACTTCTGGCAGTTCTCTGTTGATGTGCTGATCCAGTCGTTTTTGGATAATCTTCAGTAAAATCTTGCTTGCATGTGAAATCAGTGAGATTGTTCTGTAGTTTCCACATTCTGTTGGGCCACCTTTCTTTGGGATGGGAACAAATATCAATCTCTTCCAGTCAGTTTGCCAAGTGGTCGTTCTCCAGATTTCTTGGCACAACTTGGTGAGATACTACAAGAGGATACTACAATGGTTTAAAATTAGGAAAGGAGTGTGTCAGGGTTGCATCTTTTATACCTATTTAATCTGTATGCTGAAAGTAAGGAATACCAGAAGAGTGTCTATTTGTGCTTTATTGACTATGCAAAGGCATTTGACTGTGTGGATCATGACAAGTTGTGTGACTGACATTGAGAAGAATGGGAATCCCAGAGTGCTTGACTGCTCATGAGGAACCTACACCTGGAGCAGGTATCTCCTGCAGTATCTCCACGATTGGTTGTGAATTATATTGCTGTGATCCATAAGTTCGTGGCTGTTTTCTGAAATAGAATGCCAAATCTTCGTTCTAATGCATCTTAGTCTGGAAGCTGAAGCCTATTGAACAGCACAGTAACATGCAAACCTTTACTGACAAAATGAATGGTGCCTATGAGGTTTACTGGCCAGAAATGGAAGTCAGATCTCCTATATATGGAAAGCAAGAATTCTACTACTGAACTACCACCACTTTTAAACTCGTGTTTTTTGGGGGGGGGGGGAACCCAAACACACACCACTGCTAGAAATCTTTGACACTGTTCAATTGATATCTCATTAAAGGCTTAAGTGTTGGCTCATATTTAGGAGAAGAGACCTTCCAGATGACACTCGAGCAGTAGCTCCCCAGAATTCAGGAGCACTGTTAACCCAGAGAGGAGGCTTATGGGAGGATGTGAATCGCTCAGGGGATCATATCTGAAAGCGATACAGACTGGGACTCTGATATTTTATTTCCCCCTCCCTCCTACAATATGTCCTTTTAGTGGCAGATTTTCAAGCTTCTGGATGCAAGTACTTTCAGCCTTTTCCAGGCAACAGAGGAGAAGGAACTAGATTCTGCTTCAGACATTGTGAAAACATTGGAAGAGGGAACTGACGTGGAATGAGGACGCACCTTAGGCTGCAGGTGGCCACCATTCACGTTCACTGTCACAGTGTTGATTATAAATTGTGTTTGCAGTACCGTCTAGGAGGACAGTTTCTGACATTTTTCTGTTTATTACTCTGTGGCCCCGCTTCTTGAAGTCACTTTCATGAGGCCTACGGAGCCTTGGTAGGGATCTCAACCTAGTGGTAAGTGAGTGGCAATCCGAAAGGCACATGGTTCGAACCCAATAGTCACTCTGCAGGAGAAGGATGGGCAGTCTCTTGCCGGAGATTTACTGACTCTGAAAACCCATTGGAGGGCGTCTATGAGTTGGTTCTGACTTGACAACATACAACAACAACAAGAAGCAGCCTTGGTGGTGTAGTGTGTAAAATATCAGGTTGCTAACTGAAAGGTTAGAAGTCTGAATCCACCAGCTTCCTCATGGGAGGAAGATGGGTAGTCTCCTATAAAGATTGATAGCCTTGGAAACCAGATGGACTGGCCCTAAGAGTTGGAACCCACTCAGTGGCAGTAGGTTAAGTGTCATTAGCTTAAACATCTGGCTCCATTCAAGCCATAAGTGGAGGGCTAGGGAACCTCTGACCTCCGTTTGGCAGATGCAGCCGAGAATAATCATCCCCTACCTCATGCCCTCACTCAGTAGCATTAATAGCAGTGGATTGAGCCTGACTTCTTGGTAACTCACTGTTGGTCCATGACATCCTTTGTTTCCTCCTGGTCTCTGATACCTCTTCTGCTTGTTCCCTCTCAGGCTGTAGACATCAGCATTCTGCATAGCACGGTTCAGTTTGTGATCTTGGTCTAATGCTATTCACTAGTAACTGACTTTCTTCTCTGTGCCAGCCTTATTCTTCACCTGTGTCCTCCTCCTCCCTGCTAGTCTTATCATTCATGAAGTGATGGTAGCCCCAAGCACAACAGAACTAAGCACTATACCAAGCCCATGGGGGGCTGTGGATCAACTGGTTTTTAGAAGTAGATCTCCAGACTTTTCAGTCAGTCTTAGTCTGGAAGCTCCAACAGAATCCTACTGAACATCAGTGTTGTGTGGCGTGGAGTCAGAACTGACCCATAGCTGACCCTCCAGTAGGCTTTCAGAGGCAGTTAATTGTACAAACTGCTTGTGAGTTTCAATGCTGGGAAATCAAACCACCCCTCATAATGAAAGAGACATCCACTAAGTATTTTTTTTTAATCTATCTGATGCCTTTGATAAGTGTTGTTGAAGAAGAGTACTGGATATCCCATGGACTGCCAAAGGAACAAACAGATATGTCTTGGCGAAAGTGAAACAAGGGCACTTTTTAGAGGCAAGGATGGCGAACTTCATCTCACATACTTCGGGCTTGTTGCTAGGAGAGGATATTCCTTGAAGAGAGGCATCATCCTTGGAAATGTGGAGGGTCAGCGAAAGAGAGGAAGACCCTCGATGAGATGGATTGTTAGAGTGACTGTGGCAATATGGGCTCAAGTGTGTCAGAGATGATGAGTGTAGCACAGGATAGGATAGGGTTGAAATCTGTTTGTCATAGGGTTATATTCAATTTGATGGCACCTAACAACTTTTACCTTCACAGCTGACTGGGTAAATTTTATCACATAATCATACAGACCTTCATTAGCGTCTCTCCTCCTATTAAAGGGTATGCATAGGTTTGAAGACTGCCTCTACCATTGGTTAGCTGTGCTACCTTTAGAAAGTTATTTCTCTCTCAGAGCCTCCATTTCCCCTCTATAAGTCAAGGACAACAAAAGAGTTGTTACAAGGATTAAAAGAGCTCTAATTACTATTTTTAGGAACTCTGGTGGCTTTGTGGGTAAGGAGTTGGCCTGCTAAACCAAAGGTGGGCAATTTGAATCCATCAGTTGTTCCTTGGGAGAAAGATGGGCAGTCTCCTTCTATTTGATTTACAGTCTCTGAAAACCTGCTGGAGGATTTTCTAGGAGTTGGTTCTGACTTGACAACAATGAGTGAGTGAATTACTAAATGCCAGACATCATTCTAATTTAATTACCCTATTCCAGATTTGGAAGCAGGAGTAGCAACCACTTCCTAAACAACATGCCTCTGGAAACTCAGAACTTTGAGAAACGACAATAATTATAGAAACACAAAAGTGTTTATAGTGTTATTATGAGTCATGCTTGATTCGAAGACAACAACAACATGCCAGAAGAACTCACTCTGAATTTCTCAAACTGAGAGAACTGAAAAAACCAATTTAAGCCTTGAGTTGCAATATTGAAAGATGCAATGGGCAATATATTTGATGATCCAGAAAGCATTAAAAGAAGATGGAGGGAATAAATGGAATCACTGTACCAAAAAGAACTGACTGACACTGAAAAATTTCAGGGTACTCTATGAGCAGGAGCCAATGGTAATGAAGGAGGAAGTGGAAGTTGCATTGAAGGCATTGGCAAAAAATAAGGCCCCAGGTATCAATGGGATACCAACTGATTGGTTTCCGTTAACAGATAACAGCCTTGGGTGCACTCAACAGTCTCAGCCAGGAAATTTGGAGGACAGCTGTCTGGCCAACAGATTGGAAGAAGTCCATATTATTTACCATTCCCAAGAAAGGGGATCCAGGCCCGAAGAGTAGCTGGACGGGTACGAGCCGGAGCCTCTCGGGAAGCGGCCGGCCTCCCTCCCTCTGCTGGGGCTGGTAGAGGAGAGCAGTAATGGCCTCTTCCTTGCCTTCGACGCCGCCCCCAGCGGAGGAGGAGGAGGACGAGCTGTACTGGCAATCTCTAGAAATCATCACTCGGCACCTTCGCGAACAGGCAACCGGCGCCAAGGGCGCGAAGCCCCTGGGCGCGCCCGGAGCCGCCAGCAGGAAGGCGCTGGAGACCCTCCGGCGGGTCGGCGACGGGGTGCAGCGCAACCACGAGGCGGCCTTCCAGGGTATGCTTCGCAAACTGGACATCAAAAACGAAGATGATGTCAAATCTTTCTCTCGAGTCATGGTCCATGTTTTCAATGACGGAGTAACAAACTGGGGCAGAATTGTGACTCTCATATCTTTTGGTGCCTTTGTGGCTAAACATTTAAGAAGTATAAACCAAGAAAGCTGCATCGAACCATTAGCAGAAAGTATCACAGATATTCTCGTAAGGACAAAACGGGACTGGGTTAGTCAAAGAGGCTGGAATGGGTTTGTGGAGTTCTTCCATGTAGAGGACCTAGAAGGTGGCATCAGAAATGTGCTGGTTTTGGTTGCTGGAGTTGGAGCTGGTTTGGCATTATCTAATTAGATAGCCTTGTAAGTGCAATAAATGACTTTTAACCAACTCCAGCCTCCAAAACCATAGACTTCTGCTGTGAAATTAAATGTATTTATGAAGTTGGACATCAAGCTTCACAGCTTCCAAGAGTCCTACTCTAGCATCCTAGCCAGAAAAGGACGTGGCAAGAGGATTCTGGCTAACAGGAATAAATACATGGGAAAAGCAGCCCTGCTTCCTTGAAGAGTCACTGTCTGAAAGGAAGGAGCAAAGTTCGTTTTCAACATCAGGTCATCTTTGAGAGGCCAAGGAGGACTTTTAGTGAAGATTGTAGGGTGGAAAGGAATTCCAGTAGCCGGCTAGTCATAGAGTTCATTAAACATGCCCACTGAATTCATTGACTTGGTTTAATGTTGAAAAACAAATCATTATCAATACCAGGGACTTATGTAAAATGGATTTAAGCTACAAGTAGTAAGAACTATTGCTAGAAGCTTCAATGTACTGTACAACAGTGTGAAGGGAAGCATTTCCTCGTTGATTAGCTTTCCCAGGTATACTTGTTCTTGATGAATATGTTCATATGTTTTTCAGGACTTTGTACCTATTCTACTTTGGCTTGATTTAGTAGCCTAGTTATGGCCAAGAATACTTGACTTTTAGGCTCAGTAATAATTGCAAAAATGGGATATCTTCAATTTTTTACAGGAAACTTGTAAATGCCAGCTATCTGTAAAAATAGTGCATATTTTTACAGAAAATTTTTGTTTCTTCGAAACAAAGGGGAAATGCCTCAAATTCACAGTAAGTTTTGTTTTGGTCCCCACTCTTGACATTTTACAAGTTCTGGAGCTAGCATTTATTTAACAGTTGTTCTGGTCTAAATTTTGACTTGGTCAGTTCTAGAATGTGTACATAATCCATTGATAAAGCAGCTTGGTTATGGTGGAATAGTTCTGATTCATAACTATGCAGGCTTTAATTTTCCTGTCTGATTTTGATAAATATTCCTTAGAGTGATTTTTTTGCTTTGGGGAAAAAACCTGAGACTGAGATGTTGAAGAATGGAAAAGAATCCTTTCACTAAATGATATTTCACCTTTTGATAATTGAGTCAAAGTGGAGTTTTAAGGTTTTTGGTGGGGGTGGGGTATGTTGATGACATTTGATAGTGGGTTCTGATTGGACAATTCATGTGTGTATCTTCTATTTGATCTAATTTAACTAGTGAAATTTAAACTGAGTTCATGAGCTCATCTTTAAAGCTTTTGCTAAAAGAGTTTCAGCTCTTCCAAGTGGGACTTAATAGGATGTATAAAAAAGATCCCATCAGGTGGATGAGGGAAAAAACCCCCACACCCTTGTTTGTTTAATAAATTGTAAAATGATGGCTTGAAAACCAGGCTATCTAACCATGGTGCTATTATTAGGCTTGCTTGTTAATACAGGTCTAGGCCTAATATATCAATAAAACAAATGTTTTTTGTTCAAGTTTTTTTTTAAAAAAAGAAAGGGGATCCAACTGAATGTGGAAACTATCAAATAGTATCATTAATATCACATGCAAGTAAAATACTGCTAAAGGTCATTTAAAAAAGATTAGAACAGTACATAGATAGGGAAGGAAACAATATATGGTTTAAAAATTAAGGGAATATGTCAGGGATTGCATCTCTCTCCATACATATTCAGTATGAAAGCTGAGCAAATTATTTGAGAAGCTGGACTCTACGAAGAGGAGTATGGCATCAGGATTGGTAGGAGACTCATCAATATCCTGCGTTATGCAGATGACTCAACCAACCTTGCTTGCTGAAAATGAGGAGGACATGAAGAACTTGCTGCAGAAGATTAAAGAATACAGCTTTCAGTGTGAATTGTATCTCACTGTCAAGAAAACAAAGATTCTTACCACTCAACCGATAGGCAACATGATGAATGGAGAAAAGACTGAAACTATCAACAATTGCATCTTACTTGGATCCACAATTAGCACCCCTGTGGTACCAGCAGTCAGGAAATCAGGAGAAGTATTGCACTGGGAAGAGCTGTAGTTAGAGAACTTTCCAAATTACTGAGGAGTAATGATGTCAGCTTTAGGACTAAAGCAGGCCTGATTTAGGCCATGGCCTTTCCGATCTATGCATCTGAGAGCTTGACAAGGAATAAAGATGACAGAAGAATTATTGACGCCGTTGAGCTGTGATGTCAGAGAAAAGTGCTGAACATCCCATGAACTGCCAAAAAACCAAACAAATATGTCGTGGAGAGGGTACAGTGAAGTCTCTTTGGAGGCCAAGATAGTGAGTCTTGCCTTACATACTTTCAGGCATGTTGCTAGGAGAGGTTATGCCTTGGAGAGGGACATGATGCTGGGAAGGGTGAAGAGTTGACGAAGGAGAGGAAGACCCTAAATCAGGTGGATTGACACGGTGTCTGCTGCAATGGGCTCTTGCGTCAGGAAGTGTGTGGATGGCACAGGATAGAACAGGGTTCAGATCTGTTGTACATAGGGTCGCTATGAGTTGTATTTGACTCAACGCCACCTAACAACAACAACAATAACAACAACAGATAACCATTTTAAGTATTTTACACGTTAACTAAATGTAGAGAAAATGCACTATTCACCTTACAATTAAATTTATGAGTCAAGAAAGTGTTCAGTGTGCTAATAAACTGCTTGACTCAAGAGGAGTGTGGTGTGATGTAATTTGAAGGAAGTTGTACAAGAAAAAAAAAATCCCAGTGGTTTCAAACTATATTTCTGAAAATATCTATAGCCATTCCTTACTTACTTTATGTATACTTAATCAAGTCTTAGCCTTTAATAGAATTGCAAAAACCTTCTTGCTCAAGATGTTGTCGCCGTATTATTTAATCACTTGTCACTATGAGTCATAGCTGATTTGGTGGCACATAGCAACAACAACGTAAAAGTTTGTGGGTTTTTGTTGTTAATACATAAAAAACATTGTCATATATTATACTTTAAACGCTCTTTGTGGTTTGATCTGGAAACCCAGTCACCAGGGATCACATTTCTTTGGGAAAATGTATTCTAGAAGCCAGGCAAATTGCTTATAAACAAACTTTTCGTAAGCAATCTACCTCTAATTATTGTCTGTTTTCAAAATCAGTGTTTTCGAGTCAGAACCAACTCACAGCTGACCCTCCAGTGGGTTTTTGAAGGCAGTTAATCACCCAGGAGTTGATTATCCATACTTCTCTGGTGGAGCAGCTGGTAGATTCCAACTGTATACCTTTGTGTTGACAGCACAACGCCTTACCACTGTGTCACCAGAGACAATATACTGAAGAGCATCCGGGTAGGAGGATGACCCTGATCAGGGGTCTCTGTAGCAGTGGCAGTGGGGAGCAATTCCATATACCTTAATACTTTAGCTCTTAGTAATGAGGAAAATGAATTTTACTTCATCGGCTTGTTTGAGGATTAAGTTAATTTGTCTCACATATAAGTGCTCAGTAAGTGGATTTGTGATAGCACCATATCAATATTAATAACATTTTCATTATCTCATAACAGCTATTTTGAAAGCCTTTTGCCATCAGGCAGGCTCCTGCTCACAGCCACGCTCCATTTTCTAAGGCTGTAAATCTCAGTGAGAGGAGACTGCCTACAGTTGCCAATGAATTTGAAGCTCTGGAGACACACTTTTTGTTAGCATCACAACATTCTATGGACTACCACACCAGTAAATAAAGTATCTTAATAATTGTTCTTCTAACGTTTGGTTCGTGCATATTTGGCTGGTGACCGTCTACCTGCTGGAACTGTCTTGGAAGAAAGACGTGACCTTTTCAAAGATCTACTTCTAAAAACTCAGCCACTGAAGCCCTTTGGAGCTCTGTTCTCCTGTGATGCACCCTGGGCTGCTATGAGTGAGAACTGATGGCAGCTGTTTGTGTTTTTATTTGGAAACTATGGAGCATAATTCTGCTCCAACACATTGAGATTTCTGTGAGTTGGTGTTCTTAACAATATTTTTAGTTTTTTATTTGGAAATTCCCTATGCATATGCATTTCTCAAGAGAGCATTTCTTTTCATTCAAGAACTTCCCATAACTCACACTTATGGTCCTCAGCAGGCATGAGGGGGAGCTCATCAATGGTTTTGCATCATCAAATCCAAAGGACGCTTCCCCATCCCTGGGCCTCAGTGCTGTGACTAACTAACTTTCCTTTTTGAAATGTGCTGCTGTGTGAGTTCCCACCCCTCCACTTTCTCTTGGTTTTCTTCACACTTTAACTGTTCTGGATGCATATCTTGTCCTTTAAATATTGATTAGTCTCAGGTTTGATGTACTTCCTTATTATATGTGCTCTGCCCAGCAGATGCTATCCACTCATTGTGGAGATGATTGAATGCATGACTTCAGCCTAGACCTCTCCTCAGGCACCATTTTTTATGTGTGAAACCACATCTCTGCCCACTATGGTCGCTACATCAGAATCCATATCTCAAACCTACAGCCATTACCTTAACCCCCAAATAACTTTGCCTCCTATATCATTTTCCCTGCATTTGGTTTTTATCACTGTGGTTTTGTTCATCTAAATTCTAGAGACCAGAGAGTCATTCTAGATCACTTCTTTTCCTCTTCTTCACTTCTTTGTATTGCCTATAAATATGTTTGAAGCACATCCTGTCATTCTCATGGAGTTCCTGAGTAGTATATTTAATTGCTAACTGAAAGGTTGAAGGCTTGAATCCATCCAGAGGTACCTTGGAAGAGGAAAGTCTGGTGATCTATTTCCTTTCCAAAATGAGACACTGAAAACTCTGAGGAGCACAGCTCCCTGATGCATGGAGGATGGGCATCTGACGTACGATTGCTTTGGTCCTCACCATATCCTGCTCCTGAGCACCTCATGCCTAGATTGCTACAGCCCTCTCCTCCTAACTTCTCTGTCTCTGTCCTGCTTCTCAAATCATCCGAGTTGTAGTCGCTGAAGGAAACCTGGGGTTGTTCATAGTGTACTGGACTGTAAACCAAAAGGTGCCTAGTTCAAACACACCAATCATTTCTTGGGAGAAATATAAGCAGTCCCCACCTACAGCTGGGAGAAGATAAAATAGATTAATGGGACCTTCTAAGAATCAAATCCCTATGCACATCCAAAACCTTCTCCAACAGGGTAAAAAGGGAAGCCACAGACTGGGAAAAAGTATTCGGTAATAACATATCAGATAAGGGACTTATATCCAGAATTTATAAAATACTTGAGCACCACAACAAAATAAGGGTAAATAATCCAATAGAAAAATGGGCACAGGATATGAACAGACACTTCACCAAACAAGACATGCAGATGGGTAACAAGCACATGAAGAAATGTTAGAAATCCCTAGCTGTAAGAGAGATGCAAATCAAAACAACTATGAGATATCATCTCACTCCAGTCAGAATAGCAAAATTTAATAGAACAGCAAGCAACAAATGCCGGTGAGGTTGTGGAGAAACTGGAACCCTGATTCACTGTTGGTGGAAGTGTAAAATGGCACAACCACTGTGGAAAGCAGTGTGGCGCTTTCTCAAAAAGTTGCAAATAGAAATACCATTTTGACCCAGCCATTCCACTACTGGTAATATACGCCAAAGAGACCATAAGTGACATCCAAGCAGATAGATGCACACCCATGTTTATTGCAGCTTTGTTCACAATAGCGAGTTGGAAACAACCTAAGTGCCCATCAACAAACGAATGGCTAGAGAAGCTGTGGTATATTTGCACAATGGAATATTATGCTGCACTGAAAAATAAGGAACTCATGCAATATTATTCAAAATGGGTGACCCTGGAGGGCATTATGCTGAGTGAAGTATCTCAGTCACAAAAGGACAAATACTGCATGGTGCCACTGTTGTAAAAGAGGACTGACTTTGGGGTTGGGGGAGACTGAGAAAGACAGGTTCAATAATGTATACTACATTGAAACAGATGAGGGAGAAAACTGTTTAAAAGGGATATGTGATTAGGTATTTTTGTCATGACGAGAGTCCAGAGCAAAGACTGCATAGTGGAGTGGACCTGGGGAGAGGGATTGTAAAACAATGAAAGAATTTTTCTTTTACTTTTCCAAGAGGGGAGTGTACTGGTGGGAGGGTGGGAGAGGAGAAAAGTGCAACAGTGAATGAATGGGGGGGGGGGAATTGGACAATGAATAAAGAATGTAAATTAACAACAATAACAACAACAAAATATAAGCAGTCCCCTCTCATAAAGATTCACCTTGTCAGAAACCCAGTAGATATTTATTATGAGTAGGAATCGACTCAGTGCCAGTGGTTTGGTTTGGCTATAAGTAGTTGACTAAAGTATCCTCTCCCACAACCTAGTGTTCTTCCCTGCGTGGTAGCTCATATCCTGTAAGAGCCTGCTCAGGTACCATGTCATGCAGTAAACCTTGTGGACCTAGTTAAATGGACTGAACAGAGTAATGACCCTGAGTAGATGCTGTATGAGAGAATACCATCGTGGTCCTTACTTCTCATCCAGTAGTCATTATTTTCTTCTCTTTTTGGGGGGGTCAAAAACCAACTTCCTGTTGCTGTTTTCCCAGGAGTGTCCTTTACAGGTCGTTGGGTTTATATGAAGCTGTCTACTGCCACCTCACGGCAAAAGGTTGAAAAGAAACTGACACAGGATTCTGCTAACTCCTAAGACCTGGATCCCACTTCCCCATTCACAGCTCCTGTTACAGTGGATGAATTGTTCTGTGCTCTGTGGAAGAACACCACCTCTTCTCATGCTTTGGGAACTGTCTTCTAACCCACTCACAAGTTTGTTCATCCTCACCTCTTCTATTTGCTTTTCTGAGATTGTATTTATTTCTGCTGTTGAGAATACAGTTTCTACACATATCATTTAATGTTTTTTATTGCATCTTTTAATTATAAGAAAAAATGTAAATAGTCAACAGTTTCATCTTATGTGGATCCATAATCAATACCCTTGTTGCCAGTAGCCAGGAGATCAGAAGATGTATGACATTTGCTGCTGTCAGAGATCTTTCCAAAGTTCTGAAGAGCAATGTCCGTTTAAAAAGTAAAGTGCCTTTGCACCCAAACCCTAGATAGAGCTGCTGTTTCCTGTAGCAGTGGTTTAATTGGTGATGCATATAGCAAGTAGACTTTGTCACCTTTTAGGGTCTGTGCTGTGCCCCTCAAAGTGATTGTGGAAGTTCTACACTTCTAGTGGCCAGTCCTCAGGCCTTGTGGGGTCACTTGGGACTGTATAGTATACGGTAGGAGGATCGTGCTTGCCTTCCCTGCAGACTGCGATGTGGGCGCTCGGCATCATGCCCGGGTCCACTCAATCCAGATCATGGAGATGGAGGAGAACGCAGCCACGTGCAGCCGGCCTTCAGTCAAGCAGTTCCATGACTCCAGGATCAAGTCCCCACTGACCCACCGGGTCCTGCATCACCAGCACAAGCCACAGTTCACCACCAAGCAGTCCAACACCTTCTTCTAGGCACAGCCCCTCTGCCTCATCCCAGTCTGCTCAATAAAACACTTTGGGGATTGGGGGGAGGGGGAAGTGCCCCTGATTAAAGCCATGGTCTTTTCAATTACCCACAATGCATCTGAGAGCTGTGAATAAGAATGACAGAAGAACTAATGCCTTTGAGTTGTGGTTTTGGAGACAAGTACTGAACGTTCCATGGACTGCCAAAAGAACTGACAGATACGTCTTGGAGAAAGGGCAACCAGAGGACTTTTATAGAGGCAAGTATGGTGAAGCGTCATCTCACGTACTTTGGGCATGTTATTACGAGAAGCTCTTAGAAAAGGCCAACATTCTTGGAAAGATGGAGGGTCAGAGAAGAGAAGACCTTCAATAAGATGGACTGATACAGTGACTGTGACAATGGGCTCAGATGTGTCAGGGATTATATGGATGGCACAGGATAGGAAAGGCTTCAGATCTATTGTTCTTAGGGTTATTATGAGTTGTATTTTGCTTGATGGCAACTTACAATAACTAGGTTAGCAGAGCAAGTAGCTATGGACTATGTTAGGGCTCCATTGATCCTGTATAAATGAATCTAAAAAAAGCATGATTTAAAAAAAAACCCAACAAACCCACAAACCTTTTTTTACTAGTTAAATTAAAATATTTGGTTTAAGAAGATCTTTTTATTAAATTTTATTAATTTTAATGAACATTTACAGAGAATTGGGGTTTTCATTCATTCATTGTTGCACTATTTTCTCTACCCTCCTCCCCAGTTCATTCATCTTTCACCCCCTTGAAAGTCTGTTTTAATTGTCCAATTGCCACAGTGCTTGTCAAAGCCAGTTCTGATTAATCTCCTTTGTCAGTGTGTCCTTTGCCATTCCCTATCTCTCCTTCCTGAGAGAGACTTCACCCTGATTCATAAGGAAAAGGGGATGGCATATTCTCTTAGCTACTTCCTGCTGGAAAGGGACGCTATAGGTTTCAGGGTGAAGATCTTCTCTCACTACTCTAAAGGGCCCCTTTGGCAATAGGAAACACATAGACTATTATGGAGATTGAGTTTGGAATTTAGATGCACTGTTATCAATTGTGCTTAGCCGTGCATGTTCATATCCTTGAAGATGTAACATGGAAGTGTTGCAGTCTAGAAGACACAAATTTAGCTAACAAGTTAAAAATACATGAGTCAAAAATTGAAAAGCAATAATATTCCAGGTAGAGGCTCTAATAGTGGCATAAATCAAATTACAGAGGGAAGGTAGTTCTTACAGTAAAAAGCCTATTGACTAGCACTTTGTCTATTATAGGATAAAGGTTAAGAATCACAAGATGTAGAGGTTCAACTATGTCATTTATTGTTCTTAAGTCCTGGAGCAAATTCCATCTACCAATGGGTTGTTTTACAACTCAGAAGTCCGCATGCAAGGCAGAGGTGAAGTAAGGAACTGCTTATGAGGTTTTCCATCAATTCCAACAATTAAGAAATAGTGAGAAGAGTTGGGACCTCAGAAGGCTTTTAGGACCAGATAGTAGGCTCTTGTGTCCAAGAGAAAACGAATATACTTACCAGTAATGTTAATGCTCACCCACAGCTCTTCTGGGAGGATCTAAATCGTTGAAGTGTCCTCCTTTGTTTCCAGCTGGGAGCTGGGACCTGTCAGTCCTGTCAGCCATGAGGACCTGATGTGGGTCACCTTGATTTTTTTGTGTCCTTTTTCTCTCCACTGACCCATTCCAATCATTCATCAGAATCTGCTGAACTATATCATCTATCTTAAAACAAACAAAAGGCATAACCACCATCATTAATAATAACAAACTCTTGACTGTGACTCTAAACTGCTGTTGTTGTTGTTATGTGCCATGAGTCACTTGCGACTCTTAGTGATCCTATGTACAACAGCCCTACACTCTCCTCTATCCTGTGCCAACATTATATCAGTAACTAGATCAATCCATCTCATAGAGGGTCTTCCTCTCCTGCATTGACCCACCACCTTCCCAAGCATGATGTCCCTCTCTTAGAACCAGTCCCTTCTTGCAACATGTCCAAAGTATGTTAGATGGAGCTTCAGAATCCTTGCCTCCAAGGAGTCACCCTTTCCAGGACAAACGTGTCCTTATATAAACGCCATTTATTCACTTTCTTTACAGACAAAAGTTTTTGTTTTGTTTCTAAAACTTGTTATTCTCATATCTTTATAAGATTTTTTCACTCAGATTTTTGTCCCAAACACTATGCGCATCTTTTACTTGAAAGCCAAAATAACTTTCAGACTGTCAAATCCACTGGTCAAATCCCTGTTCATATCTTGATTTGAAGCCAAACTACCGATTTGGCCACCAGCCTCTGTAGCCAAATACAGAGACGGGGTATAATTCACCATACACTTTACTAGTAGATCTGGACGGTAGTGATAACTTTCTAAGACTTACTTGCCTACCTTTATGTGGTTTGAGTTCTTGTTTGAATAAAGAGTTCTTACACCTCTTCAAATAATGTTTATGGCTTAATTGGAAACATTTGATATATGGAAAAAATAAATCAGTAATAACTGAAAATTACTGAGAAAGTTATTCAGTAGATTGGAAACTAACAATGATTCAAGCAAAGTACTAGAACTTATTGAAACTCTTACCCCCCACTGTTTTTATGTCAATCTTATGTCTAGAACACTTGTTGTCAGATTCCAGAGGAATAGATCATAAGGAGATGCATTGCACTGGGAAAATCTGCAGTTAGGGACCTTTCCAAATAATTGAGTAGTGATGTCAGTTTGAGGACTAAGGTATGTCTGATTCAGGCCATGGCCTTTCAATTTACTAGCTATGCATCTGAGACCCGGACAATGAATAAGGATGACAGAGAATTGAGCTGTGGTGTTGGAGAAGAGCACTGAACATCACATGGATGGCCAAGAGAATGAACAGATATGTCTTGGAGAGGGTGCAGATGGAGTGCTCTTTGGAGGTAAGAATGATGAGGCTTTGCCTTACATCCTTAGGATGTGCTGTTAGTAGGTGCTATTCCTTGTAGAGCGACATAATGTTGGGAAGGGTGAAGGGTCAGCAAAGGGAAGGAAGACCCTTAACCATGTGGATTGACACGGTGACTGCTGCAGTGGACTTTTGTGTCTTAGGAAGTGTGAGGATGGCTCAGGACTGGACTGGGTTCAGATCTTTTGTTCATAGGGTTACTGTGAGTTGTGCTCAACTTGATAGCACCTAACAATAACAGTTCTCATGCAAGAGAGACAATTCTCCAATAAGAGCCCTCAGCCAGTTAAGATCAGGAAGCCAAAAGAACCATCCCTGAGTGTTGATGCCAGAGAATTGCTCTCCAAGCTTGATCCCTGTTGGAGCTGTGATCATGGAAGTACTAACACCAATGAGACAGGAAGTAAAGTTTAGCTCAATGCATGAGACACATTTATAGATACTTTGCCAGATATTGTCATTTTAGACTCTGAGAGTCCAACCCATATCAGAAAGGAGAAGATTCCTGCTGCTTTAATCAACCTGAAATGTGAGGAAGAGTCCACAGTCCATTTCTCTTCAGGGTATTTCTTGACTCATTTGTTGAGTCTAAGTCTCAAGGCTTGCAAATATGGGGGCAACGGGAGTGGTTAGCAGAGCTTCTCAAGGTCTGATTCACTCTGTAACTGAGAGTTGAGTCCATCTCTGTCTTGAGCAGGATGTGATTTCCAGGCTAGAAGGGATGTAATCCAAGAAGAGCAAATTTATAAATAATAACACTTGCTGGAGAGGTTTTACATATCACTACATATTCAAGTCCTGGTGGAGATCAGGCAGAAGGTTGAGGGAAGCTGCCTGGAAAAGTTCACCATACACATCTCATATGGGGTCAATTTAAGCCCACATCTGGGAGCTAGAAGGATTTGTTTCAGGGCTAAGGGCAACACTTGATCCCAATGAAGATGTTATGATTTTTATTGATATTTTAACAAAAGTTTACAGAAAACTTAGATTTCCATTCATTCATGGTTGCATATTTTTCTCCCTACCCTCCACCAGTTTGCTTTTCTCTTTAAAAAGTTTCTTTCGTTGTTGCACAGTTTCCTCTCCCTGCCCCAGTACACTTTGCTGTGCAACTCTTATTCTGGACTGTTGTCATGGAAATAATACCTAATCATGTATTTCTTTTAGACAGTTCTTTCCCTCTTCCATTTAAATGCACTGTTCATTATTTATCCCCTCTTTTCTTAGTTTCCCCCCCACCCCAATGTCAGTCCTGTTTATAACAGTGGCATTATGCAGTATTTGTCCTTTGGTGACTGAGATATTTCACTCAGCATAATGTCGTCCAGGGTCACCCATTTTGTATAATATTTTATGAGTTCCTTGTTTTTCAGTGCTATGTTGTATTCTCTATCCATTCATTTGCTGATAGCACTTGGGTTGCTGCCATCTCTTTGCTATTATAAACAATGCAGCAATAAACATGGGTGTGCTTATATCTGTTTGGGTGGCAGTTCTGGCTTCTTTAGGGTATATTCCCAATAGTGCAATTGCAGGTTCAAATGGTATTTCTATTTCCAACTTTTTGAGAAAGGGCCCTACAGCCTTCCATAGTGGTTGCACCATTTTACACTCCCAAAAACAGTGAATAAGGGTTCCAGTTTCTCCACAAGCTCTCCAGCGTTTGTTGTTTGTTGCTCTGTTGAACTTTGCTGTTGTGACTTGGATGAGATAATATGTAATAGTCATTTTGATTTGCATCTCTTCTAGGGCAAGGGATTTTGAACATTTCTTTATGTGTTTGACCATCATCTGAATGTCTTCTTTGGTGAAGTGTCTGTTCATATCCTATGCCCATTTTGCGACTGGGTTATTTACCTCTAACTTGTTGAGGTACTTGAGTATTCTATAAATTCTAGATAAAAGCCCCTTATGAGACATATCATTACCAAATATTTTTTCCCCAGTCTGTGGCTTTCCTTTTTAACCTGTTGGAAAAGTTTTTGGATGTACATAAGGATTTGATTCTTAGAAAATCCCATGCATCTATTTTCC
>NW_006399821.1:14752140-14753007 GCF_000299155.1 Elephantulus edwardii
AAAGGCATCAATTCTCTTTCTATCATCCTTATTTACTGTCCAACTCTCTGATGCATAGCATGTAATAGCAAAGGGTAACTTTGAAAATAAACACAACTCCATTGTCACTTTTTAAGTCCACACATGGAGATGATTTCTTTTAGAAAAAGTTTCACTACCTCTGAAACTTGCTCTGTCTGGGGGAAGAAAGCTTTCACCTATCCAGGGAAGGTGTCTATTAAAATCTACGAATATCTGAATCCTTGATGGGGGAGGGAAGATAAAATCATCTACAAGTCTTTGAAAGGTTATTCACCCCAATATTGGTGAAAACCAGCTTTTTGTCCTGGGTCTGCTCTGAGATTATCTTTAAGATATTTTATGCTTAGTTGGAGCTAATATTTTAGATAAGTTTTACAAGTCCCTTGCCTTTAGGAAGTACCATGTGATCTAGAACCAATGATAATGAAAGAAGTTCAAGCTGCTCTAAAGGCAGCAAAAAAATAAGGCCTCAGAAATTGATGGGATATTGGTTGACATGTTTAAACTAACAGATGCATCCCTGGATGTGCTCACTGGTCAGTGCCAGCACATTTGGAAGAGAGTTTATCTGGCTAGCAAATTAAGAGGATGAGATCTATATTTGTTCCCATTCCCATGAGAGATGATCCAACAGAAGATGGAAATTATTGAGAAACAACCTGTGTTATACAGATGACACAACCCTGTTTGCTGAGGATGACCTGAAGCATTTGCTGCAGAAGGTCAAGAACTGCAGCCTTCAATATGGATTGAAGCTCAACATCAAGCAAACAAAGATTCTCACCATTGGGCCAATTGGCAGCATCAGCATAGATGGTGAAGAGATTGAGATAGTTAACAGCTTTC
>NW_006399821.1:14754487-14755738 GCF_000299155.1 Elephantulus edwardii
TTAAAATTAAGAAAGGTATATACATCAAGGCTTTTTCCTTTCTCTATACCTATTCAGTTTGTGTGCTGAACTAATTAATTTAAGAAGCTGTACTTTATAAAGAAAAATATGTCACCAAGACTAGAGGTGGACCCATCAACAACCTGTATTATGCAGAGGATACTACATTGCTTGCTGAACGTGAAGAGGACTTGAAACATTTGCTGTAAAAGGTTAAGGACTGCAGCCTTCAATATGGATTACATCTCAACATCAAGAGAACAAACTGGCCAACTGGCAACATCATGGTAGATGGGGACAAGATTAAAGTTGTCAACAGTTTCATCTTGCTTGGATCTACATTTAACACACTTGGTACCAGCAGTCAAGAAATGAAAAGATGTGTTGCTTTGGGAAAAGCTGTGAAGTACCTCTGCAAAGTTCTTAAGAGAAATATTGTTGATGTAAAGTCTAAGGTGCACCTGGTTCAAGCCAAGATCTTTTCAGTTACTTGCTATGAATCTGAAAGTTGATCAGTGAATAAGAATGGCAGAAGAAGAATCAACACCATTGTGTTGTGGTGTTGGAAAAGAGTACTGAATATTCCATGGACTTCCAAGAAAACAAGCAAGTATGTCTTAGAGAAAGTACAACCAGGCTGCTTCTTGGAGGTGAAGATGGCAAAGCTTCACCTCGCGTACTTTGGGCATGTTGTAAGGAGGGGCCAGCCATTGGAGAAGAACATCACACTTAGAAAAGTGGAAGGTTGGTGAAAGAGAGGAAGACCCTCATGTGGTGGATTGACACAGTAACTATAACAATGGGCTCAAGGAAATCAGAGATGACAAGAATAGTACATAATAGGGTAAGTTTCACATCTGTTCACAGGGCCTCTATGAGTTGTTCTCAACAGCAACTAACAACTTGCCTTTAAGACAGAGTGTAACAAATTCTACCAGTGCCTCCTTATTTGTAAAACATTGAGCCTCCATGACTGCAAAACAATATTTATATTCTTTAAAGTCATCCATGTGTAGAACATTGTCATGGCAGCCCTAGGGAATGAAAGCACTCCTCTAAGGAAGCCTTCTAGGATCAAATCTAAGACACTTCCCTCCAGCGTAATATTTCTGTCATGGTTCATGTCCACCACTGAGAAAACACTCAAGTCACCACTGTCATTGGTTCAGGCCAAACCCAGTGCAGTAAGAATCTCTCTCTGACCTCTCTCCATTAAGAACAATGTTGGCTCTTGGGTTTTCATAGATACTT
>NW_006399821.1:14758178-14770289 GCF_000299155.1 Elephantulus edwardii
AAAAAAAAGAATCTCTCTCTGGTGACCAAGTCAGCCTCCTTTTCGCTTATTAATCATGAATCAGTTGCCAGCCCTTCTGGTTCCCCATGTTACAGGGAAAGACCATTAACTTTTCTAAGCCCATTTCTCTAGGGTTGAAGTAAGGTGAAAGTACCTCACCTCATCATAAAAGTGGAGGGTAGACACCAGCATGTTGAGAACTGTCTTCATGAATTCTTCCTGTCTGTTCTCCCTTCCCTTCTACAGTCTGTGCATTTAACCAATTTGTAAAAATTTTATCTGTGGGATGTATTGTCTCCATGCTTCGGCTGAAACTTCCATTTTGACATCCTGTTGCAATTTCTCTGAACTTTGATTCCTTATATGTAAAGTGGGATGCATATGTATGCAAAGAACACAGACATAAATCATACGCCTGTTGTGACCCACCCACTGCTGTCAAGTTGATTCAAACTCACAGTGAGTTTCCCTCAGGTTTTCGAGGCCATAATCTTTATAGGATGGACCTGCCCACCTTTTTCCTGAGGAGACTCTCCTGAGGGATCCAAATCATCAACCTTTTGGCTAACAGCCCAACATGTGACACATTACCAGGCTCTGCCATGGTATACTGTGAGGAATAAATGAAAAAAAAAAACCCACCTGGTGTGTAGTGCAGATTGCATGCTCTCAATAGTTTTGAAATTTGTAGACTTAAATTTTCTGGCAATGTTGGTTCTAGGGTCAGCATTCAGAGGAGCAAAAAGGGCCCCTGACTATAATATCCTGACATAGTCCCTGACTGGTACCTGGGTCAACTGCTTGGCTAGTGTATGGAGGGAGAATAGGGTATTCCCGTCATATATGAGGCTCCTGACATTTCACCCCAAGAGTAGACCTCAACACTAAGACTGGGGATTTCGTTTGCTCTAAGGGCAAATGGGTGCCATAATTTAATAAATCTCTCAGTAAGGCTGAGAAATTTTGTTTTCCCTGAGATCAGAAATTCTGGCTTCAAAAAGGCTCAGCCCCTTCCACTCTGTTTCATCTTTTAAACTGAGTCTCAGAAACACGTCAAGGAAGAAAATCAATGTAGAAGCTGGAGAATGGCATCTCCATTTTTAAGTTATTTTGCAAAGTTTGGTGCCTGTTAATGGAAATGTTGGAGGTTCATGTCTATACCAGAGGGACTTTGGAAAAAAGACTTGGGGATTTACCCCCCCCCCAAATCAGCTCTTAAAGTGAAGATCAACCTGAAATTACTAGACCATCAGACATTATGTATACTGCAATTGACAACGTGGAGCAGGACATATACTGCGGATTAAAACGGGTGAGGGAGAAGAGAAGAAAAAGAAATTTTAATAAAGAAGCTGGGTGAAGAGAACAGCAATACAGAATGAAAGTGTGCTTGTTGCTGTTGTTGTGTCTTGTAGAATTGGAGCTGTCCAGCCAGTTTTCAGAAGCAGTAACTAGATACTATAATAAGTTAATTACATCTAATGACTGAATGTTTGTCTGGGGGGAAAAAAAATCAATGTATTTTGTGAACTTCCACTCAATTTTTAAAAAAAAAAATCAGCTCTTTTAAGACCATTATTGTAGGAGTATAAAGAGAACTAGTGAAACGTGTATGAGGATCTAAGAGGGGGAAAAGGGGAGTAGCAGAGGGGTGAGGATGGGCAAAGGGGTCTTATAACTTGATTGATGGAGGGGTGAGTAAAGGAAATAGGAAAGATCTGGTGTGAAAAACAATGTAGATGAACTTTGTAAGTCAGCAAGTACAAAATAAAAATTTTATTTTTTAAAAAAATCAGCCCTTTGTGTTGAACATTATTTCTTTGTAAATGAATGTTGTAGAAATGAGGACATTGGTTATCCAATATTGACCCTCTCTGTCACTGCAGCATTTCTCTGACTAGCAGTGAGATTATGGAGAACATTCCATTTTAATGCACGTGGGGCTGCTCTGAGTAGGAGTTGTTGACTGTGGCAACTGGTGTGTCTAACAGGATTCCTTTGAACAAGTCAAGAGCTGGGATTGCTAGGTTTGTAGACAAAGTTATGCAACACTGCCCCCTAGAGGTTTGTTGGTGCTTTTAGTTGGTACTCCTCCAATACCTGGGGTATAGATCTTTCTTGAACTAGATGCTCATCTTTTGACTTGTTATGATTCAGAGATTCAAAGGAAATAGCTTTGTCCATTAGGACACTTTAGGTATATAGTGTCCTGTCTAATGGACGTTTTCTGGGACCAGGAAAAGAAAACAAATGCTTATTTAAACATAACAAAATCAAGCTAATAAAATATATAAGATAGTATTTTCCACTCTAGTTTGGCAAACACATTTTAACAATGACTTGGAATGCAAAGTTCAGATTTAGAGCTCTTACCTCTCGGACTTCTGCACTGGTAATTGAGGTGCAAGGAGAGCCAGAGCTGGCCTGTTTCTTCCTGTCTCCTCTTTCTATACCAGCTCCATCTGCTATTGAAAGCAGATTCAGATACTTATAGGTGGACCTCTGGGCCACACTTCCAAGCTCTGGCCACAGTATCCCCCAAAACAGCGGTCCCTTGGCCATATCCCAGGTTTTGGGAACATAGGCTGGAAGTCTAGTCTGTCTTTAGGAGAATAGAGCCAAAGAAGAGTTTGGTGCAGGCTCTAGAAGTGGGCTGGGGGCCCTTTGGACATGGACTCCTGAAGCACAGAGCAGCACATGCTCTGTCAGTGAGCATATACCATTATATGTGACCCCACTGGCTGGATCACATCCAGAAAGCCAACACAGGACCTTCTAACATATGAGGCCTAGAGTACGGGATCTTCTTGCCTTAGTGGCCCTTCCTGATTTGAAAGAGGTGTCTCTGATGGATGTCAGACTTTAGGGATGGGCAACTTGGCTGATGAAAAAACAAAACCAAATCCACCCAACCGTGGGTGAGGAAGAAGGCTGGAAGAGTTGGCAAACCAGCAGAGCTTGGCTGACTGAAAGGCAGTAGTTTCAGGCACGAAGGGAGGCTGTGGTAGACAGAGCAGCTTTAAACCTGGTGCTTTCTCCCAGCAGCCTTCACCCCCACCTCAAGTGCCCAATGGGAAGGAGAGGACTTTATGTAAAGGAAATAGCTGTATGCAAGCTAGAAGCTCAGCCAAGGAGTTGGGGAAACTCTTTTGAAAGAACTAATCATGAGATCTGAAAGTTGTTCTTTGGGGCGGGCTAAGGGCTCCTCAGAGGAGAGGGAGAGGGAGGAAGGACTCCAGGGCAAATAGATGTGTGTGTGTTTCTAAAAACTTGAGGATGGCAGAGGAATGGCAGTCAGTGGTGATGAGGCCAGCAGACCCTACAGCTGAGGGGTGTAAGACTACAGGTAACAAACCTCACTACAGGTAAATATCTCTGGGATCACTGGAGAGAAAGCCAGGCCAACAGCCTGGTTACATGGACAAGGCCCATAAGGATTTTGGAAACCTTTGGAGGAGGAGAAGAACCTGGGGAGACTCCCAGTCTGTGACTCTGTGTGATAAGCATCAAGCAGTGAGGACACAGAACATTCAGATGTGGGAGGGAGAAATGAATGAACACAATAAATTGGAACACACATGTGAGAGTTGTGGTTTTTCTACTTATATTTGATTTTTGAAAACTTTGAAAAGATAAGCAAACTAGAAAATGAATTTACACTTTAAAGAGACAGAGCATTCTCTTTGACTCTACAGAAGCTCACCAAGCATTTATTACTCCCATTTTCAAATAGGTATATTAGCGGTGGCTGCACGACACAAATGCAGTGGGTGCTGAAATAACAGGGCATGCGAAAGTAAACGACTTCTCTCTGCAGGCGCCTGCCCCCGCTCTCAGATGAAGGCTGTAGAAATGGACTTTGCCATCTTATCCTTGGTCGGTCGTAATCTTTTCCAGTTAAGTCTCAGGAAGACAGATGTTTCCAATTTAGCCTTTAAAAGAACACAGTAATAAAATAATCTTTAAATTAGCATGTTGGTGGGGCCGCGTGTTTACAATCCATGTTGGAAAAAGATTCTGCCTTGGCTTGTTCACATTTCCATCGGAAGCCCAAGCGGAGCAAGAATTGCCATGTTATCATTTCAGCTTTTATGTCCAGATTTGGAGGCAGACATAACATTCTTTCTTTTAAGCTCTTTACAGAAACTGACCATATTTAGACTTTTAAAATAGGAAATTCTTAAAATTTGACCAAAAATCTGCCTTTCTCAACAGATGTCTTGGTAGTGGTTGCAGAACACCATGCAAATGGATGCTTTAAAATGGCACACGTGAACAAAGTTAAATTGGCAAATGCTGTTTTCTGTATTTTTGCAGCAATGAAACCTTTTAGAAGACACTAGAAACCTGGGAGCTCTGGTGGTATACAGCTTTATGAGTAGCACTGCTTACCGATGCTTCTAATCCACCATCCCTCTTGACTGAAAGCTGTGCAGTCTTTTCCCATAAAATATAGCCTGGTAAAGCAATGAAAGATCACTGTGAGAGGACTCCACTCGCCACTCGTCAGCAGTGGGTTTGTTTGCTGCTCTTGGTAGGTGCCCTGGAGTTGACTGGACTCACACTGAGCCCGTGAACAACAGATCTGAATGCTGCTCTATCTCGCACTGTCCTCCCCATCCCTGCTACACTGGAGCCCATTGCTGCAGTCCCTGTGATGAGCCACCTTAAGGGTCTTCCTCCCTTTTGCTGACCCTCCACCTTTCCATGTAGGAAAGTGCAGCCAGAGTGCTCTATAGAGGAAACGATGGTGAATCTTGGTCTTTCCGTATGTTATTAGGAGGGCCCGATCCTTGGCTTTTGGAGACCTGTTTAACTGGATCAATTTCCATGGATCTAAACTCCAGGAAAAGTTTGCCCATGACAGCCTGAGTGATCTATGGAAAAGGATGGAAACAGAACAAGGAGACAAACTTGACTGATCATTAGAGAGTGTGCCTTGGGGAATATAGAGGAATGGACCTTCAAAAATCTGGGTTCCATTTCAGATCTTTTGTGTAAATTTCTAGCCAAAAGCCACTTTAAGACAATGAAAAAAATTGAAAATCCAAGCTCTTTATAAAATTCCATTAAAATCTCATTAAAAAGAAGAAGAAGAAGAGGAGGAGGAGGAGTGGTGTGGCCCAGACACAATTTGCTCCTGTAATGGGAGCCTTGAGTCAGGAGTCCTTTGTACCACTGTGCACTATCACCACTGTCTTTGTCCTTTCTCCAAAACAAGAGCTGTGCTCGTGATGAGGATTCTTGGTTAATAAGAACTGTGAGATAGATGTGGTTTACATTTTCATTACTTCTTTAACAGAGTGCTGGCGAAGAAGTCTTTTCTCCAGGAGCATTTGACAGATAGGAGATGCTGACCTATCAGGATAGGTGAGAACAGCCAAATCTATAGCATGGTTCTCATCAACCAAGAATCGTGACCACAGGCACAGCTCTAGTTGTGGAGAAAGAACACTGAAATGCAGCGTTGCCTATTTCAGGGAGCTCTTGCAGCCAAGTGCAAGGAGTTATGCTGTCAATCAAGTTGCTCCTCTACAACAGGATAGACAAACTCCTCTCATAGGATTTACTGCCTCTGAGAACCCACTGGAGGGGCAGCTAGGAGACTGAATGATTCAATGGCAAGCTACATCTAAAAGCTTTATATATTTTTGCACCCCATGATACCTCAGTAAAGAAGCCACTATTGTTTCTCCCATATTATATATGAGGAAAATGAGGCACAGAGTACAACAGAAAACTTAGAAAACCTTAATAACAGAGCTGTGTCTACTCACATTACTGAAAGGCTTAGGTAGAAGGAGTTTGAGGTTGAAGTCACAGCTCAAGCTCAGTTTCTCTGCAATTGTTTTGACTTGACTGTCTTCTGTCAACCTTGTTTCCTGGCTGACTTACTCAGAATCACTCAACAACAAGTCTCATCTGCTAGGATCATTTACATCCTGGGAAAGAGAAGGCTTATTTTTCCAGTGAAGTAGACTACAAGCTCCACTGTGACAGGACTGAGTCAGGCCATTCTCTGGCCAGGAGAACGCCAGGCCCTGGCTTGAGGTCATTCCTGTGGCAATGGAAGTGGGATGGCCATGATTGGATATTTCAACCCAAGCATCTACCCAAAATGCTGAGCGAGGCTTGTTCTCACACCACGGAGGTTGGTGCACTGCAGCTGAAGATGGTGACTAGTCACATTTTCTCACTTTGTTTAAGTTTACTCAAGTCCATGTGGTTAAACAATGGTATATAGGATTCTGGTCCACCAGACTGATTCCAGAGCAACTTTCTTACAGTACGTATCTCAGTGTTGTTGTGTACTGTCAAGTCAGAACTGACCCATTCAGTGAGTTATTACAGGAAATCTGTCACATGGGAGGAGATTGCCCACCTTTCTCCCATGGAGGTTTTGAACTGCTTGCCTCCTTACCACTAGGTCAGTAGAACCCCCTATAGCTCAGTGCAACTCCCAACTCAGTAGTGCTATAAATAGCATATATTCTGTTCTTATGCACAATGGATAATTTTTAAGGAAATACCATATTTTAGGTTACAAAATAAGTCATGATAAATTAAAAAAGATTGAACTCTCACAAAGTATTTTCTCTGATCATGATGGAGTGAAGCTAGAACTCAGTAACAGAGAAACTAGGATAAATACACAAACATATGGAAATAAAACAACAGCTATTCAACAACCCTCAAGTCAAAGATGAAATGAAAGGAAAAATCACTTGTTACTCAAATGAAAGGGAAACTACAGAATATAAAAATGTATGGGATACAAAGAAGACAGTAAACAGTGGAAAATTTATAGCAATAAATGCCTACAAGAAAAAGTAAAAGACTTCAACTGTGTAACTTGACAACTCTAGGAACAAGAAAAAGAAGATAAAATTAAGCCTAAACCCTCTGGGTTAAAGGAAACATTAAAGATTGGAGCAGACACAAGAAAAATAAAATCAACAGAGAGAATAAACAAAACTACTAGTTAGTTCTTTGAAAACATAAAAAAAATTAACAAATCTTTAGCTAAGCTGGCAAGGGAAAAGAGAAAAGAAAAATGCAAGTAAGCAAAAAAAAAAAAAATTTAAAGAGAGGACAATACAATTGACCAACTAGAAATAAGGACAAGAGAATATTATTAACAACTATATAATCTAGATGAAATGGGCAAATATGACTTTTAGCCTATCCCACTTGAGTTTAAAAATAATCTTAAAAATATATTTGATGAATTAAACACCAATGACAGAAGACCAAATGAGTTGCAGGATGATATTAAGGACATCATCCATGAAGATAGTAAAAGATCACTACAAAGACAGAGTAGAAAGAAAAGGCCAAAATGGATGTCAGAAAGGATCCAAAAGCTTGCATTAGAATGCGGAAAGGAAAAGGAGAGGAGAAAAATATGGAAGTAAAATAGATGAACAGAAGATTTAAAATAGTTACTGGAGAAGACAAAGTAAAGTATTATAACAAAAAGACCAAAGAGTTAGAAAACTAAAAGGGAAGAATATACTCAGCAATTCTCAAGCTGAAAACACTAACATACAAATTCAAGCCTCGGGTTGCAATACTGAAGGATTGAATGGGCAAAAATCTTGAATGATATGCGAAACATAAAAAAAAGATGGAAGGAGTACAGAGTCACTGTATCAAAGAAAACTGGCTGACACGAATCATTTAAGGAAATAGCATATGACCAAGAACCACTAGTGATGAAAGAAGAAGGTCAAGCTACACTGAAGGCATTGTTGTTGTTGTTAAGTGCTGTCAAGTTGCAGGCAACTCATAGTGACCCTATGAAGGAGAGTCCTCAGCGCTTGGGTGCCTTTCATCCTCTCTCCAGGTTCATAGGGTTTCTGGAGGCAAGCTATTATGGAAGTGGATGATGCCACTCCTCCTTCCAAGCTTGTTTTAATTGGGGAGCTCCACCCCACTCTCTGTCCGCATTGGGTAGCCAGCCAACCATTAGGAAAAAAAAGATCCTAGGAATTGATAGAATACCAACTGACAAACAATCAACAAACAATCTGTTTTCAACAAACAGATACAGCTCACTATATACTCACTACCTATGCGAAGAGATTTGAAAGACAGATACCTGGCCAGCTGACTGGAAGCCATTAATAATTGTTCTTGTTAAAAAAAAAAGGTTCTGCAAAATTGGAAATTATCAAACAATACCACTAGTACTACAAACAAGTAAATCTTGATGAAGATTATTTCAAAATGGCTAGAACAGTTCATCAACAAGGAACTGCCAGAAATTCAAACTGAATTCAGAAGAGGCCATGAATCCAAGGACATCATTGCTGATGACAGATGGATCTTGGCTGAAAGCAGAGAATACGAGAAAAAGTTTATTTGTATGTTATTGACCATACAAAGTCATCTGACCCTATGGATCATAACAAATCATGGCTAACATTAAAAGAATGAAAATGGACCGGCAGCTCAGATGGATCAGCAGTGAGATGCTGTAGTGAGATGGACAGCTGGAGTTTGAGTGAGAGAAGTCCAGCAGGCTAATGCTATGTATGTGCTGGGGAACTCTGCTGGCTGATGTCATGCATGCGCTGGGAAGCTGCTGACGCACACACCAGGAAGCAATGTGCCAGGGTGAGCGGGAAAGCTGGAATCTGAGTGAGTGTGAGCCTAGGACTCCAGTTCCATCATCGCTGGCCTGCACACAGCTTCTGGTCCCAACACTGGGAGCAATGCAGGAACTTGAGTGAGGTACTTTGTGGGGGACTACTGCTGTTTGGCTGGATCACAGGGACCCCTTAAGCTCAATCAGAAGGGAGTGAGACAGATGAAGCTCATTTTTGAAGGGAAAACCAAGGCTTCCTTGTTTTCCAATCAGGTCTCCATGCTTGATTTTGTGTCTGCTCATGTGTAGTTCATTAACTGCCTTTAGTCCAGAGCACCTCAGGCTACCCTAGCTGCAGCATTTGTCTGACAGAGGAGGCTACTTCCATAAGCCTTTATCAAACTGAGAGGAACCCAGGCAGAGTAGCTGCTCCCCACCTTCTAGAGTGATGACTTCAAATCAAGGACCTGCTATTGCCTCAGACATGAAAATCTCAACCACAGCAATGCCATATAGGAAGCAGGCTACATGACTCCCTAAACAAGCCCAAAGAAAGATGCCATCCCAAAGTTGTGACACAGTATCAATGGATTTCCTGAAGCCAGAAAGTCTGGTGAAACTTTCTAACAGAGAATTTAAAAGACCAAAGATTGAATGTTTTCAGTTGGTGAAAGATAAATTTGAAGAATTACAGGACACCACAAACAAAAACCAGGAGGTGCTTAGGAAAAAAACAATCCAAAACAGTGGAGAGAAAATAAACAAGGCATTAGGGGCTCTGGAAAAACAAGAAACCACGATCCAAAATATGAGGACCAATGTTTGAGATGCTGTTAACATGATGGAGGGTCACATGAACAGGGTTGAAGAGATGGGGCACAGAACCAGAGAGATAGAAGATAGAATTGTCACCACTGATCTGCTACAGCATAAAGCAGAATCAAAAAGGAAGGAAAAAGGAAGAAAACCTAAAAATAATGTGGGACACCATCAAGAGAAATAACATGCACATAATGGGAATCCCAGAACAAGACTAAGCAAGTAAAGGCACCAAAAAAGTTGTGGAAAATTACTAGAAGAAAATTTCCCAGGCATAATTAAGACTAATTCAAGAAGCTGAGGGAACACCAAAATTCCCAAAAGAAAAATATCAAGAAATATCATAGTCAAATTTGTCAGAACCAAAGATAAGGAGAGAATTCTGAAAGTAGTGAGGGAGAAACAAAGAGTAACTTATAAGGAAGAGCAAATAAGATTAAGTGCCAATTTCTCAGTAGAAACCATGTGAGCAAAAAGGCAATGGAATGACATATATCAAACAATCAAAGAACACAACTGTCAACCAAGATAATCCCAGAAAAAACAGAACCTAAGGGAGTTCATAAAAACAAGTTCAGTATTGCAAGAAACACTGAGAGATGTCCTTCTTATAGAGGTGCCACAGAAAGCAGGATGGACCAAAGTAACCAGCAACAGCACCAAAAAGAACTCAACAAAATGATAGGAACAAAAACTTGCCTCTCAGAAGCTGCAACTACAATCCCAGAGGTGCACGGTTCGAATCCACCAGATGCTCTGCCGGGGAAGGAGGGGCAATCTCCTCCTGTACCAGTCAGATCTGATTTGACGGTACACACACACAAAAAATAATAAAATTAAAAAAACAAAACAAAACTTGCCTCTCAATAATCACACTGAATTTAAATGGTTTAAATATACCACTGAAGAGAAAACGAGTAGCAGATTGGATTTTTTTTTTAAAAAAAACCAAACCAAAACACCCAACAAAACTCATCAATATGCTGTCTATAAGAGACACACCTGATAAATGAAGATAGATTAAAAATAAAAGGATGGGAAAACTATACTAAGCAAATGGCAACCAGAAATAAAGCAGGAATGGCAATATTAATTTCCAAGAAAATAGATTCAAAGGCAAAAACCATCACAAAGGACAAGGAAGGTCACTACATATGATTAAGGGGTCAATATAACAAGAAGACAAAAATACAATAAATATGCATATGCACCAAATGAATGACCTGCAAAGTATATAAAACAAACATTAACAAAACTGAAAAGGAACTAGACAACACCACTATAGTAGTTGGAGACACTATACAATACTCTCAAGAAAAGATAGAACCTCCAGGAAGAAATTCAACAAAGATGCTGAAGAATTAAACCACACAATAAACCAACTAGATCTCATAGATATTTAGAGGCTAATGCACCCCTAAAAAGCATAGTATACCTTCTTCTCCAATGTGCATGAAACATTCTCCAGAATATATCACATTTTAGGAAACAAGGCAAGCATCAATAAATTAAGAAAAACAAAGAAATAATACAAAGTATCTTCTTAGACCACAAAGCTACAAAATTAGAGATTAGTAACAAGAGGATAAAGACAAAACAAAAACAACAACCCATACAGTTGGAGGCTGAACAACACTTTGCTTGAGCATGTACTAGAAGTAAAAAATGAAATTAAAAAATGTCTTGAAACAAATGACAATGAAAACACAATTTACCAAAACTTCTGGGAAACAGACAAAGCAGTAATTAGAGGTCAATTTATAGCAATAAGCAAACACATTAAAAGACAGGAAAAAATGACCATTGACTCTCTAACCCAACATCACCAACAAACTGAAAAAGATCAGCAAGAAGACACGACACCCTCCACAAAAAAGGAAATTATAAAAATTTGGGCAGAAATAAGCAAACACATCAAAAGCAAGAAGACACGACACCCTCCACAAAAAAGGAAATTATAAAAATTTGGGCAGAAATAAACAAAATAGAAAACAGAAAAACAATTGAAACCATCAACAATACCAGGAGTTGGTTTCTAAAATGTCAATAAAATTGACAAACCACTAGCAAAACTAACAAAAGAAAGGAAGAAAAAGACACAAATAATCTGAATAAGGAATGACATGGTCAATGTCACAATGAAACCAACTAAAATAAAAAGGTTAACAATGGGATATTATGAAAAAGGTCAAGGATTGCAGTCTTCAATATGGATTGAAGTTCAATATCAAGAAGCAAAGATTCTCACCACTGGGCCAATTGGCAGCATCAGTTTGGGTAGTGAAGAGACTGAGATAGTTAATAGTTTTAGTTTGCTTGGCTCCACAGTCAACACTCTTGGTAACAGCAGCCAGAAAATTAGGAGACGAAATGCATTGGGAAAGTCAGCTGTGAGGGACTTCTCAAGAGTACTGAAGTGCAACGACGTCAGGCTGGAGACTAAGGTGCACCTGATCCAGGCTATAGTCCTTGCAATTACATGCTATGCATCAGAGAGTTGAACGGTGAACAGGGATGATAGAAAGATAAATGATGCCTTTGAGTTGTGGTGCTGGAGAAGAGTGTTGAATAGACCATGGACTGCTAGGAGAACGAACAGGTTTGTCTTGGAGAGGGTGAAGCCAGAATGTTCCCTGGAGTCAAGGATTCTGAAGCTTCATCTGACATACTTTGGGCATGTTGCAAGGAGGGACTGGTCCTTG
>NW_006399821.1:14770904-14771708 GCF_000299155.1 Elephantulus edwardii
TTCACCATGACCAAGTGGGATTCATAACAGGTATGTAAGGATTGTTCAACATAAGAAAAACAATCAGTGTAATTCATCACATTAACAAAACAAAGAACAAGAACTGTATAACAATGAAAGAACTTTTTTTCCAAAGAGAAAATGTGGACTGGGGAAAGGGAGACGGGGGAAAATGTGCAACAATCAATGACTGGAAATCCAAGTTCTTTAAAAACTTTCATTAAAATATAAAAAAGGTGGTTTTTTGGTTTTGTTTTGTTTTTTTAAAAAGAATGTGTCAGAGTCTGGCTCATAAAGAATGGCAAGAAAAAAAATCACAGCCTTCAGGCCCAATGATGGCTGTTAGGAGTTTTTTCAAGGAACACAAAGTTTTGGTTGCTAGACACTTGGTTGTAAAAATCATGCTATTGGTGAATTCCTCGAGTTCACTTTAAGGTTGTCAAAGTAGCCAATGTATCTCTTTTGGGCTTATATCAAGGCAAGGAGGAACAGCCAAGATAGTAAATTTTGAAGAAAATGTTATAGTAATAAATTTCCACATGCCAGAAAAAAAATAGTCAGAAGTAAACTGTGGTTAAGAGTTTAATTGTGAGGACAGAATGCTCCAGGATGCTTAAGAAGTAAATTATCTAGGGGAAATATATTAGAAATGGAACTGGCTTATGTAAAGGAAATATGTAAAAAATAAAGATCTCTACTCTAGAGACTTTTCTCCAGTGCAATTTTCAGAGTATCTTCTGACATCCATTTTGGTCTTTTCTTCCTCTTCTGTCTTTGCAATGACCGTTTGCACTCTTCCTGGAT
>NW_006399821.1:14774482-14794194 GCF_000299155.1 Elephantulus edwardii
AATGAACTGGGTAGAGAAAATAGTGCAACAATGAATGAATGAAAACCCAAAATCTCTGTAAATGTTCATTAAAATTAATAAAATTTAGTAATGAAAAAAAAAAAAGAGGACATGTATTTGAGGACATGGGGGAATTTGAATAAAACTTCCCAGACCAATATGGAAACTACAATGTTCTTTCATAATCTTTTATTTATTTGCAGGTTGCTATGATTAAAATTAATTGTCATTGTTGTTGTTGTTGTTGTTAAGTGCTGTAGATGACTCACAGTGACCCTATGAACAAAAGATCTGAACACCAGTATAACTTTCAACATTTCTCCATGTTCATAGAGTTTCTGGAGGAAAGCTATTTCAGAAGTGGATGTCACTCCTGCTTCCAAGCTTGTTTTAATCAGGGAGCTCCATCAATCACAGTCCACCCCAAGGGTAACTAGGATCACATTTGACACATCAGTTTCACAGAGTTTAGCATCACAGCAACCACAAGTTACCTCGCTACAGAAAATGGACAGACTAGTGCTACACCACTTAGAAGAATGTTTGGCCAAAAATAATTAAAACCATGCCCAAGGGCTGCAGATTAAAGTCACTCACAATTGGCTTGTTAGCATGACTTTCTATCTAGTAGACCAACAAAGCTCTCTCGTTGTTGTTGTTGTTGTTGTTGTTAAGTGCCATCAAGTTGTAGATGACTTACAGAGATTCTATGAACAAAAAACCTGAACACTTGTATAACTTTCATTGTTTCTCCACATTCATAGAGTTTCCAGAGGCAAGCTATTTTGGAAGTGGATGCTGTTCCTGCTTCCAAGCTTGTTTTAATTGGGGAGTTCCATCAAACACTGTCCACCAGGGGTAACCATTATCGCATTTGACACATCAGGGTCACAGTGTTTAGCATCACAGCAACTACAAGTTACCTCTGTACAGCAAATGGACAAGCTACCACAGTACATTAAACCAACAGAAAAGTATTATACCCATAAGAGCAACCTATAAGACAAGAAAATATACAACTATCATAAAATAAAAGTTCATGCTATAGGAAATAGAAAAAAACCCAAAACCTATCTGGCCTGAAATAGTGCCTTTGTCAGTTCATCAGAAGAAGACTGGAGTTGACGTGTCCAGTCAGGTCACAGTTTCTACTCCTCTGAGTGATGATGAGGCCCCAATTTGTAAGTCAGCGTGACCAATAGCATCTCTGCTGGTCTAGAGTATGTGCAAGGTATACCGATGGATGGGGCACCCAGCCTGATGGCTGAGTTTCTGCTGGCTTCAGAGAAGCCTAGACTAGTTAGCCTGGCTAGAAATGGTGGTTTTGTTGATCTAGGGGATGGATGTAGACAGGTCATCCAGAGTACAATGGCTATTGTAAAGAGAAAAGCAGCTATCACAAAGAGATAGTCAGGGTCAACTGGAGATGTTCGAGGATGACTCACCCTGAAAGGGGTACACTACTTAAAATGTGGCCAGGGAGTGTGTTGGGTAGGACATTCATTAAGAGAGAAGGGTCTTAGCCAGAGGAGGTTCTCCCACTAATCCAAGAGATGATTGCAGGCCGTTTATGGCACTCAATAGATTTCTGAAAGAAAACTGAGATTTTCCACTTCCACATACAAGAGCACATAGGTGTTACCCGAGGCCCTGAATAATGCAGAAAGCTTCAAAACAAGATGAAGCAATACATTGTCACTATACCAAAAAGAATTGATAGACACTGAACTATTTCAGGAAGTAGCATATAATCAAGAACCAATGATACAAAAGGAACAAGTCCAAGATGCACTGAAGGCATTGACAAGAAAAATAAGTCCCTAGGAATTGATGAAATACCAATTGATAGGTTTCAACAAATGGATGAAACCCTGGACATGCTCACTAGTCTATGTTGAGATATCTGGGAGACAGCTACCTAGCCAATTAACTGTAAGAAAACCACAGCAGCAAGAAGCTGTGCTGCAATCCTGAAGGCATGTAGTTCGAATCCACCAGATGCTTCGCTAGAGAAGCATCCTGTGCCAGTCAGATCTGATCTGATGGTACACAACAAGGAAAAAAAAACACCCCAAAATCATATTTGTTCTTATTCTATAAAAAGGTGATCCAACACCGATATAAAACAGTATCATCAATAGCACATGCAACTAAAATCTTTCTGAAGATGATTTTAAAATCCCTAGAACAATACATTGGTAGGCACCTGACAGTAAATCAAGCTGGATTCAGAATAGCCCATTGAACAAGGAATAGCCTTGGTGATGTCTGATGGATCTTAGCTAAAAGTAAAGAATATCAGGGAATTGTTTACTTCTGTTTTATTTACTAAAATGAATGGAGACTAGTACAGAACATGATAGAACCCAACCTTGAAAGGTGGTCTGACACTCCTAACTACTTCTGAAGGCTCAGGAAGTAACATGAAGTCCGTCTGGATGTTTCTCAAAAGAGCTCAGGGATCAGAAATGAAAATGATTTTATGATTTTGAATTGTTTTTGTGGCATGCTAAACTAAGGTCACAGTATAAACACTACACTGAAGTTCAGGCTTCCATATCCTGTATATGTCACATTATTATTTGGTATAATAAGCCATTTTAATAGAAAATATAGTTGTTAATGTTATGTGCTGTTGAGTCAACTAAAACTCATAGCAATCCTATGAACAATAGCTCTGAACCCTGCCCTATCTTGAGCCAATCTCACTGCCTCTGATACACTTGTCCCCATTGCCATAATAACTGTGTCAATTTATCTTATCCAGAATCTGCCTCTCCTGACCTGATCCATTACTATTCCAAGTGTGATGTCTTTCTCCAACGACTGGTCCCTCCTGGCAACATAACCAAAATATGTGAGATGGAGCTTCAAAATCTTTGCCTCCAGGGAACAAATATCTTGGTTTCACCTTTTTCAGAACAGACCTGTTTGTTCTCTTTCAGGGACCTCTCCAAAGTCCTGAGGAGCAATGATGTTAGATTGGAGACTAAGATCTGCCTGATTTGGCAATGGTCTTTTCAATCACTAGCTATGTCCTTGAGAGCTGGACAATAACTAAGGATGAAAAAAGAATTGATGCCTTTGAATTGTAGTGTTGAAGAAGATTACTAAACATCACTTGGACTACCAAAAGAACAAACACATCTTGGAAAAAGTGCAGCCAAAATGCTCCTTGGAAGCAAGGATGGTGAAGCTTAGTTTCATATAGTTTGGGTATGCTACTAGGAGAGGCTATTCCTTGGAGAGGAACCTCATGCTTGGAAAGGTCAGTGAAGACCCTTAAAGGCATGGATTGACACAGCAATGGGCTCAAGTCTGTCAAAGATGATGAGGACAATGCAGGATAGGGCAGAGTTCAGTCTGCTGTTCAAAGGGTCGCTATGGGTCAGACTCAATTTGATAGCACCCTAAAACCACCATAACAACAGTAAACACAGCAATGTAATTTTGATTAAGAATGAAAAAAGAGCATATCAAGATCTGTTCTGTGAGTGGTAGGATATTGTTCTTTCACACACAAGGAAGATTTGTTAATACAACTATTATTCAAATATGTATATCATACCCTAAAGTCATAGATGAAGACATGGAGGATTTCTACCAAATTTGCAGTCTGAAATTGATGGAACATGCAATCAATATGCATTAATAATTGGTGACTGGAACATAAAAGCTGGAAACAAGAAGAAAAACTGGTAGTTGGAAAATATGGTCTTGATGACAAAAATAAGGCTGGAGATCCAATGATAGCATATTTTTTTAAAAAAAACAACATAACCGGACGCTCTGCTGGAGAAGGAGGGACAATCTCCTCCTGTACCAGTCAGATCTGATTTGACGGTACAATGCACAAAAAATAATAAAAATTTTTTAAAAACAGCAACCATAAAAAGCTGTATACTTTCTTTTATAGGTTGCTCTTATGGGCATAATACTTTTCTGTTAGTTTGATGTATGGTGGTAGTTATCCATTTGCTGTACAGAGGTAACTTGTAGTTGCTGTGATGCTGAACACTGTGACACTGATGTGTCAAAAGCGATAATGGTTACTCATGGTGGACAGTGTTTGGTGGAGCTCCCCGATTAAAACAAGCTTGGAAGCAGGAACGGCATCCACTTCTGAAATAGCTTGCCTCAGGAAACTCTATGAATGTGGAGAAATGATGAAAGTTATACAAGCGTTCAGGTCTTTTGTTCATAGGGTCACTATGAGTCGTCTAGGACTCAACGGCACTTAACAGCAACAACAACAACAACAGGCTGTATCACAGTTTTTCTATCCATTTCTTTTTTAATGAACACTTGGGCTGCTTCCAGCTTTTTGCTATTGTGAATTGTGCTCCAATAACCATTGACAATGTAATATTACAGTTTGAAAAGCAATGAACTTATAAAACACTACACAACATGCCTGAGTCTGAAAGACATTATGCTGAGTGGACATATCTCAGTCACAAAAAGACAAATGGTGCATAAGACCATTGTTGTAACAATAAAATGGATATGGGTTGGGCATATCAGGAAGACAATGGATAGATAATAAACACTGCATCAGAATAGGTAAAAGGAAGGACAATTTGAAAGGAATGGATAATATGTGTACGACAATAAACAATCTGGAACAGGGAAAGCACTACAAATTAAACTGAAGAAGGAATAGGGAGGAAAATGTGTATGAATAAAAACCAATACATTTTTTCCACAGCATATTCTTCCCATTTAATTTTCCCCCATTCATTCATTGTTGCATATTTTCCTCCTTGCCCATACTTCCCCCAGTTCACTTTTCTCTTTAAAAAGAAAAAAAAACCAATATCTTTATAAATTTTCACTAAAGAAATAATTAAAAAATGAAAAAAATCCATAAAATACAACTATATACTTGGACCTAACCTGATGATCTACGCAGGAATCAGACTGACTGCATTTGTAGAGAGTCAATTGAAAAGGTCAGTATCAACATTCAAAACAAGTCCAGAGACTGACTGTGGAGCAGAACATAAATTACTCATGTGGAATTGAAAATTAAAACGGATCCAGGAGAACCTGAATTGAAAAACTATCTCAAGAGTAGATTTGACATATTGAATATTAGTGACATTATCTATGAATAAAGCGAAAGACCCATTACAAACACAGGAAAGAAAGAGAAGGCCAAAATGGATGTCAAAAGAGACTTTGAAACTTGTACTAGAATGTTAAGAGGCCAAAACCTAAGGGAGTAAATGCTCAAGTAAGAGAAGAACAGAAGATTTTTAAAAGGAAGCACAAGAAAACTCTTGATAGAAAGCAGAGAATACCAGAGGAATGCCTATTTGTGTTTCATTGACTATGAAAAGGCATTTGACTGCATGGATCACAGCAAATTGCGGCTAACCTTGAGAAGAATGGGAATCCCAGAACACCTGATTGTGCTCATGTAAAACCTAGACTAGGAGGCAGTGTTGAGAACAGGGTAAGGAAACACTGCATGAAAGGAGTACACCAGGAATGAATGCACCCTGTCTCCATAACTTTTCAAAGAAAGATGTGGCATCAGGATTTGAGGAAGGCTCAGTGACACAAACTTGCTTGCTGAAACTGAAGAGGGCCTAAGGAATTTGTTGGTGAAGATCAAGGACTATAGCCTGCAGTATAGATTGAAGCACAATATTAAGAAAACAAAGATTCTCACCACTGAGCCAATTGGCAACATCATGATAGATGGAGAAGAGAATGAGATTGTTAACAATTTCAGCTTGCTCATTTCCACAACCAACACTCTTGGCACCAGCAGTCAGGAATTCAAAAGACTAATTTCATTAGGAAAATCACCTGTCAGGGGCCTCTTTCCAGAGGGCTAAAGAGCAATGCCAATCTAGAGACTAAGGTGCACCTGATCCAGGCCATAGTCTTCATGATGATTTGTTATGCATCAGAGAGCTGGACATTGACTAAAGATGACAGAAGAAGAGTTGATATCTTTTTTTTTTTTTTATTTTTTTTTTTATTTTTTAGAGTTGATATCTTTGAGGTGTGGTGCTGAAGAAGAGTGTCAAACATACACCATGGACTGCCAAGAGAGCATAAAGTTTTCACCTGGAGATTGTGAATCTAAACTGTGAGGCGAGGATTTTGAAGCTCTATGTCACATTCTTTGGGCACGTGGCCAGGAGGGACAAGTCCTTGGAGGGTGGAATACATGCTTGGAAGGGTGGAAGGGCAGCCTAGGACAGGAAAACTTTGGGTAAGATGGATTGATACAACAACTGGAATAATACTTGTAGGTTGTCAGAAACAGGGAGACTGGCTTAGAATAGATCAGGATTAAGAGGTATTGTTTATATAGGGTTGCTATGAGTTGTGATTGACTAAAAAACACATAACAACAACAAGAAAACATAGTGTAATATGTAATATTACTACAAAACATGTAAAGGACTGGGCTTAGAAAACTAAAAAAAAAAAAAAAGGAAGAACACGGCATTTTTCCAGCTGAAAGAATTGAACAAATTCAAACATTTATTTGTCTTACTGAAGAATTCTGTGAGTTGAATGCTAAATGAAAGAAGATCTGTTTATTTACACCTTTTAATTGGTTATAATACTTGGAGAAATTCCTTTTACTTAGATGCCTATCATGAAATATAGAACCTACTTGGGATTCTAGATTGTATTTCTCTCTTAAAATCTTCCAGAATTTAAAAAAAAAAAGTTTACCAGAATTACAGTCTAATCACTATTGCTTAAGTTAAGTGAACATAATGTGTGGTCCACCAAGAGGCCATGACTCTCCAAAGCATTGAATCCCAGGACTTGACTTGGGATTTTATATGTTCATTTTTTTTTAGACACAAGAAATTAAAAAGAGAATCAAGCACTTCTGCTTCATGAGCAGAATAATTTAGCAATCCTCAAGATAAGAGGAAATTTAGAGCAGGCTCCTTCATTATGTAAAAACATCTTTCATGTAAATAGTAGTTCTCTTCAGTCATTTAATTCATCTAATCATTTCCCAGATTGTCTCATTTTACTGGTGCTGGATTTGCATTTGGTTTACTCATCTTTTGGTTGGCATAATTTGCTGAGAATTATTTCTAAATTCCTTATCATCATCTTCAAATCAAACTATGAGCTGAGTAGTTTGTGGAATTACTATTACATTCTGTAAGTGTCTTTAGAGCTAATCTGAGAACTCAATTATCGACAAAAGTTGCTGTTAGTTGTCAAATTGGTGACTCTAAGTACAAGGGAATGAAATATTGCCCAGATAGTCATCAACTTCATGATTGTAGATATGTTTGAGTCCATTGTTGTGACCACTGTGAATTTTGCATATTTCCAACCTAAGGGACTAATTTTCTAACATTGAATGAGGCAATACTTTGTTGTGATCTATAGTATTTTCATTGATTGACTTTTGGAAGTATATTGCCAGATCTTTCTTCCTAATCCATCTTAGTCACAAGCTCCATTGAAATTTGTCTACCATGGGTGACCCTGGTGGTATTTGAAGTACTAGTGACATAGCCTCCACTCACAGCAACAAACAAGCTACCACATTATGGAAAATGTAATGGGTGGTTTTAGACTTATATACAGTCTAACTTAAAATATTTTACAAGTAATTATAGAACATGCTCTGCTGGGGAAAGTGATGTTCTGGTGTTCCCTTTTCCAGAGGAAATTGGTTGTTCTAGTCAATAACAGATGGCACAGGTTCTTACAATCTACTTAAACTACAAAGCCAAAGAAGCAATATGCATCTCAACTCAACCCCCCTGCTGTCGAGGCAGAACTGATTCAGCTGACCAATTGGGATACAAGGTTGTCAGTTTCATAGGAGGAGATTGCCCATCTGTCTTCCACAGCTCTGCTGGTGGATTCAAATGGCCAGAGAGGTGATACCTTTTTAGATTGGCAGAGCAATGTAATACAGACTGGGCCACCAGAGCTCCTTGATATTTATTTATAATGCTTTCATTTCCAACGTGGCAATGAAGCACCTTAGTATTAAGCTCAGAAGAGGTACTACTGGTATTTTGTTAAGGGAAGATATTTTAAGAGGGGACTGCCTTTGCATAGCAAGGTGTTCAGTGCCTCAGAATCCCACTTGTTTAAGGCCTGCAGTGATCCCCTGTGAGTGACAACCCAAACTTCTTTTATGCCTTCTAAATCCATTTCTTGGTTGAGTAACACTGAAGGAATAAACCTTTGTTTTCAGACCTATAATCCTGCTTGCTGAAAGTGAGGAGGACCTGAAGAGCTTGCTGCAGAGGGTTAAGGACTGCCGCCTTCATTTTGGATTGAAGCTTGACATCAAGTAAACAAAGATTATCACCACTTGGCAGGATCATTATAGATGGTGAAGAGCTTGTTAACAGCTTCAGTTTGTCTGGCTCCACAATCAACACTCTTCGTACCAGCAGCCAAGAAATTAAAAGATGAATTGCATTGGGAAAGTCTGCTGTCAGAGACCTCTCCAAAGCACTGAATAGCAATAATGTCAGTCTGGAGACTAAGGTGTGCCTGAAACAGGCCATAGTCTTTGCAATTATTTGTTATGCATCAGACAGCTGGACAATGACTAGGGATAATAGAATGAGAATTGTTGCCTTTGAACCATGGTGCTGGAGAAGAGTACTGAATATACCATGGACTGCTAGGAGAACAAACAAGTTTGTCCTAGAGATGGTGAAGCCAGATTGCTCCTTGGAGGCAAAGATTCTGACATACTTTGGACATGTTGCAAGGTAGGATCAGTCCTTGGAGAGGGACATCATGCTTGGGAGGATAGAGGGATAGTGCAGGAGAGGAAGACCCTGGAGGAGATGGATTGATTCAGTGACTGGGGTAATAAGAGTAGGTGTGTTGGAGACAGTAAGATTGCCACAGGATAGAGAAGGGTTTAGGGCTGTTGTACATAGGGTCACTATGAGTTGCAGGCATCGCAACAGCATATTAACAATAACAACTACGTTTGTGGATGTTAGGTAGTAAATGATACTTATTTTTGTGAGGAATCTGGGATAAATAATGGGATCATTCTCCACTAGATGTAGTTCATTCTGCATAATGTGAGTTAGACTTTGCGATTGTCCATAATGACTTGAGAAAATTCTACTAAAGAGCTTCAGATGCCCCATATTGTTTTAAGGCTTGACCTTTATTTCTAGAGGCTATTCTCTTTTCCTATGGGGTTGGGAAATTGCATTTGGATTGGGAATTGGGCTCTTTCCATGACCAGGAGGGCAAGGTATGGAGCTTGTACCGGTGTTACTCAGGATTCACTTATTGCTTCTCTGTAAAGTACCCTAATATAGGGCTGATAATAATCAGAAGGAAAGAATATGAGAAAAGAAAAGGCCTTGGCTTTTTTAGGATAAAAATATTTCCAAAAGTTATGACAATTTAAGAAGCCAAATGCTTATCTATGTAATTACCATAATAGAGCAAAGCTAGAGTCGTGTGTTGACACAGTTCTTGGAACTGTATGTTCATAAATAATGCTTTCTTAGGTAGAGGAAAATTCCAATCTAAGATAGTTTTAGAGAAAATGATAACTTTTAAAAATTTTTTCTGAATGTAGAAAAGTTCACATTTTCATTGTTTTTGTAATGGTATCATGTTAAAGAGCATAGTCTAAAACACAGCTTTAACTGCTGGAAGGTCTTTGGGATCCAAATGGGTTAATGCACGTGGATGCTAACCAAAAGGTGGAGTTCAAGTACACACATAGGGGTCTCAGAAGAAAGGCTGGGCGATCTACTTCAGAAAACTCAAGGAGTTTTACAGTAAACTCAATTTATAGAAATACACTGTTTTGAACAATTTTTCTAACTAGCCATTGGTCTAATCCTTTGGACTGGTGGGTGTAATATTTTATACAATGTGTTATTCTAAAAGTGATTTAAAGTTCCTAACCACTGTGTGGTTGTTGTTGTTAGGTGTCTTCCACTCTACCATAATCCCTAACAAGCCTGTGAATAACATATCTGAAACTTGCCCTATCGTGTACTATTCTCATGATCTCAGAAATACTCGAACTCATTGTTACAGTCACTGTGTCAATCTATCCTGTTGTGGGTCTTCCTCTATTTTTGTGATCCTTTGCCTTTCCGAACATGATGTCTTTTTCCAAGTACTGGTCCCTCCTGACACCATGTCCAAAGCATGTGAAACAAAGTTTCACCATTCTTACTTCTAAGGAGTGTTATGCTGGCTGCACTTTCTCTAAACAGACTTTTTTTTTTGTACTTTTGGCAGCTCATGGTATATTCAGTACTTTTCACAATAGCACAATTTAAAGGCATCTTTGGTCATACTATTCATTGCCAAACTTTCTGATGCATAGGAAGCAGTTGAAAGTATCAATGTCTTGGTCCAGGTGTACCTTAGACACTGAGCTTCTTGCTCTTTTATACTTTAAAGAAGTCCTTGATAGATTTCCCCAATGCACAATTTCTTTTGATTTATTGACTGCTGATATCAAGGGTGTTTGGTGTTGAATGTTGATGCAAATAAAATGTTACTGATAACTTCAATCTTTTCTCTATGCACGATGATGTTGCCTATTGGTCTAGTGGAAAAGATTCTTCTTTTCTTGATGGTGAGATATAATTCATATTGAAGGCTGTAGTCTTTGATTTTCAATCTTCTTCACTTTCTGCAAGCAAAGTTGTGTCACCTGTGTAATGCAGACTGTTGATGAATCTTCCTCTAATCCTAATGTCACATTCTTCTTCAGGTAGTCTAGCTTCTCAAATGACTGAGCATGCAGATTGAATAGGTGTGGAGAAATGATACACATTTGTCCTGATTTTAAACCATGCAGTGTTACTTTGCTCTGTTCAGATGACTGCTTCTTGGTCTATATATAGTTTAGCATGACCATATTTATGTGTTCTAGAGTTATCATTCTTTTCAATATTAGCCATAATTTGTTGTGATTTACACATTCAAATGCCTCTGCATAGTAAATAAGACACAGATAGATGTCTTTCTGGTATTCTCTTCTTTCAGCAATGATTTCCCTGGTTTCACAGCTTCTTCTTCTTTTTTTTTTTTGAGTATTCTGTATTTTTATTTTAATGAAAGTGTAGACTTAAGAGTTTTCAGTCATTCATTGTTGCACTTTTCTCCCTACCCACACCTCCCCTCCAATTAAGAAAAACTTTCATTGTTATGCAAACCCTTCCCCCACCCCCCAAGTCCACTCCACTGTGCAGCCTTCACTCTGGACTTCTGTAATGACAAGAATACCTACTCATATGTCCCTTTTAAACAGTTCCCTCCCTCATATGTTTCAATGCAATACACATCATTCCTCCCCTCCTTTTCTGTCTTCCCACAACCCTGATGTCAGTCCCGTTCTCTCATTCTTCATTATGCCTGGTGAGTTTCCCTCTAGTGATTCTTCCACCACATTTTCGGTGCCTTCACTTGCTTCTTCCTGTTCTGAGGTTCCATGATGCACATGTTATTTCTCTTGATGGTGTCCCGCTTTATTCTTAGGTTTTCTTCTTTTTCCTTTCATTTTGCGGCTGCTTTTTGCTCTATCTTCTATTTCACTGGTTCTGTGTTCCATGTCCACTCTGCTCATGTGTCCCTCCATCATGTTGATAGCCTCTGAAACATTGGCCCTCATATTTTTTATCATGGTGTCTTGTTTTTCCAGTGCCGCAAACACCTTGTTTGTTTCATCTACATTCTGGATTGATTTTTTTTTAGCTCCTCCTGGTTTTTGCTTGCAGTATCCTGTAATTCTTCAAGTTTGTTGTTCATCCATTGCAAATATTCAATCATTGTTGTTTTAAATTCTGTGTTGGAAAGTTCCATCAGACTTTCTGGCTTCAGGATTGATACTGCGTCACCGTGTGTATTGTGTATTGTGTGGGACAGCTTGCTTTCATCGAGACATTGATTTGTTCTTGATCTGGAGACAATGCTCTAGAGATCAGTTGGACAGCTAACCCACTTGAGTGTTTCTCTGAACTTCTGACTCCAGGGAAATGGCAGTGCAGAGCCTGTGAGAAGACAGGTCAAGGTGCTCTGGATTAAAGGCAGGTTGATTGACCAGACGAGTATGCATAGGTGTGAAGCCAAACCGGGTGGGGCAGGCGGGTCAACCACTTGGGTACCTCACTCAGACCTCAGCTGTCCCAGTCCCCGCTCAGATTCCAGCTGTCCGTCTCCCACCCAGCGGTTCTCACTCAGCGGTCTCTGCCCACTGGCACTCAGGCAGGTGCCCTCATGCAGCGGCTCCTGCCCAAGCAGGGTCCTGGGTTCAAAGTCAAATCCCCACCAACTCGCTCGCCTCTGGCTGATCTGCAGTGTCCACAAGAGTTCAGACAAATTACCACTCCCACTCCTTCCTGGGCAGAGTGGCCCAAGCCCAAGAGAGCTCGGCCAAATTCCCACCAGGGAGCTCACCTGGGTGCTCTCCCAGGCAGTGGGCGGTGCCAAGAAAACCCAGCCAGGGTCCTACAGCCTTCCCAATCGTGCGGGCACAGAAAAATTCAGTCCAATTTCAACAGACCCACGGAGTCTTATCAGGCTTAAAAGAACTCAGCCAGTGTCCACCCACCTTTCTCCTGCCAGCTGGGTCCCACAGCAGCTAGCTGGTGACTTCCCTTATGGCCGGGTGCACATGGCTTTGTCTTCCCGCAGCTCTAATAAAGGTTCTGATCAAAATCCTACTTGTCCACGTCGCTGCATGTTGGTTGGTCTCGGTGCAGCGTGTGAAGGACTCTAGTGTCCCTGGGGCTTAGCCGTGGGATGGGGTTGGCGATCAGTTCACAGATGTCAAGCTGCCGAGTACATGTACTGTGTCCTCAGTACATGGCCTACATGGCCCCCGCGGCTGTGCGCCCGGCCCCGCGGTTTCTTCTTAATCCAGCTTGAATTTCTGGTAATTCCCTGCCATGTATCATTCCAGTTATTTAAAGAATATCTTTGGTAATATTTCACTTGCATAAGATAGTAACAATATTTTTAAATAATTATTGATCATTTGCAGTTAGCCAGGTAGCTGTTTTCTGAATTTCTTAGCCTAGACTAGCAAGCATGTCCAAGACTGCATCTGTTGGAGGATGTCAAATGGTATTCTACTAATTCCTAGAGATTTTTTTTTTTTCAAAATACTCAGTGAAGCTTGAACCGCTTTCTTCATTACCAGTGGTTTTAGATCATATGCTGCTTCTGGAGATGGTTTAGTGTTGGCCAGGTTTTTTTTTTTTTGTTTTTTTTTATATAGTGACTCTGTGTATCCTGTTAATCTTCTTTTGAGTCCTTTTGCATCATTCAAGATTCTAGCTATAGAATTCTTCAGTATTACAACTTGAGTCTTGAATTTGTTAATAAAAATACAATTATTACTCAAACACAGCAGCTGCTAAAATGAAAGAAAGAAATGGAGAACATTTATTAAATTGATGAAACATGAACTCATCATGTATAAATAATAATTGGTGACTGGAATGCAAAAAAATGGAAACAAGGAGAAGGATTGGTAGTTGGAAACTACACACGTCGAGACAGAAATGAGGCTGGAGATTGAATGATAGCATTTTGTACAATCAATGATTTATTCATTGCAATTATCTTTTAAAAAACAAAATACTGACTATATACTCAAATCTCACCTGGTGGACTGCACATATAGATTATACTGGTTGTAAGAGTTGATGGAAAAATTCAATATTAGCAGTCAAAACAAGGCCAGGGACTGATTGTGGAACAGACCATCAATTACTCATGTACAAGGTCAAATTAAAACTGAAGAAAATGAAAAGAAGTTCACAAAAGCCAAATTATGCCTCTGAGTCTATCATACGTAAATTTAAAAACCACCTCAAGAACAGATTTTTTGCATTGCACATTAATAACCAAAGAGCAGGTAAGTTGTGGGGTGGCATCAAGAGTCTCATCCATTAAGAAAGGGGAGACAGATAAGACCAAATGGCTATCAGAAAAGACTCTGGAATTTTCACTAGAATTTGTTGTTGTTATGTATCATCAAGTCAGAACCGACCCAAAGTTAACCCTTCAGTGGGTTTTCAGGGGCTGTAAATTGCACAGGAGGAGATTGCCTATCCTTCTCCTGAAGAGCAGCTGGTGAATTTGAACTGCAGCTTCTTCCCATTAGGCCATCAGACCCAAAATAAAAAGAACTAATGCTGAAGTAAAACAGATAAACAGAAAATTTCAAGGAGCAGCTGGTGAAGACAAAGCAAGGTATTATAATGAAATGTGCAAAAAACCTGGTGTTAAAAAACCAAAAGAGAAGAGTAGATCATTTTAGTCCTGTGCAATTTGGCACACATTTGTCGAGTAGTGGTTCTGAGTAAAAGTACTATAGGGGGTGCCAGGGGATTCTTAGTGAGTGTCTGCGTGAACTGCCAATGAAAAGAGAGAGATTCTCTGTCACGTACATTGGGCATATTATTAAAGAGTCAGCCCATGGAGAAAATAATTATTCTGGGTACAGTAGAGGATTAGCAAAAAAGAGGCAGACCCTTTTAGAGACAGGTTGGCATGGTGGGTACAATCAGCTCAAGTACAGTAGTGATGGTGCAGAATCAGGCAGCATTCAGTTTTTTTGGTCATCAAAGTTGTTGTAAGGCGGCACTAATTTGACAGTAGTTAACTACAACACTCTCCTAGAGTCAGTGACTAACCCAATGATTCTCAAGCCTGAACAGCCAACAGAATTATTAAGCAAGTTTTAAATATCTGTAGATGCTTGGTGTCTAAACTGTGGTACTAAAAACTCCTATGGTCAGTGGTTTAACTATACCTTCTGCCCTTCAGGAAAAGGATAGGTAGTCTCGTCTTATAAAAATTTGCAGCCTCAAAAACCTGTTGGAGGGTCACTAGGTGTCAGAACTGACTTGAGGGCAATGGATTAGCTTTCGTTTGGGGCTTCATTATAGACTAACTGGGCAGAACTTTCTGGAAGTAAGGTCTAGATATGGTTTTACAACAACTCCTGGAGTAGTGATCCAGGCAAACATATACCAAAATCACAACAATAGCAACAGCAGCACCAATAACCTGATAATTATGGAAATGTAAGTATAATATAGAGAAAAGACTGCAAAGGGACATTGATTTCGGATGGAAATGTTGAAGAACTTTTCTTGGAGAAGGCAAATTTGAAGCTGGGCCAGATTTCTGCTTTTTAGTTCTTGTGTCTGGCTTCCATAATTTTCTCCAGTTTTCTCTCCTGTTAATAGGCTATTAGCTGACCTACAGCTGTGGGTACGTATTTACAGAAGCTTCATTTCTAATGTAATAATCTAAGCATCTGGGACTAGAAAATTTAATTTCAAGTTTGTTGGAATTGAATGTAAATTACAAATAAATAGGTCTTACTTCCAGTGTAGGAACTAGGACTCCTTGGGGAAATGGCTGACTCTATGTCTGGAGCAGAAAAGGCATGAGGTGAACGTAGGTCATCTTGTTATGTCAGAAAGCAAGGAAGCTATCAGATACTAATGGGATCATGCCACAAGGACACCAACACCAAAAGAATAGGTTCTCAATGGCCAAAGACGGACATTTTGAGTGCCAGCAAGACTGATTATAGAAATGAATTAAATACGTAAATACCCATTAATGAGCTCTGTATTTCCATTTGTAGATATAAATTAAACATATGCCTATTTTATTATAAATAACTATATATGCATATATAAAATGATGGTAAAAATGTAAAGAACAACAACAAAAAGCAAAAGCAAAACCCCATATTTCACGGTAAGCTGAAATGATAATGGCGTAATTCATCTCTCTGAGAATTCATAAGTAACAGAAAACATCAAATGTTTAGTCTTTCTTCTACTATCTTTACCCTTTTGGGGAAATTTTCCACTATAGAATATTTCCAGTGAATGTATGAGGAAAAACTGATGAAATTAGAAGATCTTGTTTGTAGCTCCTGAATTGTGCTGCTAACCCAAACGTCATGTCTTTCTATCAGTTCTAATCCACCAAGAACTCAGTGGGAGAAAGATGGACAATATCTTCCCATGAGATTTACAGTCTTAGAGACTGTAAGCTGTGAGCTTGTTAGGACTCAAGGCCTGTGAGGGAAGCGAGTGAGAATGACACAAAACAATATTCTGCTGACATTTGCAAGATTGTCAATAGTCCATTATTTCAGAGGTGGCTGGCAAGGCCTGTTTCCTCATCTGTTCTAATTTAGGAGCTTGATTGTGTAGATTATATATAAAAAACACGGATTATAGTTTGAAGAGTGAGGATTCTTGAACACTTAATTTGCTCTCATAGAACCTGTACATAGACTAAGAGGCAGTCACCCAAACAGAGCAAGAAAAACACAGTGTACTTTAAATTTTGGAAAGGTGTGTGTCAACGATGTAACCATTTCTATGTATCAATTCCATGTGTTTACTGAGCAAATAGTTAGAGAAGCTAGTGACAACAGGATTGGAAGAATTAACATTAACAACCTATGATATGCAGCTGACACAATCTTGCTTACAGAAAGCAAAGAAGAAAGAGAACACTTACTGTTGAAGCTTAAAGACTATAACCTCACTGCAATTCCAGAGGTACACAGTTCGAATCCATCAGATGCTCTGTTGGAAAAGGAGGGGCAATCTCCTCCTGTACCAGTCAGATCTGATTTGACAGTACACACACAAAAATTTATTGAAAAAAAAGACTATAATCTTTAGCATATATTAGACCTCAACATAATGAAAACAGGTAATCTTCACACCTGGACCAATCAGCAACATCAGGATAAATGGAGAAAAGATTGAAATTATTATTGATTTCAGGGAAGCAGCAGTCAAGATAATCAAACAGTGTATTGCATTGGGAAAATTTGCTGCTAAGGATCGATTTCAAATGCTAAAGAGCAAGAGTATCACTCTGAGGAGTAAGATGTGTCTGACTCAAGTCAGACTATTTTCACTTGCTTCATATACATATGAAGGCTGGGCAGTAAATAAGACTGCAGAAGAACTGATATCTTTGAACTGTGATGTTGGAGAAAAATATTGGCTATACCATGAACAGACAAAAGACTAAACAACTATGAAGAAATGCAGTCTGAATACTCCTTAGAGGTGAAGATGAGGAAACTTCATTTCACATATGTGATCATGTTATTCAGAGTGCCAAGTCCCTGGAAAAAGATGTCATGCTTGTTAAAGTGAGAGATCAAGGAAAAAGGGGAAGAGTCTCAATGGGATGACTTGGCACAGTTGTTACAGTGATCTTCTAATGCATCGCAGAGATTGTGAGCATGGTGAAAGACAGGGCAGTGTTTTATTCTAATATATGTAAGTGGGGTCAACCTGAAGGCATCTAAATACAATAGCAGTGGCTCAGAGTTCTGGCTTTGACTTTTCTGTTGGATAAGAGTGTACTGTGGTTAAACTATTAAAAAAGAAAAAAGAAAGAGTATAAAGGCAGGATAGAGTGAATTGTGGAATTATCTAGCTAGAATTTAGTTATCTCTTTTATTTTAATTGAAATTAAATTATCCACTGGCTTAGACCAAATAATTAGAGAACCAACATTCTCCAGACCAAGGAGTCTCACCTGGGAGCGCCCTATTAATAAAGCTGCTTTGACCTTTTTCTCTCTCTGGTCCCTTCCTTGAGTCCTTGGCCTTATGTCCCTGCAAAGATCTAACATTTATAAATGAAAAGAAACATAGAAATATAAAAATCCAACTGAAGCAAGTATTTATGAAGCTGTTACATTTTTTAAAGAGTCAATATTTATTATTGTTATTGTTTTTATTTGACCGAGTTATCTCACTACTGGGAATATACCCAGAGCTGTGATGCAAATAGATGTATGCACACCATGTTTATTGAAGCATTATTTACAATAGTGAAGAGAGGGAAACAGCCTAACTACCCATAAACAAATGAATGAATAGAAAAACTGTGGTACAGTCACACAATGGAATTACATACCACTGAAAAACAATGAACTTGTAAAATACTACACACCATGGATGAGTCTGGAAGACATTATGCTGGGTGAAATAGCTCAGTCACAAAAGGACAATTACTGCATAAGACTACTGTTATAAAATAGGGTTGACAGGTATAGGGAGGAGATCAGGAAAAGAGTTGATAGATAATGAACATTGACTACACTGGGACAGATGAGGGTAAGGACTGTCTGAAAGGAGTGTACGATTAGGCATTATATGTATGATAATTAACAATCTGGAACAGGAGGTGCATTGCAAAATGAATTGGGGGAGAGGAAAGGGAGGGAAATGTACATCAATGAATGAATGAATGAATGAAAAACTAACCTTTCTGTAAACTTTCATTAAAATCACAATTAAATACTAAAAAGAGAAATATTTATTATTTTATTATAATATCTGTACATTGATTCAAACATCAAATAGTTCTAGAACATTTACAGCAAAAAAGTACAGCTCCCTGCTTTATTCTTCATTATACCTGGATTTTCTTTTTTCCAATGCAACAACTTTCAACTCTAATTCTTTCTTGTGTTAATTATTTCTATGGTAACTCAATTGTTGTAACCCTATTTCCTACTTTATTTTGGGAGGATCTATTGGCCCACAACTGAAGAGTCTGAGGATTTAGCTTTTTTACATCATCTATACACATGGAAATTACCCCTTTTTGTTGTTGTTTTAATCAGCATTCAATGTTTTGGCTTTTTTTAGCATTAAATGTTTGCCTTATGACAACAATATAAACATTATCACAGCTCAGTCAGTGACATACTCTAATTCCATGTTCTTTCTTGTGTTGAATGAAGAACAAACACAGAGATACTTAATCCTATCACAAGGGTTGCTTCCATAATAATATAGCTGGGGAATGGGAGTTTAAACTTCAAAGTATGTTTCTACTGTGAGTGGTTTAGAATACCACTAGGATAATGAACATCCATGAAGTTATTCTCATGTCTGATCCTTGAGCTCTCTTGAGTGACATTCACTTAGACTTCATGCTACCTCCTGAGCTTGCAAAACTATTTAGGAGTGTCTTCCTAAGGATGGGTTCTAACATGTTCTGTACTAGTCTCCATCCATTTTAGTGAATAAAATACAAGTAAACGTTTTCCTGGTGATCTTTACTTTCAGCTTAGATCCATAGAACATAAGGAAGGTTATTCCCTGTTTCATACTGCCAGGTGCGTGTTGGTGCACTGTTCTAGGCATTTATAAATAATCTTCAGCAAGGTTTTAGCTGCATGTAATATTTATTAATGATAATGTTTGATAATTCAGATCATCTTTTTTTGGTATGAGAATAAATATAGCTCTCTATCAGTCAATATCTAGTTAATGTCAAGTCTCATCTAGGAGCTGTCTGCCACATTTCTTGGCATACTTTATTGAGCATGTCCAGGATTACATTTGCTGGGGAGGGGAGATATCTTTATTTAGTAAACCAACATCAGTAAGTTTGAGTTTTTAGTTATTATGTAGTCAAACTGGCACAAAGTTAGCTATTACACCTTTTTTATCCCCTCATCTGTGCTTCCTGGCTTGATAAAGTACCCTCATAATGCTGTCTTGTGTGGATTCTTCCAGTTAGACAGACCATGAAAGCATCACCGTGGTGAGAGGGATCATTTTTTTTTAAATTATTATTAAATTTTATTCATTTTAGTGAACATTTACAGAGATTTTGGGTTTTCATTCATTCATTGTTGCACTGTTTTCTCTACCCTCCTCCCCAGTTCGTTCT
>NW_006399821.1:14797254-14798571 GCF_000299155.1 Elephantulus edwardii
AGTTGGTTTTTGTGTACGGTGTGAGGTGTGAATCTTGCTTGAGTTTTCTACAGATTTCCAGTTTTGCCAACACCATTTGTTAAAGACGCTTTCATTTCTCCACTTAACTGATTTCATCTCCTTGTCTAAAATCAGTTGACCATAGGACAATAAGCTGATTTCTGGGTTCTCAATTCTACTCCATTGACCTATTGTCTGTCACTGTACCAGTGTCATGTTGTCTTGACCACCACCACATGTGTCTAGCAGGTTTTGAGATCAGGGAGTGAGATGCCTCCTACCTTGTTTTTCTTTTTCAGGAGTCTTTGCTTATTTGGGATCTCTTTCCATTTCAAATGAAATGGAAAATTGCCTTATCCGTCTCATTGAAAAATGGAATTGGTATTTGTATTGGGATTGCATTGTAGACGCAATGGTAGAATTGTCATTTTCATAATATTGAGTCTTCTTATCCATGAGCATGGTATATTCTTTCATTTCTTCAGGTCTCTTTTTGTTTCCTGTAGTAATTTTCTTTGAATAGGCCTGCTGTGTTTCTAGTTCGATTTACTCTCAAGTATTTAATCTTGTGATTAGCTATTGTGACACATACTGTTTTTTTCAGCTCCAGTTCTGCCTTCTCTTTGTCACTGTTAGAGAAAGTAAATTGATTTTTGTATATTGATCTTGTATCCTGGCACTTTGCTGAATTGGTTCATCTAAGTCTAGTAGTTTGTGGCTGTGGTTTTACTACTAAATTTTATCAAACATTCAGAGAAGAATTGTCACCAATTTTACATAAAGTATTTCAGAAAATAAAAAAAAAAGATGGAATTCTCCCAGATTCATTCTATGAAGCAAACATATTCTTGATATCAAAGTCAGGTAGATATACTCCCAAAATAGAAAGCTATAGGCCAATATCTCTCATGAACATAGATGCAAAAATACTGAATAAAATCCTGGCCAATAGAATTCAACAGTACACACACACACACACACACACACAAGAATCACTAGGACCAAGTGAGATTCATAACATTTATGCAAAGATGGTTCAGTATAAGAAAAACAATCAGCGTAGTTCATGACATTAATAAAGTAAAAACCATGAACCACATGATCCTATCAATTGATGCAGAAACGGCCTTTGATAGAATCCAATACCCTTTCTTGATTAAAACACTCAGCAAAATAAGAATATAGGGACTTTTCTCACCATAGTAAAAAGTATATACACAAACCCAAGAGCTAACATTGATCTCAATGGAGAGGGATTAAAGGCATTTCCTTTGAGAACAGGAACTAGGCAAGGATGTTCATTATCATCTCTCCTAT
>NW_006399821.1:14799650-14802852 GCF_000299155.1 Elephantulus edwardii
AGATGAGGGAGAAAACTGTTTAAAGGGGATATGTGACTAGGTATTTTTGTCATGACAGGAGTCTAGAGCAAAGGCTGCATAGTGTATCAGACCTGGGGGGAGGGATTATAAAACAATGAAAGAATTTTTCTTTTTACTTTTTCAAGAGGGTAGTGTACTAGGGGTGAGGATTGGGAGGGGAGAAAAGTGCAACAATGAATGAATGGAAACCCAAAGTCTCTGTAAATTTTCATTGAAATTAATAATAAATTAAAAAAAAAAAACCAAAGTAAGGGGAAAAAATCACTCCTAGTCACTCTCTTTTGAGCCCTTCCCTAGTCCCTCCCTGGCACATTTATGTTGATTTATGTGTTCTCAACATTGTATATTACAAATGGAATTATACCATGTTACAGCTGGCTGTTTTAATTTTTAAGTTTCATTCATGTTGTAGTCTGCATCAGTGGCTCATTCTTTTTTAATGTCAAATAACATGCCATCACATGGATATATCGTATTTTATTATAGATTTGCCAGTTCATAGAACTTGAGTTACTTTCACTTTTTTGCTTTTATGAGTAAACCTGTTAGGAACATTTTATGTACAAGTTTTTGTGTAAGCATATGCTTTATTTCTCTTGAGTTGCTTGAAAAGAATAGAACTGCTAAACTGTAGAGTAATTCTAGTTACTATGGTGTTGGAGTAGAGTACTGAATATACCATGGATGGCCAAAATAATGAACAGATATATCTAGGAGAAGGTGCAGCCAGAGTCCTCCTTAGAGGGAAAGATGATAAAACTCCATCTCAGGTACTTTGGATATGTTACTAAGAGAGGCTATTTGTTGGAGAGGGACATCATACTAGGGAGGTGGAGGTATGGTGAAAGAAAGGAAGACCCCCAACCATGTGGATTGACACAACAACTATAACAATTGGCTCAAGTGTGTCAGCGATTGTGAGAATGGGGCAGGATAGGATAGGGTCTAGGTCTGTTGTTCATAGGGTCACTATCACTACTTAACAGCACCTAACAACAATGTTGTAACTCTATATTAGGCATTTGAAGAATTTGCAAATTGTTTTCAGAAGTGGCTTCACTATTTTATATTTCTACCAATGTATATCAATGTTCCAAATTCCCCTCATTCTTGCCAACACTTATTATTGCATATCATCTTTATTATAGCTATCCTTTTGGATGTAAAGAGAGCTATGGGGGACTACAGTTTGAGGACTTGCACTTTCAACCCAAAGGCAAGCAGTTCTAATCTAGTAAGTACTTGGTTGGAGAAATAGGAAGAATCTTCTCCTGTGTAGCCTCTGAAAACACTCTGGAAGGTCAGCTATGAGTCAGTTCCAACTTGAAAGCAATGAGAGAGAGAAGATGTAACAGTGTGATTTTTATCTAACCATATTGATAATTTGTATTTATCTATTAATACAATCTAGTTATATTAGTAATAATAATTGGAAACAAAACCAATTTGGAAATAAAGAAGAGCACCTGGAAAATATGGCCTTGGTGACAAAAATCAGGCTGGAAGATTGAATGATAGAATTTTGTACAAACGATTTATTCATTACTAGTACCTTTTTTGAAAACCATAAACAACAACTATACACATTTTTGTACATTTAATATTCTACAGACTATCAAAAGAACAAATTAGTCTGTCTTGGAGGAAGTGTAATGAGGCTGCTCCTTAGAGGCAAAGATGTTATTGTTATGTGCCATTGAGTCGTTTGTGACTCATAGTAACCTTGTGTATAATAGCCCTGAAACCTGCTCCTACCTTTGCCGACTTTACTGTCTCTGACACACCTAGTCTCATTACCCCAGCCACTGAATCAATCCATTACATCAATGGTCTTCCTCTCTTTCTCTGTCTCTTCACTCTTCAAAGCATGATGTCCCTCTCCAAGGATTGGTCACTCCTTGCAACCTGCCCAAAGTATGTCAGATGAAACTTCAAAATCCTTGCTTCCGAAGAGCAGCCTGGTTTCACTCTATCTAGGAAGAACCTGTTTGTTCTTCTGGCAGTCCATAGTATATTCAATATTTTTCTCCAGCACCACAGCTCAAATACTTCAATTCTCCTTCTACCATCCCTAGTCATTGTCCAGCTATTTGATGCATAGCAAGCAATTGCAAAGACAATGGTCTGGTTCAAGTGAACCTTACTCTCCAGACTGACATCATTGCTCTTCAGTACTCTGGAGAGATCTTTGATACCAGACTTTCCCAGTGCAATTTGTCTTTTAATTTCCTGGCTGCTGGTGCCAAGAGTGTTTATTGTGAAGTCAAGCAAACTAAAGCTGTTAACAATCTCAATCTTTTCACCATCTATCACAATAGGCCCAGTGGTGAGAATTTTTGTTTTCTTGATGTTGATCTTCAGTCCATATTGAAGGTTGCAGTCCTTGACACCCTGCAGCTAGTGCTTCAGGTTCTCCTCAATTTCAGCATACAGGGTTGTGTCATCTGCATAACGCAGGTTGTTGATGAGTCTTGCTCCAATCCTGATACCACATTCCTCCTCATACAGCCCAACCGCCTGGATGATCTGTTTTGCATGTAGATTGAAGACAGGAAGATAGGATACATCCCTGGCATACACAATTCCCAATTTTGAAAGATGCAGTGTCTCCTTGCTCTATTCTGACCACTGCCTCCTGGTCCAAGTATAGGTTTCGCATAGGCACAATCAAATGTACCGAGATTTCTATTCTTCTCCAAGTAGCCACAGTTTGTTGTGATCCATACAATCAAACACCCTTACATAGTCAATGAAACACAGATAGACATTCCTCTGGTACTCTGCTTTCAGCCAAGATCCACCTAACTTTAGCTATAATATTCCTAGTACCATGGCCTCTTCTAAACCCAGGTTGCAAATCTAGCAGTTGTTTTGTTGTTGTTGTTGTTGTTGTTATGTGCCCCCTTGAGTCACTTGTGACTCATAGCGACCCTGTGTACAACAGCCCTAAACTCTGCTCTGTCCTGTGCCAATCACACTGTCTCCGACACACTCATCCTGATTACCCCAGTCACTGAATCAAACCGCCTCATAGAGGGCCTTTCCCTCCTGCAGTGTCCCTCCACCCTACTAAGCATGATGTCCCTCTCCAAGAACCGGTCCCTCCTTGCAACACGTCCAAAGTGTATTAGACGGAGCCTCAGAATCTTTGCCTCCAAGGAGCCACCCGGTTTAACCCTTT
>NW_006399821.1:14803324-14814370 GCF_000299155.1 Elephantulus edwardii
ATCTTCCACCAATCCTCACACCACACTTCTCATAGAGCCCAGCCTTCTGGATAATCTGTTCTGCATACAGGTTGAAAAGGCATGGAGACAGGACACATCCTTGGCGTATGCCCTTCCCAATTTTGAACCATGCAGTGTTTCCTTGCTCTGTTCTCACGACTGCCTTTTGGTCCAAGTATAGGTCCAAGCAGTTGTGTATTGATAGATAATTTTCAACAGAATCTTGCTTGCATGTGATAGTAATGATATTGTTTGATAATTTCTGCACTCTGTCAGGTCACCTTTCTGTGGAATGGGGACAAATATAGATCTCTTCCAGTCAGTTGGTCAACTGGTTCTCCTCCAGATATTTTTGGCACAACTTAGTGAGCACATCCAGGGCAGTGTCTGTTTGTTGAAATATGTAAACTGGTTTGTCATCCGTTCCTGGAGACTTGTTTTTTGCCAATTCTTTCAGAGCAGCTTGAACTTCTTCCTTCATCACCACAGGCTCTTGCTTGATCATGGTTTCATTAAATTCTTCTGTGTCAGCCAATTCCTTCTGACACAGTGACTCTGTATACTCCTTCCATCTTCTTTTAATGTTTCTTGGATCATTTAATATTCTGCCCAATGCATCCTTAAGTATTGCAACTCATGGCTTGAATTTGTTCTTCAGTTACTTCAGCTTAAGAAATGCTGAACGAGTTTGGCCCTTTTGATTTTATGGCTACAGGTCTTTGCACATTTCATTATAATATTTTGACTTCTCTTCTTAAGCTGCCCTTTGAAATTTTCTGTTCAGTTCCTTAATTTCTTGATTTCTTCCCTTTGCTTTTGGTGCTCTAGTGCAAGATTCAGAATCTTATCTGACATCCATCTTGGTCTTTTCTTCCTCCTTTGTCTTTGTAATGACCTTTTGCATTCTTCCTGGATGATATTCTTGATATCCTCCCACATTTCATTTGTTCTTTGCTCTTTGGTGTTCAAGGCCTCAAACCTGTTCCTGAGATGGTTTTGAAATTTGAGTGAGATTGACCAAATACCAGGTACTAGTATCAGGGAAGGCTTCCTATCTCAGACGGTTCTGTGGAAAAGTCCTTTGCCTTGAATTTATCTCACTTACTTTAGGTGTGTTATCAGTAGGGTCCAATACTTGAAAAAATACATCATGCCTGGGAAAGTAGAATGTCAGTGAAAACGAGAGGGATTGACTCTGACTGTAGCAATGTGAAAGAATATAATAGAGATAATGAAGGTGGCACCAGACAGGGCAAGGTTCCAATAAGTGTTTCATTGGGTTTCAATGAGTTGTAAGTACTGAATGCACCTAACAACAACAATGATGCTGAACATCTTTTCACATGTTAATTGATCATCTATCTTCCTCTAAAAAATATCTATTCAAATCCTGTCTTAAAAGAATTTCTTTTTGATTGGCTTGTGACAGTTCTTTATGTATTCTAGATACAACTCTCTTATCAGATCTATGATTTGACACTGTTTCCTTCAATTTTACTGATTATCTCTTAATTATTTTTATGGTATCTTTTACATTGCAACCTTTTTTTTATTTTGATGAAGCCAAATTTATTTATTTTGCCACATGCGCATTTTCTGTGGTAACTAAAAAACCATTGACAAACACAAATGTGCAAACATTTATCTTTATATTTCCTTCTAAGCATTTTAAATTTTACATTGAGTCTATGATTTATTTTTTATTAATTCTATGTCTGGTGTGAGATATGAGTTCAATTTCATTCTTTTGCATGCAGATTTCTAGCTGCTCCAGAACCAATTATTGGGAAGTTATTATTGCTTTATCTAATTGTCTTTTGATTACCAGTTTCAATATTTCTCAGCTTTTCATTGTCTTTTTTCAGAGTTCATTTGAATTCAATAATAACCATTTAATTCTATTGTTCTCTTAGTGTCTATTTCTTCCATATTTCTTAAACATTATTAATGCAGAAAATAAAAATTTTGGTAAAGGTAATCCAGCAACACATTAAAGATAACACATTGCAACCAATATACTTTTAAAATTTTGTCACAGTGCATACGGAGCTGCACTAAAATCCAAAAGATTGCACCTCCCTGATGGTTTGAAACCACCAGGGGCTTCTTGGGAGAAAGATGGGCAATCTTTCCCCATGTGATATAATGTCTTGGAAACCCACTGAAAGATCAGTTATAAGTGGGTTCTAATTCAATTGCAATGCACCTATGTATGGGTACACATGCATGTGCACATGAGAGGGAAGGGAGGAGAGAGAGGGAGAGAGAATTTAGAGATTAATTTAGGGAGAATTGCGATTCAGTGAAAAAATTTGGGGCTTTTATTCAAAGACAACGTATGTTTTCTTATCTACTTATGGCCTACTTTATAAACTTTGATTTGCTTTTAAAAAAAATAAAGCTCTTTTGTATTTCTGATTCAGTTTATCTGTGTGTTCCATATTTTTATTGTTATTTTAAACATTATTTTCTTTTATGATTTTCTGACAAGTTGCTGTTTATATGTGTCCAGTCACTTTCTGTATTCTTGCTTGTTTATCATTGTTGTAATTAGCATAGCACTTGTCCGTCAGGTTGCTGTACTGAGTGATAAGAAAGCTGTGCCACCTGCGTGTCAAATGCCAGAGGAGTCTCCCTGGTGCACAGGTTTTAGCAGAGCTCCCAGATTAAGACAGACCAAAAAGCAGGATTCACCACCCACTTCTTAAATAGCAGGCCTCTGAAAACTCTATGACTAATAGAGGAACCTGGATAGTTATAATATTAGATATAGAACCCAGATTGAAAGTCAACCAAAGTGAAAACAAATAACTGCAAGCATCTTTTATATGGGTTCAAGTGTGTCAGAGAGGGTGAGGATAGCACAGAATAGGAAAGGGTTAGGATTTGTTGTTCATAGAGTCACTCACCCTTTATACTACTTTTAAAAATTATTTATAGTAGGGTTTTTTTTCTAGATTACTTGTATTTCTTAGAGATACACTACCATATCATGTATGATTTGTCTTCATGTTGCTGTTGTCATGTGCCATCAAGTTGCCTGAGACTCATAGTGAACCTATTTACAATAGCTCTGAACCCTGCCCTATACTGAGCCAGTCTCACTGTCTCTGACACACCTACCTCCACTACCCCCCAGTTACTATGTCAATCCATCTCACCCAGAGTCTTCCTCTCCTGTGCTGTTTCTCTACCCTCTCAAGTATGACATCCCTCTCCAGGGACTGGTCCCTCCTGGCCACATGCTCAAAGTGTGTCAGATTGAGCTTCAAAATCCTTGCTTCCAAGGAGCAGCCTGGTTTTACTCTCTGTCTTCATAGATTCCCAATGTTTATCTTTCCTTGCATAGATATTATTACTAAGTATGATTGAGCTAAAGTTTTTTTTTTCTATTATTGTTTTTGGCAGGTTTTATGTGAATGAATGAATTCTTCATGAAAAAAAAATAATTGGACTGGTCTTTTTTTCCTTTCCTTTTTTCCCCCCATGTTCTAGAAAAGTTTAAATAGCTTTGGGATCATTGGTTGTTTCTTAGGTGCTGTTGAGTCTATTATGACTCATGTTCACCCCATGAACAACAAATTGAAACTGTACCTTATTTTGTACTCTCCTCATTATCTTTGTCATGTTTAAACCCTTTATTGCAGTCCCTATGCCAATCTATCTCAGCTCATTGGGGACCTTCCTCTCTTTCTCTGATCTTCTCCTTTTCCAGCATGGTGTCTTTTTCCAAGGACTAAACCCTCTTTACAACTTGCTTAAAGTATGAGAAACCAAATTTTGCCATTTTTGTCTCTAAGGAACATTTTGGTTGCCCTTCTTCCAAGACAGATTTGTTTGCTCTTCTGGCATTCCACAGTATATTCAAGACCTCCTATATCAGTTAGAATTATCTAAGAGATCATTTGAGCTTTTTGCTCTGTGTGTTTGTATAGCTCTTTGACAAATCTCTTCTGTCACTTCCTCTTCTTTTTTAGGGTTGGTTTGACGATTTATAGTTTCCTATAACAAAATCTACTTGAAAGACACAAACATTGTGTTGAACAAGAATCTGATATAGTACATCAATGAATATAATTGTTTTCATTGGTTCAACTTGAGCTCAAGTTAAAGTTTCAGTAATTTAACTGCTACTTTAGACCTGAGCAAGTTGTCCTCTACCCATTACCAACTGTTGTTGTTAGGTACCATCAAGTTGAGTATGACTCATAGCGACTCTATGAACAACAGATTTGAACCCTACCTATCCTGTGCCATTCTCACGCTTCCTGGCACCTTACAGTTCATCGTAGCAGTCACCATATCAATCCACCTGGTCAAGGGTCTTCCTCTCCTTTGCCGAACCTCTACCTTTCCAAGCATGATGTCCCTCTCCAAGGAATAGACCCTCCTGGCAATATGCACTAAGTATGTGAAGTGAAGGCTCATCATCTTTGCCTCCAAAGAGCACTCTGGCTACACTGTCTGCAAGATATATTTATTTCTTCTTTTGGTTATCTATGGAATGTTCAGTGCTCTACTTCAACACCACAGCTCATAGGCATCAATTCTTCTTCTATCATTCTTATTCATTGTCAAACTCTCAGATGCATAGCAAGTGATTGGAAAGACTATAGTCTGAATCAGATGCAGCTTTGCCTTCAAACTGATATTCTTACTCAATAATTTGGAAAGGTCTTTGGTTGCAGACTTTCCCAGTGTAATATGTCTCCTGATTTCCTGACTGCTGTTACCATGGATGTAAATTGTGGATCCAAGTAAGATGAAGTTACTGACAGTTTCAATATTTTCTCCAGCTATCATGATGTTGTTTATTGGTACAGTGATAAGAATGTTTGTTTTCTTGACGTTGAGATGTAAACCATATTGAAGGCTATATTCTTTGATCTTTCGCAACAAGTGCATAAAGTCCTCCTTACTTACAGCAAGCAAGTTGTGTCATCTGCATGGCACAGGTTACTGATTAATCTCTTTTCAATCCTGATGCTACATGTCTCTTCACAGAGTACAGCTTCTCAAATAATTTTCTCAGCAGACAGATTAAATACGTATGGAGATAGAATACAATTCTGACACACTCTTTTAATTTTAAGCAAATGTAGTGATCCAGGCCATGTTTTTTGCAATTACTTGCTGTGCGTCAGAGAGCTGGCCAATGACAAAGGATGACAGAAGAAGAATCGATGTTTTTGAGTTTCGGTGCTGGAGAAGAGTCTTAAACATACCATGGACCCCCAAGAAAACAAATAGGTCTATCTTGGAGAGGGTGAAACCAAACTTCTCCATGGAGGCTAAGATTTTAAAGCTCCATCTTCTTCTGGTGCTTTCAGCAGCATTCAAAGTTTTGCCCACAGAATCCTTCAGCATTGCTAGAATTTATAATTCAGTGATTTCAGCTTGAGAAATACTTTGTTCTTCCCTTTTGGTTTTCTAATTCCAACACTTTTTCTATTTTGTTAAAATGTTATAGTGTGTTTTGTCTTTTTAAACTGCCATTTGAAAATTTCTTTTCATCACTCTTCAGTATTTCTTCCCTTTTGTGCTAGTCTTTCTATGTTCTATTACGCATGTTCAGAGTCTCTTCTGACATTATTTTGATCTTTTCTTTCTTTCTTGTTTTTGTAATGATTTTTTTTTTGTTTTCTTCATGGATAATGCCCCTGATGTTATCCCATAACTCATGTGGTCTTGGGCTAATTAGTTTTCAAATCTATTCTTGAGATGGTTTTTAAATTCAATTTGGACAGATTCAAGGTTGTATTTTGGTTCCCATAGACTTGTTCTATTCTCCTCAGCTTCTATTTGAACTTGCACATGAGTTATGGATGGTTTGCTCCACAGTCAGTGCCTGGACTTGTTTTGATTACTGATCTCGAGTTTCTCCAAAGCCTTTCTACAGATGTCAATCTGATTCTTGTGTGGTCCATCAGGTGAGGTCCAAGGGTATAGTTGCCTTGTAAGCTTTTTCACAATGGTATTTGTAATGAATATATCACTTATTGTACAAAATTCTGTAATTCGATCTGTAGTCTCATTTTTGTCTAGGCCATATTTTCTTTGCTTCCAACATTTGCATTCTGGTTACTAACTCTAATTATTATTATGAATGCATACTGATGGCTTGTTTCCATCAATTTCATACTGCAAGTGTTGATAGAAATCCCAACTTTTCTTCATCTTTGGCTTTATATGATTAGCATGAATATTAAATAACAAAAATGTTAATGAGCCTCTCACAGTAGTCTACTTCAGAACAGACCTTGAAATATTCTTTCTGGTAATAATACCACACTATTCCTTTTCAATTTATCATTTCCAGAATAGTAGGTCATGTGATTGCTTGGCCTAAAATGACCAATACCAGTCAATTTCAGCACAGTAATAGTTGAGATGTTAGTCTTTATGCATTCCATTTCATTTTTTAGTATTTATAATTTTTCTAGATTTATACTCTGTACATGTCATATTTTAATTATTAATGGGTGTTTACTGGTGTTTCTGCTCAGTTTTTGAGTCCCTTTCAATCTGGAATGCTCATCTTCTGGCACTGTAACCAACAATGTTTCTGTTATTCATAAGGCTGGCTATTTCAGAAGCGGATGGTTAATCCTGCTTCTTAGTCTGGAACCTCCACTGAAATCTGTCAACCATGGACAAGCCTGCTGGTTTTGGAAATACCAGTGACATAGCTTCCAGCATCATAGCAACTCACAAGTCTCCACAGCACAGCAACTTCACAGACAAGTGCTGTGGCCACAAGAGCAAGTTAGAAAATAAACAAATACCCAAATACCATAAAACATATACTCATGCTATGAGAAATAGAAAACCAGTTGTCTGACCTGAGTCAGTATAATCTGGCAGCCCAGCAGAAGATTGGAGTCGGGGTACCCAGTCAGGTCAGAATTTATGCTTTTCTGAGGAATGAACACCACCACAAGATGTTAGGCAGGTAAATGTCAGACTCTCTTCTGGTCTAGGATGTTGGAGGGTTAAGGTGAGTACCTGTCTTGGGGCAGAATTTTTTCTTGCTTCAGAAGAACCTGGACTAGCCTGCTTGGCTAAAAGATTGATTGTGTCTTTGCTAGTTTAGGGAATCTGGGCAGGTAGGGAACCCTGTTAGAGTTGGATACCCAGTCCATAAATTCTTCCTTTACTGAGTGTTTGAAATATTTCCTCATCATTTCTTTTTAGACTGTAGGTTCTAGGATTTTAATCAGTAACTGTTGTCTTTATTTTCTGGTGTCTTTGATGTAGAAATTGTGAACTGCCTCTGTCTAGTCCTCCATCTTATTGGAAGTTTGAGTCATGCCTAAAAAAACCTAAAAAAAGATAAATCTATGGCTGGGGATGGACTGAACACTCAGGAAAAAGAAAGTTTCCATGCAGCAGATGTACCCCTTTCACTTATGAGGCTCCTATGGGGTTACCTTAGATTCTATCCATAAGAACCACCTGGAAGGTTAGGAGGTATACTTAGTGGCCAAGGAAAGGGGCATGAGACCAGCAAGAGAACATGTGTCATCTATATCAAAGAGGGATAGGTGAGGAGATACCAGAAATAGGGTGAGAGGTTGATTCTTCATCTCATGAAGAATATACTACAGTGCTATATGAAAGGAGTGAGCCGAACAGTCGTCAGGGTCAAGTGATCTTGTGACTGCTCATCACAGGACTAGTCAAGAAAGACTTTTTTCTTACTCTTGCATTTTCTCTCTCCTGTTCCATACCCTGAGGAAGCAAAAAAGGCAAGGAGGAGAAGCTGCAGTGCTAGTTGGGACATAATGAGGAAACCTACTTCATGTTCCTTCCCAGAATGAGGCACACTAAGTGGAGATGTTTTAACATTCAGGGTTTGACATATTGAATGGCACTGAAATGAGGCTTTTTTTTGTGATTTAAAGTGATCATGTTGTTGTTGTTGTTATGTGCCGTCGAGTCGATTCCGACTCATAGTGACCCTATGCACAACAGCCCTAAACCCTGCTCTATCCTGCGCCAACCGCACCGCCTCTGACACACCCATCCCGATTACCCCAGTCACCAAATCAATCCATCTCACAGAGGGTCTTCCCCTCCTGCGCTGTCCCTCCACCCTCCCAAGCATGATGTCCCTCTCCAAGGACCCGTCCCTACTGGCAACATGTCCAAAGTATGTCAGACGAAGCCCCAGAATTCTTCTTCACTATTCCCAACCTTTGCATTCCAGTCACCCATTATTATCAATGCATCTTGATTGCATGTTCGATCTATCTCCGACTGTAAAAGTTGGTAGAAATCATCTATTTCTTCTTCTTTGGCTCTGGTTGTTGGTGCATATATCTGAATGATAGTGGTATTTACTGGACTTCCTTGTAAGCGTATAGATATACTCCTGTCACTCATGATGTTGTACTTCAAATGGATCTAGAAATTACTTTTTTTACTATAAAGGCAACCCCATTTCCCCTTGTCTTTTCATCTCCAGAGTAATACATCATATGGTCATCTGACTCAAAATGCCCCATGCCAGTCCATCTCATCTCTCCAATGCCTAAGATATCAATATTTATGCGTTCCATTTCTTTCTTAACAATTTCTCATTTTCCTTCATTCATGACTCTCACATTCCATGTTCCAATCACTAGGGTCTGCTTACAACTGTTCCTCCTCCTTTGTATTTCCATACTTGATAGTTCTACCTAGGTTGCCCTTTCTGTTAATCTGTGTGTGTCCTGTTGTGCATAGGGTTTTCAGAGGCCTGCTATTTCAGAAGTGGGTGGCCAATCCTTCTTCCTAGTCTGTCTTAATCTGAATGTTCAGATTTAGAGGAGTATCTGACAGTCAGCAATTTGTGGAGCAGTAAAAGATAAATCCCTTATTGTGGAGTTAAGCATTAGTTACAGTGTTGACCCCACCCTTAGCCCACTGCCTTGACCCACTTACTTCCCAGCTCCACCCTCCACCAGGATAACCCTTCACATCTGCCAAGTCCCTTCAGGAAATATCTTCCATTGTCCAACCCATGATCTGACAGCTTGTATCTTAAGCTTTCTTGACTTCTGTGATTCCAAAAACGTTGACTGCTGACATTTTTCTTTTGACCAATGTCTCTTTAGTTGTGCTGTCTCCAAAGGAAGGTGACGTGTCCTGTAGAACTCCTGTGTGGCCCGAGGGCCCGCAGGATTTTCCCGGGTACCTTTGAAGTCACCTCAGATAACAACGAAGAGGCATCTTTCAAAGGTACCCGGGGAAATCCGGTGGAAAGAGGCCCTTGGGAACTGTGACAAGCGTGCTCCTGGGCCTGAAGGGAAGCCTGAAAGTGGTGCACAAGGAAGTCACCTCAGATAACAACGAAGAGCCGTCTTCTTCAAAGTGATCATAGGATATTTTATTTCTTGAAAGTGACCAGATTTCATCCAAGGAAATAGAAAGAACTAGACCCATAGCATAGTGAGCAGGGACACATGCAAAATGCTTCTTGTGAATGGAATTCAATCTACTTATTCTGATTATTTTATGTTGCACATGTGTCCCTCAAACTTAACATGAAATCCCACTGGGCACTCTTTCACTGGTTCTCCCCCACCTGTCTTCATTCCATGATACTTTTGTCCTGTATTCAGTGGGCTCCTTCCACAGGGAGTTCTTCAAAATCCTACTGTAGGACCTTCACAGATGCTATTCCCCCTATCTAGAGTTCATTCCCTCACTTTTGACCTGCCCCACATCTGTCCATCCTTTGAGAATCAGCTCACATTCTCACTCCTCCAACCTAAATTAGGGCCTTGTGGTTATTCTCTCCAGCAAATACTGCCCTTTCTTTTTTTTTATTTTTACATAACCTGTCTGTACTCAATTTATAGGAGTATGTGTTTGCCACTAGTCCACTAGAGGTTCCTGGGCCAATTAGCAGCACCATGATGGATGGAGAAGAGACTGAGATTAACAATTTCAGTTTACTCAGATCACAATCAACACTCTTGACACCAGTAGCCAGGAAATTAAAAAAACCCTATGAACAATGGATCAAAGCTTTGCCATATCCTGTGTCATCCTCACAATGTCTGTCACAATCAAGCCCATTTCACAGAGAGCAACTATTTTGTGTGGGGAAAAACAAGGCAAAGAGTGGGAGTGTTTATAGAGAAGGAGAATAGTGAAAGCTTTGGCAGTGGTGCAGTGTGCAGCTGGTGACCTGTGAGTGTGTGAGAGTGTTCACAGTAGGGGAAGTGGAGCCAGAAAAAGAAGGGCAAAACAGGAAAGGAAGAGAAGGGACAGAAGATTGGCAGCCTCCCTGTAGTGCTTAAAGGAGTGAGAAAAAGAATGAGTGAGAGAGAGAAAAGGGAGAGAGAAATAAGTGACTATTCTAGGAAGAGCTTCTCGAATGTCAATGCTTTCTCAAATGTAAAAAAAAAAATCCCAGAGAATGGCTCATCTCACTTTACTTTATATGAGAAAATGTGGAAAAGATCTGAAGTTCCTCAGCAACTTATAGAATAGTTTGATTCTGCAAATGTTAGTAGCTCATGACCACCTCAGGTATGTGAAAAGATTTGTGATTTTCAATTCACAAGAGTCCTCCCAAGTGGCCTCTGGTCAAGGTGGCCCTGCTGACCCCCACTCTCAACACCACCCCCTCTGTCTCCTACGTCACCCTCACACTTTAAGCCCTGGGTCCTGAGTATGAGCTTGCCTGCTCCTCACTCATCCTGGGCGTACCCAACATATTGAATCATTTCAGGGCCACACCTATTTCTTTCCTTACTCATTGAACTTAAAGGGGTCAAACTGACTTGAAAGTTCAAAGCTGCAGTGCAGCTCATCATGTCTGGGGTTTGGGAGGCAGACGGGGATCCTCCCTTCGAGCATCACAGTTTTTAAAGTCCTTTCAGCGAACTAAGGCAGGTCCAGAGTTAGAAACAGCCCTGAGGCAGCTGTCCCCTGGGAGAGCTGAGCTCCTAGAGAGCCAGTCTATTTACTCTGAGTCATTTCTGAAACATTGAAGAGCTCCTGTTTTTGGTAATTTACTAATGAGATGGCACCTCTACTATATATATATGTATA
>NW_006399821.1:14814470-14820198 GCF_000299155.1 Elephantulus edwardii
TTCTAAATAGCACTGACTCTGGACCGAGTGGTGAAGAAGGTGTTCTTTCTGAGGCAAAATAAAGCTGCCCTTCGTCACCCACCAACCACCCTCCAACTTCATCCCAGGACAAACAAGCCAACCCCCCACTATAGAAAATGAAAATGCTGTTCTTGAGTGGGTCCATTCTGAAATATGCTTGCATTCCAGAGTTCCAGTTTTTTTCTAGGACTCATTCTTACGGATTCTAACCCTTGTGGTTTTTTTGTAGGAGGTAATTTCTGTCCTGGTTAGGACTGGAAGGAACTGGCCCACAGTTCAACCTTGCTTAAATTGGAACAAGATGTCACCAGTGGTCTCACTCTAACAGGAGCTTGAAAGTAGAGCGTTGTAGAGGGGACAGGCTTGAGGGTGTCTGTGGAAACCCTTTTTCGTTCCTGTGAATAGAAATCACATCACAGCCAGTTACTGGGTTCGGTCTTAAAGACCACGTTGGAAGTGTAAGCTGTTAGGATTGTGTGAGGTTTTAAAAATTTTTTTAATTTTTTTTTTTATTTCAAGTAATGAAGGCAATGGCAAAGAACTTTTTGTAAAAACAAGTGACAAATTTCACTCAAGTTACTGACACATAAAAGGAAAAAATTAGTTTTCACTTTGAAGCTAACTAGAAACAAATGGGACTGTTTCTCCAAAGGAAAAGTTGGAGTTTAGTTATGATACATCCCCTCCCAGAAATTGAAAAAATTATACATACTGTACCCTCTGTTTATAAAAATATGAATAACATGATTGTGTGCACAGGGTCAGTAGTAGTTCAGACGAGAATTTACTGCTGTTAGGCAGCAACTGCATAAAGGCAGAAAGAGCTGCTGTTAACCCCCTTTTAACACCAATCACATGGGTTTGTTGTTTTGGTGTTTTCTTTTAAACTTAAAGCAAAAATTTCTTGAACCCAGGAAATATGTCTTCACTGTTTTAAAAATATGATTTTAAATTGTGGTGCTGGCAAAGAATACTGAATATCCCATGAATTGTCAAAAGAACAGATCTGTTTTGGAGGAAATGCGACCAGAGTGCTCCTGAGAGGCAAGAATGGTGATACTTTGTCTTACATCCTTCGGTACTATTTTTAAAAGACGCCAGTCATTGGAAAAAGATATCATGCTTGGGATAGGAAGACTCGGTATAGTGAAAAATTACAATTCTAGCAATGCTTAAGACAATCCCAATACAGATACCAAACTCATTTTCAAAGTGAAAGAAAAGGCAATTGGCAAGTTTATTTGGAGAGGAAAGAGAGCTCAAATAAACAAAACACTTATGAAAAACAAGAAAGAAGTGAGAATAGCACTCTCTGATCTCAAAACTTACTATAGTACAGCTGTAAGAATGATGGGCACATAAACCAATGGAACAGAATTGAGAACCCAGAAATTAATCCATCTATGGCAACTGGTATTTGACAAGGAAATAAAACCTAACAATGGGAGAAACAACTACCTCTTCAACAAATGGTGTTGGCGAAGTAGAACTGCTTCTTGCTCAATTTATTTGGTGGGTGGAGGGAGGGGCAGGTAAAGGAAAGGGGAAAGATCCTGCAGATATCTGGAAAGACAGGGTAATGGTGGGGCATAGTTCAATGATGATTAATTTCATAATACATAATGAATGGGAATCATTGTATGAAACACATAATGAACCTTGTAAGCAAACCGGTGTTACTGTTAAGTATCGTTGAGTCGTACACGACTCATAGTGACCCTATGAATGAAAGACCTGAACACTTGTATAATTTTCGTCGTTTCTCCAAGTTTATAGTTTCTGGAGGCAAGCTATTTTTGAAGTAGATGCCACTCCTGCTTCCAGCTTGTTTTAATCAGGAGCTCCACCAAACACTGTCCACCATGGGTAACCATTGCGCATTTGACACATCATTGTCACAGTGTTTAGCAGCACAGCAGCCAAGAGTTACCTCTGTACAGCGAATGGACAGATGAGTGCTACACCACTTAGAAGAATGTTTGACCAAAAAGAATTAAAACCAGGCCCGAGGGCCACAGATTAAAATCACCCACCTTTGGCTTGGTAGCATAACTTTCTAACCACTAGGCCAACAGAGCTCTCTCAGACAAACTAATATAAAATATTTTTTTCTAAAATTTAAGAAAAATTGAGTAAGTGAAGGAAAGAAAGACACTCCAAAAGATGGGTTGGCACAGTGACCTCAACAATGGGCTTGAGCATGGAGGAGATCCTATGGATGGTGCTGGATAGGGGGAGGTTTCAATTCATTGTTCTTAGAGTTGCTTGGTGTCATTGTTGACTCGATGACATCTAACAACATCATCTTTAGCTATAGGGACAAGAGTGGTTCATTGGTAGAATTCTCTCCTTTCACTCAGGAGACCCACATTTTATACCTGGCCAGTGCGTCTTGAGCACAGATACCACCAGTGGAGACTTAATGTGTTTACATGATGCTGAGTAGTCTTCAGGGAAACTTCCAGCCTAAGATTAGGAAAAAAAGACTTGACGATTTATTATGAACACTCAATCAGTACAGACACTCTCGGTCACCACATTGTAATCTGTGTCTCTGTGAGTGGGGATCCAATTCAGTGACCACTAACTATCTTTAGAAATCTGAATAAGGATGACAGAATTGATGGCATCGAGTTGTGGTGTTGGAGAAGAGTACTGAATATCACATGGACTGCCAAAAGAACAGATATGTCTTGGGAAAAATGGAACCAGAGTACTCTATAAAATGAAAAACAATGAAGCTTTGCCTTTTTTACTGTGGACATGTAGCTAGGTGAAGCTATTCCTTGGAAAGGGACATCATGCCTGGAAAGATGGACGGTCAGCAAAGGAAAAGAAGTCCCTCAATGATATGGATTGACATGGTGACTTCAGCAGTAGGCTGTAGTGTGTCCGAGATGATATGAATGGCACAGGATAGGGCAGGATTCAGGCTGAATGATTGTTGGATCACTGTGAGCTGTATTTGACTTGATGGCACCTAACAACACGTGCTGTAATCTCAAAGGCATGCTGCTCAAATCCACCAGCTTCTTGGGAGCAGGATGGGCAGGACTCTCTCATATGATTTACTGCCTCTGAAAACCTGCTGAAGGTCAGCTATGAGCTGGTTGTGACTTGAAGGCATACAACAACAATATATACATTGTTGTTGTTTACCATAGTCAGAGCCAACCAATTTCTGATCCTCCAGTGGGTTTTCAGAGGCAGTTAATTGTATAGTAGAAGATTGCCCATCCTTCTCCAGAGGAGGAGCTGGTGGGCTTGAACTACTTGCCTTTGGGATTGAAGTGCAGATTCTTGCCACTAGGCCATGAGACCTCCCCACAATATATATAATACAGTGAAAAAATTGGGAACAAGGAAGAAGGAACAGTAGTCAGAAAGTATGACTTGGTGACAGAAATGAGGCTGGATGATAGAAATTTGTACAATGATTTATTCATTGCAAATACCTTTCATAAAAACATAAATGACAACTATATACATGGACTTCACCTGATGGACTACGCAGGAATCATTGATTACATCTGTGGAAAGAATCTTTGGAGAAGTTCAATATCTTCTGTGAAAACTAAGCCAGGTGCTGACTGTGGGACAGACCATCAACTACTCCTGTGCAAATTAAAATTGAAGCTAAAGAAAATGAAAACAAATCCACAAGAATAAAAATAAGATGATCTTGAATCTATCCCACCTGAGTTTTAAAACCATCTCAAGAACAGGTTTGAGACCTTGAACACCAATGTACGAAGACCAGATGAACCGTGGGATGATATGGAGTATCAACCATGAAGAATGCAAGAGGTGATTACAAAGACAGAAGATGAAAAGACCAATAGGGATGTCAGAAGAGACTCTCAATATTGCACTAGAATGCCAAGAATCCAAAACAAAGGGAAGAAATCAGAAAGTTAAAGAGTTGAAGATTTCAAAGAGCTTCCAGAGAAGACAAAATAAAATGTTATAACAAAATGTGCAAATAACTGGAATCAGAAAATCAAAAGTCTACCGTTGCACTATAATAATTAATCTCATTGAGGATCTTCTCTTTCACTGACCCATCTGCCTTTCCCAGATGATGTGTTTGGGGTTTTTTTTTTCAAGTGAAGTGGCTTTATTTCAGCTGCATTACTAGTTTTTGACCCCATGTGCTGAACAATTGAGTATTACAACAACCTCAAACTTGTCTGAGTCTAGCCACTGCCTTCCTTCAGTCCCACACCGAGAATGCTGCCTCGGACACAAAATCCCAAGGATCCAAGTTACCATACCGATGCCTGGCCCTGTGTAACTGTTCTGCACAGCTTCCTTTCACTTACTATCAAAGGGATAGGGACAAAAGTCATTCTTGGGTTCCAGTGCCTATTGCTGTTGTGTACCACTGAGTCAAGTTTTCAGAGACAATAAATTGCATGGAAGGAGATTGCCCATCTTTCTCCTGTCAAGCAGCTAGTGAATTCAAACCAGGTACCTTTGTGTTGGCAGCACAGTTCTTTATCACTAAGTCACTAGAGTAGCTTGATAGACTTTTGTGGAAAAACCTATACACCTGCTTTAGGAACTTCACTCTCAGTCTCTCTCTGTGTCCTGATATTGTCTTAAACTCTTGCTATCCATTAATATCAGGGGATTGCTATCCTTCCCTTATGATAGTACATTTTTCTTTTTAGAGTAATTTCCAAAAACCTGGTCTATAGAAGGAGAATTGATGCCTTTGAGCTGTGGTGCTGGAGAAGAGTATTGAGAATACCATGAACTGCTAGGAAAACAAACAGATTTGTCCTGGAAAGGGTTAAACTGGGTGGCTCCTTGGAGGCAAGGATTCTGAGGCTCCGTCTAACATACTTTGGACATGTTGTGAGGAGAGACCGGTCCTTAGAGAGGGACATCATGCTTGGGAGGGTGGAGGGACAGTGCAGGAGAGGAAGGCCCTCTATGAGGTGGATTGATTCAGTGACTGGGATAATTGGGATGGGAGTGTCAGAGACAGTGCGATTGGCACAGGACAGAGCAGAGTTTAGGGCTGTTGTACATAGGGTCGCTATAAGTCGCAGGCGACTCGACGGCACATAACAACAACAACAACATAGTGAAACCAGTTCTAATCAGTTCCTGGAGTATTCTCAGAAACATCACTATCTGAGACCAAGATCTGACCTTCCCAAGCCAGAAGTAAAAACATTTAGCAAATAGAAGATTCAAACTGGAGAACCTTGCTACATAGTGTTCATGGGTACTATCCCATAACAAATGGTGGCATATGTCCCAGAATCCTCAGCACCAATTCCATCCTAAGGAACCAGCTGCACATGTAACACCAGGACTAAACAACACATAATCCTTCAATTCCAAATAAGGGAATAGGCTTATTTTGATACCTCATTGGTTACCTAGCCTCATTCTCATTTCATCCCATACAAAAAACAAAACACCCCAGCCATATGACCTTCTGCTGCATGGAGTGCACAGTGGTTCTGGCAGGCCTCTTGGCCAGGTCCCTCCCATTAAAATTGTCTTTCCTTTTAAAAATTTATCCTGAACTTCTGCTTTGAATTCTTTGTTTTGAAGATAAGAATCTGGACTGTGTTATTTTTGTTGTTATATGCTGTTACGTCAGAACTGATTCATAACTGACCTCTCAGTGGGTTTTCAAAGGGGTTGTGGTAGTAGGGATATTGTAGCTAATGTTAGATGGATCTTGGCT
>NW_006399821.1:14821193-14840099 GCF_000299155.1 Elephantulus edwardii
TCGGAGACAATGAGACTGGCACAGGACAGAGCAGAGTTTAGAGCTGTTGTACATAGGGTCGCTATGAGTTGCAAATGACTCGATGGCATATAACAACAACAACAACGTAAATCTCACAGGAAGAGATAGTCCTTCTTTCTCCTTCATTGCAGTTGGTGGATTGAACCACCTACTTTTGAATTGCCAGTACAAACTCTTTAATCACTAGGCCACCAAGAACTCCTGTAATAGCTCCAGTAACAAAACCACACAAGGAGTGGGCATGGTCCTTATATTGGAGGCAAGTAAAATGTGATCCAGAAAGTCCAATCAGCTGGTCTGGGATCATGACAAGGATTTTCATTTGTCTGTGTCCGAAGTAACCTCACTGTGCTGCCTCCAGTTATCTTTCCAGTGGAATCATGCTTTTTTGACAGAATCAACCACCCTAAAGGTCTGGATGGCCACATAGAAAAAAGTGCTCAGAATACATACAACTAGCCAGTCCAAGCGGTGCTTGGGGACCACCAGTTACTGTGAAGTCAATTCTGACCGCTGGTGACCCCACCTGCCCCAGAGAGAACTGTACTTATAGAGTTCTTAATGGGTGATGTCCAGAATTAGATTTGCAGGCCTTCTTTTCTGAATTGTTTTTGGCTGGACTCAAATTTTCAGCCCTCTTATGAGTAGGCAAGCCATTAATGGCACTATCAGCAACTTCCTCAGCTTCTGAGCTCTTTATCCTTGTTGTTGTTGTTGTTAAGTGCTGTCAAGTCAAGTACCACTTATAGTAACCCTATGAACAAAAGATCTGAACCCTGTTCTATAACTATCATAATTTCTCTAATGTTCATAGAATTGCCAAAGGCCTATTGTTTAGGAAGTGGATGCCAATTCTGCTTCCAAGCCTGTCTTAATCTGGGAGCTCTACCAAACCCATGGGTAACTATTATGGCATTTGAAACTAGTGGCACAACGTTCAGTATCACAGCAACCTCAAATTATCTCATTACTTCAAAGGCTTGCTAGATTCTGACTGATTTAAACAAGAGGCTTCCAGCCCACAACTGATTGTTGACTAAATCCAGGCAACCAATCAGCTTACATACAATTGTTAATGATACTAAAAAACTACCCAACAGTTTACACCTGACTTTCAAGAGAAAATACTTGTTAGGTACCATCAATTCATAGTGACCTTATGTATAATACAAGACTGGCCGGCTCTGGCCAGCTCCACTTTAAAACGTGATTATCCATGTGATTATCTTCATCAGGAGACTTACCACGAATATGAGCTTTAGGAAAAGATATGAAAGTGAGAAGGAAGTCAAAGGGTGGGTGGATGCCTTACAGGGGACTGGAACAACACTGGAAACAGGGGAGCAGCCAGGCCTGGGCCTGCCTTGCTGCCCAGGTGCTGTGGGAGGAGATTGAGGCCATTGGTGGGAGTCTACTTTATAAGCACCTCAGGCTCTTTTTAAGTACCAGCTGATGGCACCTTCTTCCTCTTGTAGTTTTATGCCACACTGAGTCATAGCAGTGGCCCAGCCACCTGCAGTCATACTGGGCCGATGAGGCAACACAGCAACACAACGTAGCTGGTTAAGAATATTTCTGGGAGTCAGTGAAATCTGTCTGTGGGATGGGGCATGTTACCTAACATCTCTAGGTCCTTATAGATGGAGTAACATAAGTAGGATTTGCATTTGAACAAGGGGTGTCAGTGTGCTGCCTCTGTACTAGTACCCCATTTACAACATTTTCACACTTCTATCCATAATTTTTTGAAGCAGGAGCAGCATCCCTTTCCATAATAGCTTGCCTCCGGAAACCCTATGAACCTGGAGAGAGGATGAGAGACACACAAGTGTTGAAGACTCCCCTTCATAGGGTCACTGCGACTTGAGGGCACTTAACAACAACATCCATAATTTGCTATAATCCACACAGTCTAATGGCTTCGGACACAGCCAATAAAACTCAGGTAAAATCTTCTAACATTCTCTAATATTAGCCAAGATCAATTTTACATCAGCAATAATAGCTGTCATTACATATCTTCTAAATCTAGGTTGAATTTCTGGCAGTTCCCTGTAGATATATCACTGTAATAGGTTTGAAATTGTCACAGGCAAAGATTTTCTTGCATATGTTAGTGATATTATTCAACACGTTTTGCACTCATCTTTCTCTTTTGGCATCATCTTTCTTTGGAATGGGCATGTATGTACATGGACCTCTGCCAGCTGATTGGCCAGGTTACTGTCTTTCATTTTACTCATGGAATTAACTAACACTCAAGAAATCAAACCAAACTACACCTAGGAGGCAAGGATTTCGAGACTGCCTCACATACTTTGGGCATGTGGCCAGGAAGGATCGATCTTTGAAGAATATCATGTGTGGAAGGATAGAGGGACAGTGCAGGAGAGGAAGACCCTGGAGGAGATGGTTTGACACAATAACTGTTGTATTGAGGGTAGGTGTGTCAGAAACAGTGAAACTGGCTGAGGACAGAGCAGGGTTCAGCATTATTATGCATAAGGTTGCTGTGAGTTGCAATTGACTCAATGACACAAAACAATGACAGCAACAACATATTGCATTGGGAAGATTTTCTGCAAAAGACCTCTATAAAATAGGGGGGGGGAAAGTGCAAAGGTGTCTCATGACAGAAGTTTCCAGAATACTATAGGGCTTGTACAAGGAAAAGACTGATAGATAACCTAATCACAAAATGATGAAAAGTTATGCAAACTTTTCCACAAAGGAAGGTATTCAGATGGCCAACAGTCACATAAAGAAATGCTCAAAACCATTGGCAGTAAGAGAGATGCAAATAAAAATAACAATGAGATACCAAATCATCCCAATCGCAATGGCAACATTTAACAGAATAGCAAATAATAAATGTTGGAGAGGATATGGAGAGATTGGGACTCTCATATACTGTTGTTGAGATTATAAAATGGTACAATTACTCTGGCAGGCAGTTTGGTGTTTCCTCAAAAAATAATACAGAAAGTCTTTATGACTCAGCTATTTCACGTCTAGGAATATACACCGAGGAATATAGAACTGAGATACAAATGGACATTTGTATTCACAGTAGCAAGAAAATGGAAACAGCCCAAATGTCCATCAATAAAAAAATGGATTGAGAAACTGTGGTACGACAATATGCAGCCATCAGGAACAATGATTTTAAAAAATACTACGTAACTTGGGAGAGTATAGAGAGAATTATGCTGAGTGAACTAATTTAGTCTTGTAAGAACAAATACTACATAGGACCATTATTGTAAAAATAGAAGAATAACTAGTAAGATGTATATAAAAGGCCAAAGGTGGAAGAAAAGGGCAGCAAGGACGGAGAGGGTTGCGAGGGGAGGAAATCACAGGGTAATCACTAGGAGTTTGGTGGGTGGGAATGTGTATGTGAAGGAATTAGAAAGATCCAAAAAAGATGAGGTAATTGTAGGCTGTTGATTAATTTTGTAAAACACGATGCATATGAATGATTGTTTGAAAGACAATGTGAATGTAGACATGTGTACACTATGTACATGAATGACACACGAGGTACACAAATTTTATATGCATACTAATATAAAGTAAAGTCAGATGCAAAGATGCCACTTTTTAAAATTTTTTTAAATTATTAATTTCAATAAAAATTTACAGAGACTTTGGATTTCCATTCATTCATTCTTGCACTTTTCTCCCTGCCCTCCCCTCCACCCTAGTACACTCCCCTCTTAGAGAAGTAAAAGAAAAATTCTTTCATTGTTTTACAATCCCTCCCTCAGGTCCACTCCACTGTGCAGCCTTTGCTCTAGACTCCTGTCATGACAAAAATACCTAATCACATATCACTTTTAAACAGTTTTCTCCCTCATCTCTTTCAATGCAGTATACATTATTTAATCCATCTTTCTCAGTCTCCCCCAGTCCTGAGGTCAGTCCTGTTTTACAACAGTGGCACCATGCAGTATTTGTCCTTTTATGAGTGAGATACTTCACTCAGCATAATGTCCTCCAGGGTCACCCATTTTGAATAATATTGCATGAGTTCCTTGTTTTTCAATGCAGCATAGTATTCCATTGTGTGACTATGGATAGAGATAGAGCTTCTCTATCCATTTGTTTGTTGGTGGGCACTTAGGTTGTTTCCAACTCCTTGATATTGTGAATAAAGCCATGATAAACATGGGTGTGAAAGATGTCACTTTTAAGACTGAAGTGTACTGGCCTGGTGTAGACCTAAGCAGTATTTTGTTCTACAGAGAGCCACCATGAGTCAGCGCCAAACATTAACAGTGATCATTACAGAGGCCAACTTCAGCAGCTAATAGAGTTTCCAAAGTTGTAATCTTAATGAATGCCGACCACCACATCTCTCTTCCCTAAAGCTGTTGCTGGGTTTGAATCTACTTTTTGCTTAGCAGCCAAGAACTTAACCACTGTATAACCAGGGCTTTGCCCTTAAAGTTCAAAACCAAACCCATCCCACTTTCATCAAATTTCCTCTGTTGGATTTCCAAGTTCTATAGGAAAAGACCAGCTCATCTTTATTCAGCAGAGGGAGTGGATGGTGGGTTTGAATTGGCAACTTTTCAGTTAGCAGTCCAGCATTTGACTACTAGGCCTGCAGAAGACTTCCCATAAAGATTACAGCAAAGGAAAGCCTATGGGGCATTACTACAGGTGAGTATTCTTTCCTACAGCATTGCTGTAAGTACAGTTGACTCTACAGCACAAGCAATGGAAGCAATAACAACATAAATGTGAATATAATTCTATTTGAAATAAGATTTTCTATGCTGTGTTTATGAGGTCATAGCCACATATGGCCTATTTTAAACTGAATCAAGCAGGTTAGGCAGAGACTGTCAAATGTAAATTAGGAAAAGATAGTTCTGAAAGTTCAATAAGTAATAGAAGCTGAAAGAGACAAGGATTCAACCCCCACCCCCCAAACCAGAGACTTCTCCTGGAGCTAATGACCTGAATTTGGACTTTAAGCCTTCTAAACGGTGAGAATATGTTTCTCTTCTTTTTTTAAAAAGCACCAACTTGTGGTGTTTCACTGGGAAACTAAGACGGTACATTAAAGGCTACACAAGGGTGTACACAAAATGTGATGAAAGCACAGAGAAGTGACTGTGAATATAACCTGGGAGCTGTAAGAAACTTTATGAGAAAGATGTGGTCTTAGGTGAGTCTTAAAAGATGGGCAGAAGTTAGCCAGTGTGGGAATCTTACAGTGTGTCAGCTTGGTTATGGTGGAAATATAGTTCTTAGAATTCCCTTCTCTTGGTGGTTCTGTGTCTTCTACCTGGAAGGTGGAAGTGAAGTGGCAGCCATGTCCGTGTACAGAACCTATATGCAAGGCTTATTCCTCGTAGCCAATACAATGTAAAGGTCTAGCTCCTTATAACTCTGCTTGCTGTTGCAGATCAATTGACCTCCCTTTTTGGTATGAGGCATGCAGCACCTTCAGCTTCCAGATCTCTCCCTTCAACTTCTCTGACTACTGGGCTCAGATTTCTGATGGACCCCTGAGGTGTGTGTGTTTATGTAAGGTGAAGGGAGCTGAAGTTAGATGTGGTAGCATCCCATTCAGATTCTAAGTTATCCGTCCAGCCTTCTAGTTTATCCATGTGGTTCTATTTTGTTCTTGTTCTTCTCCGCTTCATGCCCATTATTTCTTTCCTACAACCAGTCTGCTAACTTCAGACCCAACCCAAGACACAGAAGCAAATGTTAATGCATAAACTGTTTAACAGGTTCTCATTGCAAGGTCAGGTCCCTGTAAGAAATCCCTCATTATATACTACATACAATGATTCTGCTTCTCTAGTCAAAGCTTAATTACAGTCTAGGAAACTATGGGGCAGCTCTACTATATAACACATGGGGTTATTTGTGGGTCAAAATGGACTAGATGGCACTTAACAATACCCACAAGTTTCCATATGATAAGTCTCCTTACAATATAGTACATTCTTTAAAAAAATTTAAGATTTCTATGTCCAAATAGAATCTCTGGTGGTTTATAGTACAGGCAGTGCTGCTAAGAGGATTCAAACAGGTCAGGCATTTAAATCTACTACCTGCTCCTTGAGAAAGAAGAAAAGCAGTTTCCTCCTATAAAGATTTACAGCCTCAGAAACCCAATGATTTGGAATCAACTTTAAGGCAATGGGTTAGAGACTGATAACAAGAACTAGATAACATATTTTATGTCAAAAGACAGTCCATGCTCTCTAATATATTAACTATACATTTCAGTGGCTTAACATCATAAAGGGATTTTTTTCCCTTCTTGCTTGAATGACATTACCAGATGATTCTTCCTCTTTCAGGCTTTGTTCTCAGAGTTCTGGGGCCCTTTCATCTTGTGACACTGCAATCTGAAAGGTAGATTGGTCCAGGAGATTACCAAGAAAGGGAAAATGATTGTAGGCCCATCCTGCTGATGGGGCTGGAGAGGGTAATTGGCTAGACTTGAAAGTGGTTTATGAAGCTTTCAAGAGTCCCCCATGAGTGGTACTCCCTGATAGTTCCCTATCTGCTAGAGATTAGATAAATTTGGGTCAGAAAGTGGGGCAATGGGTGGTGGTAAGGAAGAGATTTAGTAAATAAACTGGATTTGTACCTATTGTCCTTATCAGCACAGAAGCTCTGAGTTTTATTTACAGCTCAATGCTAGTAAACAAGTAACCCTGTTATCACAAAGTTGAGATTTTGTTGGCTCCCTTTTTCAATGCATGGTTTAAGTCTTCCATTTTTCACTCCCTTCCTCTGTTCTTTTACAAAACATTATTTTTGAAAGTCCATTTTTCACCTCACAAGAGAATATTTTTCTCTTAGCAGTTTTAATTACTTTCTACTTGTGTTCTTTGGTGGTATACAGTGTGCTCTGCTGCCAAGTCAAGGTTGAAGGTGTGAGTCCATCCGGACGCACCTCAGAGGAAAGACCTGACAATCTACTGTCAAAAATTTAGCCATTGATTTTAGACAGGTAGTTGTTATGTGCCTTTAAATTACTTGTTACTCATAGCAACTCTATGCTCTGAACCATGCTCTATCCTGAGCTAGTCTCACTGTCTCTGACCCCTACTACCATGAACCTAGTTACTGTGTCAGTTCATCACATACTGGGTCTTTCTCTCCTGTGCTGTCCCTCAACCCTTCCAAACATGATGTCCTTTTCCAAGAACTGGTCCCTTCTGGTCACATGCCCAATGTATGTGAGATGGAGCTTCAAAATCCTTGTCTCCAAGGAGCAACCTGGTTTCACTCTTTCCAGGACAGACTTATTTGTTCTCTTTAGTCCATAGTATGTCCAGTACTCTTTTCCAGCACCACAACTCAAAGACATTACTTCTCTGTCATCCTTAGCCATTGGCCTTAGTTTAATAAACAGCCTTTATACAGAAATAGGCAAAGCTGAAGAGTCTCCATTATGAGACTTTTCTTTTGTCCCCTTGTGTGAGCACTTGGGTACCAGGGATTATTTGTCAGAGAGGATTATTTTATAAAAAAATAAAGGGATTACCATTAAGGGAGCTCTGGTGGCCTAGTGGGAAAACGCTGCACTGCAATCCCAGAGGTACGTGGTTCAAATCCACCAGATGCTCCGCTGGAGAAGGAGGGGGCAATCTCCTCCTGTACCAGTCAGATCGGATTTGATGGTACATGTAAAAATAATAATAATAATTATATATATATATAAAGGGATTGTGTTATATCAAGCAATTAAGGGATCAAACAGGTTGCTGGTGGCCAAAAAATATCCCCACAACTACAGCTAATAAATGAGGTTTGCACAGGGAGGTTATTGCTAGTGTCGCAGGAATTTAACTTCCTGTTCAGCGACTCCAGGCAAAGAAACAATGCTACAAGCTCTTTTGGTGAAGCAAGGAAGACTTTAGTGTCCCCAGCAAGCGCCAACAGAGACCACAGCCTCTCAAGGTCAGGTTCTCTGAATGCAAAATGCTCTATTTTTATGTAGGCTTACAAGGTAGGGTTGGAAGTCTCTTTTCTATTGATTGGTTAGTTCTTAGATACATTATGATTGGTTAGTTAAACCTTTTGGGCAATGGGGCTTTAAGTCAGTTAGGTACACAGGGAGAAAGGTCATAGGTTAGTTAAAATCCCCTCATTTGCTTACTGGGTCGTCAACCCCCAGCTGCTGGACCAGGTTTTCTGTTATATGTTGCTGAGCTTATATCTCCCTTATACGGTTAGAGCTGTTCACCTGCCGCTGCTCCTGGGGGTCGAGTCTGATAAACAGGCTTCCTGTTTTTGCTTAGCTCGTGTCTTCTTGGGCCTGCACCTGCCTGCCTTAAACAGGTTTCCTACTTTTGCTTAGTTTGCATCTTCTTGGGCTTGGGTCGCCTCACTGGTACTTTGAGTCACAATTTTGAATGCATTTCCTCTAGACACAGTGTTACAAGTGGCAACCACCTGTACCTGGAAAAGTCTTATGAAATAGTTTTATGTAACAGAATAAGGAGGCTTTGTGGATTGGTCAGAATCTGGCAACTAATTACACTGATCATTGCTTTAGGGAAATTCTTTACAAATTCTAAGCAAAGAACTTAAACTTTTGAAAAAGGGCCAATAGGTTCAGATTTCGAAGAGTTTTCATTTTCAGCTTGAAGTTTTTGTGTCATTAGTGTCTTAAATATCCAGACAATAATATAGAAGACTCTGTAAGCTGTAAGAAATTGCACCAATGATACCAATGATCTAATTTGCTTGTGAAGAAAAGAACTTCGGGTTGAATATACAACGTATTTTCTCAGCAAAGTATAATAGGCAGTCATCATTAATTTACAACTGAAATATTAGAAATTATAGCCCTACAACGTGTGCTTTGGGAGACATGACCTTGATTGATTAAGAAATGTAATGCATTATGTTGAGTGAAATATCTCAGTCACAAAAGCACAAATACTGCACAGTGCCACTGTTGTAGAATGGAACTGACATCAGGGTTGGGGTGAGACTGAAAAAGATTGGATAAATTCTGTATACTGCATTGAAACAGATGAGGGAGAAAACTGTTTAAAAGGGATATATGATTAGGTATTATAATCATGAAAAGAGTCCAGAAAGAAGGCTGCATAGTGGAGTGTACTGGGCGGTGGGGGCAGGGAGGATTGTATACCAATGAAAGAATTTTTCTTTTACTTTTCAAAGAGAAAAGCTAACTGGGGCGGGGGAGAGGTGGGCAGGGAGAAAAATGCAACAGTGAAGGAATGGAAAGCCAAGTCTCTGTAAATGTTCATTAAAGTTAATTTGAAAAAAAAAAAAAAGAAAGAAATAGCACACACACACAAAAAGAAGAAATATAATGCTTCCTATCCCTCCCCGTATTTGGCCATCCACCATCAGCCTTTTCCTCTATTCCATGGGACACCTCCTCACATCTGCAATCTCTGCTGGTGGGTAGGCTGTCACCTACACTTTCAGAAGCAGAATATGAGTCAGTGATGCATCAAGACTAATTATCTACTCTGGGGCTTGTAGGGAGGATAGTTCATACCTCCTGTCCACTTTTGTTTAGATGCTGTTTAGAAATGAAATTCATGTTAGGTACACAGCAGATATGTTTCCAGAAACAAAGGAACTTGGCACTAAAGGGTAGTAAATGGTGTGTAGGACACAAACTAGTGGAAGAAATGAACTTTTAAAAGATGACGGAGACTGTCTCTGACCCACCCTTCTCCACCCAGACTTGGCTGCAGCTCTGATGCTTTGGGTGCTGTTCAATGCTCACAGCACAATTTTGATCAGGGTAGGTTCACACAAAGGTTAAAATGTCAGCTTTATGAAGGTGATTTGTATTACTTGAGGCATGACCCCCTAAATGATTGACTGAGAAGGAAATGAATCCTGTAAGAGATAAGGTCGCTTATGTCGCCCTTCCATGTGTCAAAATCTATTCATGTCTATTGAACAAATCAAAATGAAAACAAGGATTATAAACAGTGAAAAGTTACATAAATTACAGAGATTAAATTTCAAATATTCAAGCTACTGTGTGATTTAAGACGAATCCCATTCTGTTCTTTATTATGTTAGAAGATAGTATGTTTGAGAGAAGATTTAAAAGGAAGAATCATTTAAAAAATGGTCAGGTTAAACGTTAAATTATTTTCTGTGTGTTCTCTTTTCCTCTCCTCTTTTTGTCTTTTAAACTTGGAGAGAAGTGTTTAATTTCCTAGATTAAAATGGCCCATCATAAACTTGAGACTGTTAAAAACTGGAGTCCAATTGATGACCCACATTAAAGACACAAAAGCTAAACATATACAGTTGTAGGCAGGACTAGCACGAGAGAAGTTAAAGATTAAAGCAGACAGCAATAGATCTATTGATTTAAAACCGTGACCTTCATTTCAGAAGACACAGATGAGAATAAACACGTGGTGGGGGGGAAGGAAGTTTATTCTTACAGAGGAAATATGGTCAGTCAAAGACACCAAGTAATGCTGAACTGGAGGGCAAGATCTGCCTAACTACTCCACATGACCTTGCTGTGTGGGCTCTTGATTCAATTACAGTTTGCATTCTGCTTTTTACAAAACAACCATAGCTATTTTAATTCACATCCTGATAAAGCAGAGGATATCAAGGGGCTTGTGGTGGTCTCTGCCTTTGAAAGTTTAGCTCAATGCCTAGTGCTCAATTATCCCTTTGTATATCACTAAGAAATCTGGAAATTTCTTCAGTAGATGTTTTAACACAAGCAAAGATGTATATAAACAATTTGTCCAAAGTGCTCATGCACAGTGGAAACCTCAGTTTCCATGACCCTCAGACGAAGAACTACATGGTACCCAGCAACTACCTCTGGCCACTCTGAAAGAGGATCTTAGGTGTTGTTGTTGTTATTAGGTGTTGTTGAGCCAAATACGACACATAGTGACCCTATGAAGAATAGATCTGAACTCTATCCTACCCTGTGTCATCCTCACACTTCCTGATACACTAAAGCCCATTGTAGCAGTCACTGTGTCCATCTATCTGGCTGAAGGTCTTTCTCTTTTTCATAAGCCCTGAACCTTCTCAAGCACGATGTCCCTTTCTGAGGAATAGCCTCTTTTAGCAACATGACCAAAGTATGTGAGCTAAAACTTTATAATCTTTGCCTCTAGTAGACTTCTGGCTACTCTGAACCAGGGTCCTAGATAGAGTCAATGAAAATGTGGAACAAAACTCAAAAACACAATAAAAGTTTTACTGGTCCCACAGAGAGTGGTAGAGCCCCCCTAAGACTATGCAGCGTGTATAAGACAAGGAGTGTTTGTGGTACAGTAATTGGCGACCAGTGGCTAACTAACTGGATAATCAGAGCTGCAAACATCCAAGCCAGTCTGTGGATAGAGATATGGCAGTCTGATTCTGCAAAGATTACAGGCTTGAAAACCCTAATAAGGAAGTTTTACTCTGTCCTATATGGTTGCTAGGAATTAAAATAGGCTTCAGTCTGCTGCAAGCACCTGGATCTTTGGTTAGTTGTATAATTCAACCATGAGTCAGGCCTTACTGAAAGACTGTAAACAATAGCAAATGACCTGGCCATCCCTGACTTGCATGACTCCCAACTGCAGCTGTTTAAATGATCCCTAATCAGTTTCATTTCTGGACAACTGACTCATTGAACAGCCTTTCTTTCAATTTACTACTTTCTGCCTCAGGATTTTTGTTCTTTTCTCTCTTTTTAGAGTGATCCCTGATGGAGCAATAGTTAAGCATTCAGCCACCAACTGAAAGAATAGCAGTATGATCAGTGGTTTGAAACCATCAGCCTCTCTCCACAGGAAGGAGAAGTGATAGTAGGCTTCTATGAAGATCAAAACTTTGTAAACCCTGTGAAGTTTCCAAACCATTCTGTTCTGTAGCGTAACTATGAGGCAGAATTGATTTGATAGTAGTGAGTTTTTGGTTTATCTTTGACAAATCTCTCTGTACATGTTTGGCTTTAATTAGACTCTTTTATTCTATTTTTATTGTCTCTTTACTTATATCACTTTGCCCTTCTCCAGATTAAACAATGGATCATTCATCCTTTAGTTTCAGATGTTTAGATATCTTGACAGACACTTAAGAACAGATGTTTTCATGCAAGTATAACTGTCAAAGTTAATTCAGCTATGCTTGCAACTGCTATTTAAATGAAATTTGGATTCTCCTAAGGCTCGCTCTCCCACTTATGGCATTTTACTTATTTGGAAATATAATATTCGTTCCATACTAGAATTATATGTTATCCCTTTGTGGTTGATATCTTTGCCTCTAAAGCTGGCTTTCGATGCTTCCAGCATGTTTGAATTTGATGTGCAGGAAAGCTCAGTTTATGGTGGTTATAATCTAAACAGTTAACCCCAGAAACAACACAGTCAATGTTTTCAGTAAGGCTAACATATTGCTTTATCTGGTCACACACACACACACACACACACACACACACACACACACACACTCCCAAATAGAAAGCATATGCTCAAAGAATAAAAAATTATGGTGCACAAGAGCAAAAAAACCAAACAACCACAGAGATAAAAAGAAGAGCAAAACCCTCCTTCAAAGAGGCTGTTTGTTTAAAGTTGCTCTGTTATACGTTTTGGACCTCAAAATGATTGTGAAATGTGCTCTGGAATTATTAGACCACAATATTCCTGTGAGGCTGGACAGTGTTTTAAGATTCTGTGAAATGATGGACTGTGGGGTCTGTGCTGGTCAAGGAAGGGAACGCTTTAAGGAATGGCTGACAAGCTTGGAAACAAGGGAATGACAGAGCCCATTGGAGGGAGCTTTGGTTTGAGAGGAGATATTGGCCCCTGAATGCTTCAGAGGAATTCCATAGTCCTGTGCATGACAATTAGTGAGGACGATGGTATGAAGTAGAGTGAGGTTTGTTGGAGCTGAGGCAATCAGGACCAACGAGGGGGACAGGGTACAAGATACTCTAAAAAAAAAGTTGTCGTCAAGCTGACTCCGGTTCATAATAGCTCCATGAGCTTCAGAGTGGAACTACATTCCACAGGGGTTTTGGTGACTGATTTTATATAAAAGAATAATATATAGTAATATTTTAATAATAATAATATTTTACATAAAATAATAACAAAAGTAATTACTCATTATTTCCTTATATGGTAAATTAAATTCCTATACAGAAGGTTGGAGAAATAGCCTGGAGTTTTTTTGGCTGGTTTTGGGCTCACCAAGGAACTTAACCTCTGTTATGTGAGCTGTGCTCAGGAGAGCAAGACCTGAATTATTTGGTGGAACAAAGAAGAATTTTAGAGGGGTGTGTGAGAAGCTGGGGAAGAGACTTTGAATTAGAAGAGCTATCTTTTCCAATAGTCTAATAATCTATCTGTCTAGATAGACAGCTATCTAAGAGAAAAGTTCACTGAGGTTGCTGTATATTATGGTACTTTCCTTTTACCACCTCTCCTCTAACCACCTCAAGAGTAAGGAATATCAAAGAAGCAATGCTTTTGAATTGTAATGTTGAATATTGAGTATACCATGGATTTCCACAAGAACAATTCTGTTTTAGAAGAAGTGATGTGACGGTGCTCCTTAGAAGCAAGGATAATAAGACTTCATGTTAAATATTTTGGGCTTGTTATCAGAAGAGGCCAGTCTATGGACGAGATCATGCTTGGAAAATAGAAGGTCAGAGAAAAAGAAGATCTTCAACTAGATGGATTGATGACTACAGCAATATGCTTAATGACAATAGAAATTATGAGGCGGGGACAGTCTTGGACAAGGCACCTATCTGTCATGCATAGGGTCTCTATGAGCTTTTGTCAACTCAAATAACAACAATATAGCTATTAGATGGAGCCTTGGTGGCATAATAAATAGCATATTGGGCTGCTATCTGAAAGGTTAGCAGTTCAAATCCACTAGTTTCTTGAAGGGAGGAAAATGAATAGTCTTCTCACAACACCCTGATATTGTTGTTGTGTGTACCATAGTGTTGGAACTGACCCAGAGCTGACCCTCTGGTGGATTTTCAGAGGCAGTTAGTCACACAGGAGGAGATTGCCCACGCTTCTCCTACAGAGCGGCTGGTGGCCTCAAATTGTGTGCCTTTGGGATTGGAGTGCAGCTTCTTGCCACTAGGCCACCAGACTTCCCTCAAAAATCTGATAGAAATTATGAGTTGAGCCTGAGTCAATGGCAATGAGATTTTGGTTTATAGTTATTAGGCAGAAGGAAGTATGCACTTTTCATTTAAAGAAGGCATACTGTTTTCTGGTAACAGTACTTGATGAGGAAACAGCCTTATATCCCTGGCTCATCTTTATCATATCAACACCCTTTGCAAGTAACATAATTTTTCTGAAGGCTTTGTTTAAAAAAAATAATAGTCAATTAACAGTGTCACTTTGGGAAGGAAATTTAAAAAAAAAAAAAGACTCAAAATACTTACAATTGCCTTGCAGAATAATATTAATGTTTACTTTCTCTTCCTTAATTATAAACTCAATGTGTTATGCAGGTGATACAACTTTGCTCACTGAAAGTGAGAAGGACTTGAAACTCTTGCTGCAGAATATCAAGGACTACAACCTTCAATCTGGATTACAGATCAACAACAAAAAATAAAAATCCTCAACACTAGGCCTACAGGCAACATCATGACAGATGGAGAGAAGACTGAAGTTGTCAACTGCTTCATTTTACTTGGATCCACAATTAATACCGTTGATATTAGCAGACAAGAAATCTAAAGAAGAGTCATGTTGGGAAAATCTACTTCTGGGAACATCTCCAGGGTACTAAAGAATAATGATGTCTGTCTAAAGATCGAGGCACAGGATCCAAGCAATGTTCTTCTCAATTTCTTCCTATGCATCTGAAAGTTGGACAATGACCAAGACAATGACATAAGAAAAATAGATGACTTTGACTTGTGGTGTTGGAGAATAGTACTGAATGTCCCATTGATGGCAAGAAAACAAAGAGATTTGTCTTGAAGAAAGTGAAATTTGAATGTTCTTGGAGGCAAGGATGATGAAGCTTCATCTCACATACTTTGGGCAAGTTGTTGGTGAGGGGCAGTCCTTGGAAAAGGACATCATGCTTGGAAAGGTGGAGGGTCAGCATAAGAGAGTAGAATCCTCAACAAGATAGACTGATACAGTGACTGTAATGTATGTCAGAGATGATGAAGATGGCACAGTCCAGGGCAGCGTTAAGGTCTGTTGATCATAGGATAGTTATAGTTGTAATCAACTTGATGGCACCTAACAACAACAAATGAATTATTGTCTGAAAACCAGTTTATGAAAAGCAATGAGACATTATGTATCATCAGCTGAATCTTGAAAAATTTTGTGAGAAATGACACTTTCATCTATTAGATTGTCTGAAACTTTTTTTTCTTTTTCAAGAATAGAGATATCCTTTATGACGATGCATAGCTGAGAGAGTAAACTAGCAGCAGTAAATCAGGCTGCATTTTGAGGTTTCCCAAACTTATGCCCAATAAGTATCCAACATACTGAAAGAGAAACAAAGGCTGAGGGGCAATAGCCAGTAAAATTGGAGATGGTCCATAGTGAAAATTTTGTTAGGCATCTTGTTCAGGGTTGGTTATAACTTTATGAGTTTGGACAATTTAGAGTTTCATTTCTTCTTCCCAATCCAGTCACTCAAATGTTTTTCTGAAGGTTCCCCTGAAAGTTTTGAGCATTTCTATCCTAATAAAGAAGCTAAGTTTAAATCATTAAGACAAGAAAGACAAAATGATCTTAGTACTACCAGCTACCTTCCTTCATTCTTTCCCTATAAAATTGGGGAAAATTGTAGTACATACGGTTCTCAACTTACAATGGAGTTCTATTTCAGCAAACTCATTGAGAGTCAGTTCTGACTTAGGCTGAACTATTCTTCCCCTTTCCCCACCCACTTCTCCCCACCCCAGTTTTCATTTGTGTTGATTTTTATCAGTATCTTTATAAATCTCATCTTTGAACATCTGTACATTATGTTGTTAGGTGGCACCGAGTTGACTATGACTCAATGGGCAGTAGATCTCAGCCTTGTACAATTGTCACAGTCTCTGACACGTGAAGCTCACGGTTACAGTCTTTGTATCAGTCCACCTCTCAGAGGTTCCTCCTCTCTTCCACTGACCTTCTTCTACTCTTCCCAGCATGATGTTTTGGTTAAGGACCTCTTGACTACACAACTAAGTGATAGCACCAGCAAATTTTGTGCTGTCACATTGTGTATATTACATATTTCTGATGATGTGTGTGTTTGTTTTGTTTTTTAAATGTTGTATGCAAAATTTATTTGAAACACATTTCTTTTTAAAATTATTTATAGAATTAAATGTGAAAAGTAAAACATAAAACTCTGAGAAAAAAATTTTCTTCTTTTATTTGGGAAAGCAAGAATATTTTAAAAAGTCATAAAAAGAATTAACATGAAAGAAAATATTGTTACATTGAGTTACATGAAAAGAATAATTGTTAGGGGCCAATTGTTTCTTCTTGTGCCATCCTCATTATCTTTGGCATGCTTGAGTAGACTGTTGCAGCCACTGTGTTAATTCATCTTGTTGAGAGTCTTCTATTCTTTTTCCGACTTTCTGAAACTTGATGTCATTCTCTAGAGACTTTTCTGGCAACATTCCCAAAGTAGGTGAGATAAATCTCACCATTCTCACTTGTAAGAAACATTTGTTCAAGATAAAATTGTTGATTCTTTCAGCACTGCATACTACATTCACTAGTTTTTTATGACACTAATTCGAAAGTGTAAATTCTTTGTGAGTTTTTTTCTCATTTCTTTTTCTATTGTCATTGTTATGTGCCATTGAGTCAATTATGACTCACAGCAACACTATGAATACTATAGCTCTGAATCATGCTCTATTCTGAGCCAGTCTCACTGTCTCTGACACTCCTACCCTCATTACCCCAGTTACTGTGTCAGTCCATCTTATCTGGGGTGTCCCTCTCCTGTACTCTCCCTTGACCCTTCCAAGCATAATTTTCTTCTCCAAAGACTGATTCCTCCTGGCAACATGCCCAAAGTACGTGAGATGGAGTCTCCAAATTCTTGCCTCCAAGAAGCAGCTTGGTTTCACTCTCTCCAGGACAGACCTGTTAGTTTTCTTGGCAGTCCATGTTATGTTCAATACTGTTCTCCAGCACCACAACTCAGAGGCATCAATTCTTCTGCCATTCTTGGTTATTGTGCAGCTATCTGATGCATAGCAAGTAATTGTTTAGATTATGGCCTGAATCAGGTTCATCTTAGTCTCTAGACTGGCATCGTTGCTTCTCAGTATTCTGAAGAAGTCCCTGACAACAGATTTTCCTAATGCAGTTAATTTTTTAATTTCCTGACTGATAGTGCCAATAGAGTTGATTGTGGAACTGAGCAAACTGAAATTTTTTTATGCCTTATTATTTCTTTCTTTTAATTGACATTTTAATGAAAGTTTATAAAGAACTTGGATTTCCATTCATTCACTGTTGTACATTTCCCTTCCTGCCCACCACTCCTCCCAGATTGCTTTTCTCTTTGAAAAAAAATTCTTTCATTGTTGTACAATCCCTCTCCCCAATCCCCAGTCCACTCTACAATGCTCTTATTTGGGACTGTTGTCATGCAAATAATACGTAATCATAAATTCCTTTTAATCAGTTCTATTTCTCATCTATTTCAATGCAGTGTACATTATTTATCCCTTTTCTTAGTTTTCCCCTACTCCCTTGTTAGTCCTGTTTGATAACAATGGCATGCAGTATTTGTCCTTTTGTGATGGAGATATTTCACTCAGCATAATATCCTCCAGGGTCAGCCATGTTGTATAATATTTCATGAGTTCCTTGTTTTTCAGTGCTGCATAGTATTTCATTGTGTGACTATACCACAGCTTCTCTGTCCTTTAGTTTGTTGATGGGCAATACAGCAATAAACATGGGGACAGTTCTGTTTCTTTAGAGTATATTCCAAGTAATGGAATTGTTGGGTCAAATGATATTTCTATTTCCAACATTTTTTTCAAAAGAAAGTATATTTTATTTTGTAGGTTGTAAAATTATATGGTTTTGACTATATTAATATTAGAGTTTCCTTTTTCATTTTTCTCTATTTTAGTTACATGTTTCCTGTTTCATCTATTCAGAACTTAAAGTAATATATTAATGTTTGTGTTACAGTCATGTGAATGATGATAAACAGCTTGTTTTGCTTACATTTTAGTAAACATGTTCTTCATCAAGTGGTGTTTGTAGCATCCATATATCATTGCAAATGAATGACATTTTATCAATGTAAGTTGATAGTACTTTTTTGTTTTGCATTTTACTTATTTATCAAATATTGTTTCAAATTCTACAAGTCTAGTATTAATTTAAAATTAACTGCTTTGTTCTTTGGCATTTTACCAAATAAATTTACATAACCATTATCTTTAATATGATGAATTAATTTTACTTTAAGTAAAAGTATAATGCTGCTATTTTCAATTTCAATTGTTTTTGATAAAGAAATTTTACCCAGTTTAACCTCTTTCTAGAATTTTAAATTAAAAATTGTTTCATTTAACACTTTCTGTTTCTTTAACATATATTATATTTCTATTTTTCTTTATTTATTTATAACTTATCTATGCTTTTCAAACTTAAAATTATTTTGAAGCAGAATTGAACAATTATGAATGATCATATCCATTGCCACCGTTCTATGAAATGAGGAAATCAATCTTTAAAAACACTTTCAATCCACTCCGTTTTAGTTTATTTAACTGAACAATTAATATAGAAGAAGAAATTTTTTCACATTTCATATCTTTTCCTTTATTAGTTACTTATGATATTTATATATTCATTTGTGGTTTTATTTCTGAAAAGTAATTTC